>NC_133375.1:19749163-20031211 GCF_049309525.1 Garra rufa | reverse complement strand
AGCATTGGATAAACTTTGATCCTGGAGTTAGAGAAGATAGTTATGAGCAGCTGGTTATGTTAGAGTAGATCAGTGAATCTGATCCTGAGATGGATTGTTCCTGGCCTTACACATCTGGCGCTTTCCACTCCCTTTGGGATCATATTCAAACACACGGATTAAGATGATCTGTGTGTGGTTTGTGAATGTGTGTGTGCACATATCGGTGCAAGGAAAAAGACTAAGAGTGGGGCGACTTTTTTTTTTTTTGTTGGTATTATCGCAGGATAGAAATGCTGATATTGCGTCATGACTGTTTAATCTGCCTCGTGTTGAACTGTGTGATGCATTTGTATTCGCTGCCAGCAGACACCGAACCATCTGCGCTCAGTTGCCCTGTTCATTGCTAACAAAAAAGACTGTAATTTTAAGTTCAGGAGCTCTTTGTTGGTATCTTTGCCCTCCCATTTGTGGTTTTAAATAGCATTATATAATAGAGATAAATTCTCAGTGATTAATGTTTCCTTCTAAGGAAAACGGGTTTGTTTTTACCACTTTGTTCCACCGAAGGTCTTTTTAAGACTTCCTGGTTGTGGCAGTGAGGAAGTTTGACAGTGTGACATGAGAACAGCTGTGGATGGGCAAGTGTAGACATGAAATTGCTCCAAGGAATTCTTCACTTTCTAAGGCTTGAGTAGTGAACTTTATTATGTTGAAAGCTGGTTTAGAATAATTAATTAATTCCATTTTAATTATAAATAGGGCTATCACTGTTTTTAATCGGATTCATTACATGGTATGAATCAGTCACAATGCCATATAAAAACCCTTCAGACTTCAAAGACATCAAAA
Source organism: Garra rufa (assembly GCF_049309525.1). Classification (NCBI taxonomy): domain Eukaryota; kingdom Metazoa; phylum Chordata; class Actinopteri; order Cypriniformes; family Cyprinidae; genus Garra; species Garra rufa. The sequence continues at coordinate 20,030,380 of NC_133375.1, read as the reverse complement.
TATTGTTTTATTGTCCTATCATTGAACATAGCTTGTCACTATACTGTGTACAGCAATCCACGTTCCAGTCAAGTTCCTGTATTTCATCTTTTTATTTATTGATTGACTTTATTTTTTGGTTGATTGACAGTTTTTGTAATTTATATAGATTTATCATATAATAACTATCATGTTCCTCTTTGTTTATGTGTGTGTTTAACATGTGAGTTTTTGTTGGAAAGATGTCCTCGCTTCAAACGTGTGCATTTCCTTTGGAAAGTTGAGTGTCGTTGTCAGACATCCCTGCACACTTCCTCAATGGCTGATTCACAGTTAGCGTGACCAATGAGTCTGTTCCACACACACTAATTCCATTGGAAGATTGGCGTTTTTAGATGCTAATTTTAAATTTGTTATTGTGGTCTACGCATTGCAAATGACATTTCACAAAAATATGTTAGGAATATATTGCAAAAAACGATTGTTTTGTTTGTTTTTGAAAGAAGTAAGTTATTCCTGTCATAACAAAGCTGAATTGTCAGCAGCCATTACTTAAGTCTTCAGTGTCACATGATCCTTCAGAAATCATTCTAATATGCTGATTTGGTTTCTTATTATTATCAATGTTGAAAACAGTTTGGCTGGTTAAATGGAAATTTTGTCATTAGTTACTCACTCTCATGTCGTTCCATCTTCAGAACACAAATTAATATATTTGTGATGAAATCCGAGAGCATTCTGACCCAAAAAGGTAGTAAGGACATTGTTAAAATAGTCCATGTGACATCAGTGGTTAAACCCTAAAGGGTTAGTTTACCCAAAAATGAAAATTAGCCCATTATTTACTCACCTTCCAAGCATCCTAAGTCTATATCACTTTGTTCTTTCAGACGAATCCAATCTGAGTTATATAAAAAATTGTTCTGGCTCTCCCAAGCTTTTTTATGACATTGGGTGGGTGTTTCTCTTCATTAGTCCAAAGCAAGTCCAATAAAATGCATCCATCTATAATAAAAAAGTGCCTCACATGGCTCCGGGGGGTGAATAAAGGCCTCCTGTAGTGAATCAATGCGTTGGACGAAGGACGTCAGCGTTGCGCATGCGCCTGTGAGTCTTGTGAAAACAAACGTTTGTTTACAGGAGCAAAGGAAGCAAAGTTTTTCTTACTTTAGCAAAAGAAACCCAGTCTCCTCTTGGCTTATATCGAAATCTTCTGACATTTTTATTTTTTTTACAAATCCACGTTTTGTACTTCTAATTCGTGACTGTTCTTTTGTTTTGGTCTCTCCTTTTGCCCTACGTCATCCGCCTGAAACAGCTTCCGTGTATGACAGTTTGTGCAAGCTAGATTGAAATGATTATTACGTTTTAAATACGCATCGATTCGCCACAGTAGGCCCTTTATTTACTTCTAGGAGCCACTTTTTATTATGGATGGATGGACTTTATTGAACTTGTTTTGGACTGATGAAGAGAAACACCCACCCACTGCCATGATAAAGCATGGAAATGCCAGGATAATTTTTAATATAACTTACTGTAGATTGAATTTGTTTGAAAGAACGAAGTCAAATACACCTAGGATGCCTTGAGGGTGAGTAAATAATGGGCTAATTTTCATTTTTGGGTGAACTAACCCTTTAATTTTATGAGGCTATGAAAATACTTTTGTGCACAAAGAAAGCAAAAATAAAGCAGCAGATGAAAAAAAAAAAAGTGCCTTGTTTACCAGCAGAGAAGACACACGCATGCATCATGTTAATCGCCTGAACACGTGACGGAGAGTAACATGGAAGAGAAGACGTTAAATAAAGTTGTTTTTGTTTCCTTTGTGCACAAAAAATATTCTTGTAGCTTCATAACATTACAGTCGAGCCATTGATGTCACACGGACTATTTTATTGATGTCCTTACTAACTTTCTGGGTCTTGAAAGTGTTGGTTGCATTGCAGTCGATGCGGGGTCAGAAAGCTCTCAGATTTCATCAAAAATATCGTAATTTGTGTTCTGAAGATGGAACAACATGAGAGTGAGTAACTAATGACAAAATTTTCATTTTTGAGTGAACTATCCCTTTAATATTGTTGTAGAAACAAGTTTTCAGGATTCTTTGATAAATAGAAAGTTCAAAATCTTCTTTAACATCATAAATGTTGTCACTTTGGATCAGTTTAATGCATCCATTGATGAGTAAAAGTGTTAATTTCTTTTGAAAACTTTTAAACCGTAGTGTATGTGCACACACAGGAGAAATGACATTAGGGTGATTTTCTGGATGTCCTCGTATGAAACACGTCCATTTCCACAGTCTATGTGGCCTTGGTGTTAGCCACAGGAATTGTTTTGCTCATAAGCTCAGTTCTAGTGGCTAATCACAAAGTAACACACGCTGCCCTTTGGCATGGCTCTTCCTTCTACATTGGGACAGCAGAGACCTCTCTCTCTCTCACACTCTCTTTTGCTATCTCTCTCTGTAATCCTCTACTTCTTTTCTCCTGCTCTCTATTTGTTCAGGCTCTGTCTATTATTCTGTCTTTTTTAGCAGGCTACATGCCAGGCCAGTCAGCAGGGCTGCCTTCATGTTTCCGGAGTCCTCTCTTTCCTGTTTTTTTTTTTTTTTTTTCACAGTGAAGTGATTTAACTCCTAGATGGTCCCATCTTTGTCCTCTCCTAATGTCATCCCATGTAAGCCTGTTGATCATTGAATCAAGACACGAGACGCTTGTTATTATTGTGCAGTTCTGAGTAGTGAACAATTCTGGGTAATGTTCTTTTCATCTTTTTTTTATCAAATCACCTTTTCCTGCTATTTATCACAAAGCCAACAATCCAAGTCTTTGGGGCTTTTATGTAAATCACATTGTTTGTTTATATAAGTGGTTGTTTTGCACTGTTATGTTGGATGGATATGAGTGTACAGGCCTGTGAGGGAGTGGAAACTTGGTAGTGTGAAATTCAAAGCCTCAGCGTTTCCCTATTTACAACTGTTTGCAACATTGGCAGTGATGGTGACATTAAGCCTTTGCTTTTTTCCCTTAGCTTTTTTTTAGCCTGTTTTAAATGATGATAAAAATAAAAAACAGTGATAAAGTTTAAAATTTAAATTTAAATCAGTGATAAAATGTATATGCTGACAACAGTAATAATATGTTTATCTTTAGGGGCCAAGCACCTTAGGCACCTATTGAAGCCGTTAGTTTTCTTCTTTTTCTTTTTGGCAGCCCATAGAACTGCTTGCACGAAAGCTGATAGAGGACAGTCTCAATATTATCCATAGCAAATTTGAAATCTCTAAATCAAACTCTCTAGCGCCACCAATAGACCAAATTAATTTCTGCTAATAACTTTTGAACCATAAAGTCTAGAAGCAAATTATTTTTTTCCTCTAGGAATCAAGGAATCAAAATTCTTGATTCCTTGGCTCATGTTGAGTTAAATGCATACCAAAAATTAAATTTCTACATGCCAAGATTTTTCGCGATTTTGCAAAAAATCTGCTTTTCCAAACTTGTTCTTGACTGTTTGTCTAAATCTTTTTTTTTTTTTTTTTTTTCACTTAAATTGGCTAAGATCATCTTCAGACAATCCTGGCAAAAAGTTATAAAAACATTTCTGATAGACCAAACATTCTTGTAAAGCGTGTTAACAAATTTGACGAAATTTGCACAAAAATGGACATGAGGCTATAGCTTCACAGCGCTTTAGCAGATTCTAACTAAACTTATGTTATAATAAGCATGACCTGAGGCAGTGTTGCCAAGTCAGAGGTTTTCCTGCAGAATTGGGCTACTTTAACACTGTTGCCACGGGTTGTTTTTCATGTCTGCGGGTTGAAGTGACCCCAGTAACATGATATTTAGCCCCTGGAATGTGAATTTTACCAGGGGAACTCTGTCAAAAAAATGTGTGTTTTACCCCAGAACGAATTTTACCAGGGGACCCCCCTCGAAATGCCATTTGCGCTACTTTTGGGTTAGTTTTGAGTAGCAATTTCAGTGGGTTTTATTGTGAAAACCTGAGGGTACATGAGTAGTTCTGGCACAGTGCCACCTACTAAATTGGAAAATTTCCGGTAAATTTCTGGAAAATTTTCAAAAATCCCAGGAAGAATCCAAAAAATCCTGAAAGTTTAAAAAAATTCAGGTAATTTACTGGAAATTTTTCACATTTTTGCAACCCTACTAAATAGACATTTCTGCTTAAATAGCTTCTGACCCGTTTGGCCAAAAATCATAAGATTGGTCTTGTTAGATTCAGAACGGCATACTGAATCTACTGATATTTGTTTGGCGTCTTTAACAGGGGTCTCCAACCCTGCTCCTGGAGAGCTACCGTACTGCTGAGTTCAGCTTCAACCCTAATCAAACACACAGCATTTAATTAATCTTAATGTTAATTTCTAAATATTAATAGATTTGTAACAATTTAGGTTATAAAAATATACTCTAAAGTATTAGAAAATAAGTTAACAATAACAATAAGAAACAGTATGTTTTTAATCAGCATTAACCTATTATTAAATGCTGTAAAAGTTGTTGTACTGTTGTAATTCATGATTATTGAGCCTTATTTTAATCTGTGACTAAATTGATTATTGGTGTAATGTAATAATAATATTTATGCTATTAATATTACTGTTAACAAGTGCCCCTTATAAAGGAATATGTATATTAGCATATGTGACCCTGGACTACAAAACCAGATAAGTTTTTTTGTTTTTTTTTTAAATTAAGATTTATACATCACCTGAAAGCTGAATTAATAAGCTTTCCATTAATGTATGGTTTGTTAGGATAGGACAATATTTGAAAATCTGGAATCTGAGGGCGCAAAAAAATCAAAGTATTGAGAAAATCGCCTTCAAGTGTTTTCAACCAAATTTCGTAGCAGTGTATATTACTAATCAAAATCACATTTTGATATATTTACGGTAGGAAATTTACAACATATCTTCATGGAACATGATCTTTACGTAAAATTCTAATGATTTTTGGCATAAAGAAAAATCAATTATTTTGACACATACAATGTATTTTTGGTTATTTTTACAAAAATACCTGTACTACTTATGACTGGTTTTGTGGTCCAGGGTCACATATTATTTTCCTATGGTATCGAAATTGTTATTGAAATTTCAGTTGTTCTGTTTTAGGCTACTAAAATTTTACTATCACAAATAACTTTAGTTAACATGCACTGTGTGCAGAGCAAGAGCTGTGAGGGATCAATGAGTGGATTTCACTATTGATGATCCTGAATGTGTGTGTGTGTGTGTGTGTGTGTGTGTGTGTGTGTGTGTGTGTGTGTGTGTGTGTGTGTGTGTGTGTCTGTGTGTGTGTCTGTGTGTGTGTGTGTGTGTGTGTGTGTGTGTGTGTGTGTGTGTGTGTGTGTGTGTGTGTGTGTGTGTGTGTGTGTGTGTGTGTGTGTGTGTGTGTGTGCACGTGTTTTGTGTACATAGATAGCTCCGACTGTAGCGTCAGACTTTGTCTTAGCTGAGCTGATCAGAAGACCAGATAAGATAGACACATAGTCGATACGTATACGTCTGGACGTCTCACCGGTGCTGAGCTGTTCACAGGCTGCAGGAAATTAATGACTGTTTTTAGACAACTTACTCTACAAATACAGACAGAGGGATAACTCACAACTGTCAGGACAGTCTATGAAGATTCATCATGTCTCAATTCACTGCAGTCTGTGAATCACAACTGATGTGAATGATAACCTGTGTGTGTGTGGTTGGGTGTATACTATACTATTCACTATACCTTGTTTCTCATTTTTGGGTGAACTGTTTCTTTAAGCAAAGTTGTTTTGTATATTTAGGCTGTGTGAAGTGCATTTGTTTGACTTGAGCTCAGCAGCTGCTCCTCATTTTTAAATCTGAACATGCTCAGTTTATTAAAATGGCATCACTAATGCAGCTATTCATCCATGTAGCCCTTAATCCTCATCAATGGTAATTAAAACAAGAACAATGGTGTTGAATTATTCATTGCTATTTGAGTGATTAAGAGGTTTTAGTTTCCGCTCAATGGGGTCTTGTCAGTCTTCTCCTAAATGGACTGCTTTGACTTCAGTTTCACATTTCCACCAGTGGGCTGTCATGTTTCTAACTTTCATACCGTCCTTTCACTGCCAGGAAAAGAGGGTCTCCGTCAGGACAGAGGCATGATTGCAGTCATCTAGTCTTTCTTTGTTCATTTGTCATGTGAGGCTTGAGGAATATAAAGAACTGTCTCGACTTCCCACTCCTAAACTCTTTCTCTCGGTTAGTATCAGTAATATTCCCTGGAGGTGTGGAACAAATACTCAGTCTGTCACAGCAGCAACCAGATTATATGAAGAGAATCTTGGCTCAAGTTTAGTGAAAAACTCTTTTCTTGTTTCTAGAGTCTTCTCAAACAAAGGAAATGCATTCAGCTTTACATATTACATTGATCTGTGTAAAGAATAAATATGCTTTTTGTAAGTAAAACAGCCAATCCGTCTTCATATTGTCAGAGGAAAAATTACAATTACAATGCTGCATTTTACTACACACATTTTTAATAATTCAGTTGCGGCGTCATGCATTAATGATGAACAGGAGGCTTAATTGAGGCTGTGATTTAGAGAGATGGTAGATGATGTTTCCAAGAATAAATTTGAAATGGGTGATGAATTCCTAACGGCTTTGGTTGTCTTCGCTTGGCAGACTGTATCTATTGCTTTCAATTATACGTCAAGGTCTTTATTGCAAAAAGGAAAAAGCTCAGCCGGTAATAAGTCTTTTTGGCTAAGGTTTCAGTCCTCTGTGTGGATTACATTAAGACAGAAGTGATGTATAAGACACTCTCCGGTAAAGGACGTATTGATTATTTTGAGCACTCAAAATTAAGATGGAAAGCTTGACTTGAGAACCCATTTTTGTTTGTTTGCCGATTACTAGAAATAGAAGATAAATGATGTACTATTATTATATGAAATACTGTGTTACATACATTTTAAGTTATTGATATGATTTAAAAGTAAATTAAGTCATAAGTTATGACAATCTAACCCTCTCTCTTGTGTTCTTTTGCAGACATCCCGTTTAGCGGCACTCCGCCTCCAGCGTACGTTTATGATGGCGATCGAGGGGAGGACCAGCGAATGCAGCCTGATGTTGCGTCCTACACGGATGACTCCTTCTCCTCTCCACGTCTTCACCCGAAGGGTCGAAGCATTAGAGAGACCCCTTCCTCGGGGTCCCCGGAGTCCACTAAATCAGTAAGGGACATTAAGATATAGAGCTTTAACCTTCATGAAGTCCTAGTGTTTACACACCTCTCCTAAGTGTTTTTGTCTGTTTTTGTCTCCTAACTGTTTTCTTTTTGAATATATTTTAAAATGGAGTAATAAATTCAGCTTTGAAATCACAGGAATAACTTACATTTTAAAATATATTCAAATAGAAAACAGTTATTTTAAATAGGAAAAATATTTCAAAATTGTACTGTTGTTGCAGTACTTTGGATCAAATAAATGCAGGCTTGGTGAGCAGAAGAGACTTCAAAAAACTTACTGTTCAAAAACCTTTGGCCTTGTGCAGACTGTCAACCCAAATCCGATTTTTATGCAAATCCGATTGAAATCCGATCATATTTAGGTAGTCTGAACAGCAACGAACTACATGAAATCCGATTTGGTCAAATTCGTTTCAAGCTACATTCGTTTCCTATACAAATCGGATTCCTGGAAATCCTTTTCAGTCTGACCGGTCAGATAGGATTTGGCGAAGCTTTTTCAAGTTTTCACGCCACGTAAAACGTAAACATGTTTGCAGAAACAAGCTTGTGTTGTTGCAAACTGCAAGTCAAGCGGGAAAGGACAATATACGGCTAGTATACGCATCTCTTTGAGTTTGGAATCCAGCGGAGACGGCAGCACAGAATAAAGTCGCACATTCCAGCTTCCTGCCTCTGCTTTAGAAGACGAATATAATCCAGTGCGACGGCAACGTTGTCATATCGCAAGACAACATCTATTTTACAAACTGTATCGCTGTTGTCTATTTTAGCGTTGGCATTACAACACAATGGCATTGCCATAGAAACCAACTCACGTTCCGTAAAACGCAAGAGTGCTTATGGACACACAAATCGGATTTGAACAATTGCGATAGGACTGTGTGCACAGTCAGTTATTCAAATCCGATTCTATCCAGATATGGACAAAATCGGGTTTGGGCTGACAGTCTGAACGAGGCTTTTGACTGGTAGTGTATATGTTTTTTTTTTTTATTCATGAGTATCAGTTCATATTGTAAATTTAATTATACATGCTCATTTACTATATTAAAAAAAAAAACATACAAAAAGCAAAACTGCATACGCTTCTAATGATTAGATTAGACTAATGATTAGAGAACTATTAATAACATGCAACTAATTCTTTAACTGGACAAATAAACCAACAGTAAACGGCTGTTAACAGAAGCCAGAGAAGCTGAAGATGAACGCAAAGCAAGAGCAAGATCAATGTTCACAATCCAAAATGTATCTCTGAGGGGAACTGATTGTTTTCAGAAAGTTTTCTTATCATCTTACCTTCATATAATGCATATTAATGTTGTTTTTAAAAGTAGCGCTGCTTTGTTTACAGCAGTGACGTTAACCGAGGAAACGCTGTGTTTACTGTGGGAGTGTTTTCACAAGATGTGAAATATATACCAACAAGTGCACATCACTGTAGTTTCCATCAGAAATGTCCACTGAGTACTGCTAAAAGATTGTTTGGTTTTTCAAACGTACATATGGTATGTTTTAAGTTTTAAAATAACATACCATCTGCACTACACCTAAACCTACCCGATAGTATGAACGATAGTATGAAAGCGATAATATGAAAACGCGATCACAAGCATGCCGTTTTAGCTTGTTTTTCGATCTCTCATCTTTCAGCTCTTTCATTGTGAATCATGTTTTTCACGGGATTCGTACCCAAGGATTCCACTTTGTGCCAGCTGAGCTACCAAGCAAGCTTGTTACATCTGAAAGGCTAAAAGAGCTGTAATCATGACTATCTACAAAAAAAACGATTACAAGTGCTCGCTGTTTTACCACCTCTAGTGGACATTATTGTTGAAAACTACAGTGATATGTACCTATTGGTACGTATTTCGCGTCTCGTTTTTGATTTCGTCATGAGATCAGGTAGGTATTCCAGCTGTTCCATAAACGCCACCTGCTGGCAGAAAATGAATTTGCGTTCTTATTCAGCTCGTCTGCTGTTTTTGTTTCATGTAGATATTTTATGTAGCATAATTTTACAAAGCTAAGGTCAGACCATTCTGATTTTTGTTATTAAAACACAGTGGTTCTGCAACTGTTTCGTGCATTCATATAAATATCATGTTTTCATGATTCATATAAAGGCACAGCCAGGGGAAAAAATGTGATAAACCGTTAAACTGCCAGATACGTGATGCAGATTTTTGGTCAAACCACTCAACACTACTTTAGGTTTAAGAGTCCATTTGTTTTCTGAACTTTTGACCTCTGTTTTCTTTATCTTTATTTTTTGGGGTATTTCATATCTGTATATGGGATTATGTTGTCTATGGACATCAATAAATCTCTATGGGATGGGATTTAGGTTTTTATGAGGATTACCGTATATAGATGAATTTCTAGGTACTGTAAACAGCAATGTGTGTTTTTGGCTGAACCCTGAATGTGTTTGTGTAACGGGCTCTTTCTTCATCACGTACATTCCCAGTCGGAGCTGGATGTCGAAAAAGGCTTGGAGATGAGGAAATGGGTCTTATCAGGGATCCTGGCCAGTGAGGAGGCATATCTCAGCCACTTGGAGGCGCTCTTACTGGTGAGTAATACAGTCTTCAGGCCTTGCCTAGTATGTTTTACTGCTCGCTTGCTCTCGAAATGGGGTCAAAGATCACCATTATAATGGTGCTGAGCTTTGCACATTGCCTTGCACCCAGGTGGTTACAAATGGGAGCCCCTTTTGACCCTCTGTTTTTTTTTGTTTATCACAGCCTATGAAGCCCTTAAAAGCTGCTGCCACAACCTCTCAGCCCATGTTAACCCTCCAGCAGATAGAAACCATTTTCTTCAAAGTGCCTGAGCTTCATGAGATCCACAAAGATTTTTATGATGGCCTGTTACCCAGAGTGCAACAGTGGAGTCACCGACAATGTGTGGGCGACCTTTTCCAGAAACTGGTGAGCAGTGTTTAATTATATTGTTTAATATACAGTCAATACGCCATTAATGCTGAATCTTTTGGTTTGCATTGAAATTAGAATAGCCTTTAATTTTTTAATTAATTAGGTCAGTTGATTGTGCAAAAATTGGGCATTTTACATGGTTATTTATTATATTTTAGGGATATTAAAATTCTGACTGGTAGCAATTAGGACAGTACTTTTTTTATGTTATGACTGATAATCAAAAAATTTGAAATGTTAAAATTGTGTAATATTTTAAAATTAGTCCATTTAAATTATGGAAGTCATCACAACATGTGAATTTTGTATTCATTTATTGAGTTTCCAGCAAAATAAATATAAATTGGTAATAAACTGTTACCTTATGTAAAATTCCACATAATATAAGATTTTGGTCATACCGCCTACTGTATGCTCTATTATTAAAATCGCTGGTTAATTTTTGCCATGTCACCTAATAATAAGCTAGGGTTACTGTTACTCATTCTAACAACTGAATTGTGGCGTTACTCGATGCCACAAGCACGTGTCTAATTCAGGTAATCCATACATGATGTTTGTGTCAGACCACCCTAGAGAGATTTTTGAGACTGTTTAGAAACGCAGTCATCATCAAAGCACGTTTCTCTGGTCCTCCCTAAGGAAAATTTCCTTTGATAACTGGTTTAGTGAGCTTCACAAGCAACAGCCACATCATTCCACTCGGCACAATTAGCTGTGGAAACTGAAACTTTACCCCCATCTTTATAGACGCCTGCAGGACTTGACGCTCGTGCAGATGAAAGCTTTTCAGAGCCACATGACTGCATGCAAAGCAGCTAGGGGGTCTTGCTCTTAGATCGGTGGGGCTGCGGTCAAAAATGCTGGGGTTGAAAAGTATTAGGCTGTTGTAGCCAGGTGCGCAATTTTTTGTATTGATTGCTATGTGAGTTGCCTCTTAGATATCTTATTGTGATCTATGATCTATGAATTGTGACTTTGTTTCTTGTATTTTACAACTTTATACAAAAAGGTTTTTCTTTAGACTTTTTTTAAGAATTAATATTTTTGATTCAGCAAAAATGCTTTAAATTGATCAAAAGTGACCGTGATTTCAGAATGCTTTAAGCGGGAGGGGAAATTGTTGTTGATTTGATCCAGTCAATCATCTGATTTCATTTGCGGTTTTATATTCTAAACATTTCACCATCACCTCAGGGATTCACAGCCAGGGTTGAAATTGGTGATTGTTTGACATAAATCTCTTCTTTGAAATATGAAGGCATTGGGGATGTGTAAGTGTGACCCTGGGGCTGAATTCATTCACTTTTTATTTGGATTGTTAATCCCACAGGGATTATATTGTTACTTGCAAATACCTGTGGTTATTATTTAAAGCATTATTTATGTGTAGAGCTGAGCATTTTTGCAGCTTATTCCTTTATCTTTGTGCAGATGTGTTTGCATGGAAGTGTATTTCAACTATTTGGGAGAATGTGCCATGTCCCTTACATTGGGAGTGTTTGTGTGTGTGTGTGTGTGTGTGTGTGTGTGTGTGTGTGTGTGTGTGTGTGTGTGTACCTGGTATTCATCACGTTGTGGGGACCAAATGTCCCCACAAGGAGAGTAATACCAGTAGATTTTGACCTTGTGGGGACATTTCTTAGGTCCCCATGAGGAAACAGGCTTATAAATCATGCACAAAGAGTTTTTTTGAGGAAGTAAAAGTATGCACAATCTCCTGTGAGGGCTAGGTTTAGGTGTAGGACCATAGAAAATACGGTTTGTACAGTATGAAAACCATTACGCCTATGGAATGTCCCCATAAAACATATAAACCCAACGTGTGTGTGTGTGTGTGTGTGTAATGGCATACTTCTCTTCCAGGGTGTGTGTGTTTTACACAGAGAGGGGTAAATAAACAGGAAATCCCACAGGGAGACATAGTCGCATAGAGTTTTCAGTGGACAGTGAGTCCAGTGTCTGCTCTGTTTCCCAGAAAGCATGATGTCATAGAGTAGGGGTGCATGTGTCTGCCCTGGAAACCCACTCACCACTGGGCATTCCCTTGCCCTCTCCCTCTCCCTGTGGACTGCCAGCTCTCACGCCATGGGATTTACTCACCCCTGACTCTTCAAATGCAGTCCAAAAAAGGGCTCAGAAGCAGAATGATGTTTTCATGCTGTAATAAATAGATTAAAGCCAGTGTTTCCTATAGAATTCAGTCTTCACTACATTAATATACTAAATATATACAGGAAATAGATTAAAGTTCTGTTTGCTTTCATGCTTTATACTTTTGACTCAATTAAATGAACCGGTTCATAAGAGTCATTTGTTTGTGAATCAAAATACAGTGATCAAGCTGTAAGTTTTTGACTCACTTAAATGAACTGGTTCAAAATAACCATTTGTTCCTGAATCAAAATGCAATTGTCAAACAAATATTTTGACTCACTTAAAGTAACTGGGTCATAAGATTCAATTAATTTGTTTGTGTATATAAATATATTTTTGATGCACAATAATGAACCAGCTCATTAAAGTCATTTGTTTGTAAATCAAAATACAGTTGTCAAGCTGTATGTTTTTATCACACTTAAATTAACTGGTTCTTAAAAGTAATTAGTTCGTGAATCAAAATTCAATGGTCAACCTGTACGTTTTTACTCACTTAAATAAACTGGTTCATAAGAGTCATTTGTTTGTGAATCGAAATGCATTGTCAAGCTGTTTGATTTTGACTCACTTAAATGAACTGGTTCATAAGAGTCATTTGTTTGTGAATCAAGATACAGTGCTCAGACTGTAAATTTTGACTCACTTAAATAAACAGGAGTCATTTGTTCATGAATCAGCGTCCAGAGGTCAAGCTGTTCGATTTTGACTCACTTAAATGAACTGGTTCATAAGAGTCATTTGTTTGTGAATCGAAATGCATTGTCAAGCTGTTCGATTTTGACTCACTTAAATGAACTGGTTCATAAGAGTCATTTGTTTGTGAATCGAAATGCATTGTCAAGCTGTTCGATTTTCACTCACTTAAATGAACTGGTTCATAAGAGTCGTTTGTATGTGAATCAAGATACAGTGCTGCTTCAGACTGTAAATTTTGACTTCCTTAAATGAACTGGAGTCATTTGTTCATGAATCAGAGTCCAGTGGTCAAGCTGTAAGCTGTTGACTCACTCAAATAAACTAGTTCAGAAGAGTCATTTGTTAGTGAATTGAAATACAATTGTCAAGTCGTAAGTTGTTGACTCACTTAAATGAACTGGTTCATAAGAGTCGTTTGTTTGTGAATCAAGATACAATGGTCAGACTGTAAGTTTTTGACTCACTCAAATGAACTTGTTCATTAGAGTCATTTGTTTGTGAATCAGAATACAGTAGTCATGCATTATGCTTTTGACTCACTAAAATGAACCAGCTCAGAAGCATCACTTGTTTTTGCATGCACCCTGCTTGTACAACAATATTTTATTACATTAAATTCAATACAAACTGCAAACTTGCATTCACAACTCAAATAAAATATAAGATCTTTTGGTGTGAAGCTAAAGATGTGTCTTTAGAACACTTCACTAGTGGAGAGTCTTCACAAAGTGGTTCTTTTCATTTAATGGTTCTTTTCACTCTTTTAATGAGTATTCATCTTTTATCGGCGAGCAGAGTTAACAGCACGATGTAATCCGTCTTTTTTCTGATCTCAGGGTAATGATGCTCATATTCTGGATCGCTCACAAGTTTCCCCAGTTGCAGTAGAATGGCTTTGTTGAAGGAAGTGCTTAACCTCTCTGTCTCATGACAAGCCCCATCACAAGTCCTTCTCTTATTTATCCCAGTTTTGGCAGCACACGAGATGTTGCCATGGAAAATGCTTGTTATCTGTGCCCATTTCACAGTTGTTGTCTTTTGAATGGTGTTTTTTTCTTCACGACACAAATGCTCATTCACTGCGACATTTTGGCTTCGTTTACACTAAGTTTTTTTTGTTTCGGTATGCATTCACCCTCTTAATATAGACTTTTCAGACACAATCTGGAAAAAGTATTATTGTCTGTGTTTGAAGGAAATCACTAAAAGCTCTTTCATTTCATTCTTGAATGATGTTGGATTGATTTTTCTTTATTTTCTTAAGATATCACACGGAACACAGACTTCACAAAGGCTTTACAAAAATGTTAATGCCACAGCTGTGGGATGGTTATAAATTTTAAAGAATTGGTAATACATAATAAATATAGAAATAATTTTACTATTTGCTTAGATTATAATAGGTTCAAGCATGTAATAGTTAATATTTCTATAATGGATTTTGACAGTTTAAAGGAATAGTTCACCCAAAAATGAAACTTTGCTGAAAAGATTTAGATTTAGTTTATGTGATTTAGTTTTTATTTTCATCAGACAAGATTTGGAGAAATTTAGCATTATCTTTTATATTGGTGAACAAGAGATTCCAATGCAGTGAATGGGTGCCGTCAGAATGAGAGTCCAAACAGCTAATAAAAACATCTCAAAAATCCACAAGTAATCCAGACGGCTCCAGTCCATCAAATAATATCTTGTGAAGTGAAAAGCTGTGTGTTTGTAAGAAACAAATCCATCATTAATATGTTTTTACCTTCAAATAAGTCATCTATACATTATTTTGCTTTCTCCAGTAAAAAAAAAAAAAAAGTGATCTCAACTAAATCAGGAGAGACATATATATATATATACAGTCCAAAACGGTGCTAAACAAACATGTCAGTGGATTTTGATGGTAGAGGACAAGAGGAGATGAACTTTTCAGACTGGAGGAAGTATTATTATGGATTATAAACTCGCAATTTTAAAGTCAAAACACTTTAATGATGGATTTGTTTCCTACAATCACACAGCTCTTCATTTCTCAAGATTTTAATGGATGGGCTGGAGTCATGTTGTGGATTTATGTAATGGATTTATCAGCTGTTTGAACTCTAATTCTGCAGAGGATCCATTGGTACGCAAGTGATATAATGCTAAATCTTCTCCGAATCTATTCAGATGAAGAAACTCCTCTACATCTTGGATGTTCCGAGGGTGAAATTTTCTGGAAATATTCATTTTTGGGTGAACTATTCCTTTAAGATTGCCCCATTACGTCATTGTGACAATTTGTCTGCTGTGTTAAGTGCTGTTGTCTTTATGCAGAGTCAGGCTGGTATTTGCTTGTCTTTGAATATCAGAAGCATGTCAATCATGCCAAAACAGGCCACGAAAAGCTGCCTTCTCTACCTTAGTAAGCAGAATTAAGCCAATGTAACATGCATGAGTAATCTGCCTCTAGCACTGACTTTTATCTTTAAACCACCTTCTCTCTCACTCTCACTCTCACTCCTGTCGTTTTATCTTCCCACACAGGCCAGCCAGCTCGGCGTGTACAGGGCTTTTGTGGACAACTATAAGGTTGCTGTGGAAACGGCTGAAAAGTGTTGTCAAGCCAATTCTCAGTTTGCAGAGATTTCAGAGGTCAGTTTTCAGGGCACACCTACATTATACTGTCAAAACAAGGCCTGATATCTCTGCCTCTGTGTAAATGTATGTATTTGTTTACCATTTTACCTTCAGAATCTGAAAGTCAAGAGCTCCAAAGAGGCTAAAGATCAAAATGCAAAGAACTCTCTGGAAAGTGAGTCGTTTTTCCACATTTACTCTCTTCTTACTGCACTTTGTATTCTGATCACTCTTTTGCCTTTCTTCTTCTCAGCCCTGCTGTATAAACCAGTGGATCGAGTCACTCGAAGTACCCTCGTCCTCCATGTGAGTAAAATGAAAAGAATATACCTCTAATTATTCCTTTTTTTGTTTTTATGGGAGCGTGTTTACAGGTGTTTGTGTTTTATTTGGATGAGCTGGGATGTGTTGATTTGCACATTCGATAAATTGAGCGTTTTGCAATGTTAGATGATGAGTGAGTGTGTTTTTGTGTTTCAGGACCTGCTGAAGCACACCCCATACAGTCATCCAGATCACCCTCTCCTGCAGGATGCCCTCCGCATTTCCCAGAACTTCCTCTCCAGCATTAATGAGGAGATCACGCCCCGCCGTCAGTCTATGACTGTGAAGAAAGGAGAGGTCAGTGAAAGAGCAGACTGTATGACAATAACCAGACTTTTTGTTGTTGTTGTCTTTTAATTAATGTGAATACACCTCTTCTATGATGATCATGTTTTATTTGATTTTAATTTAAACAATTTTGTTAAAAAAAACATTAAGAGTCAGGGGTGAAAACTTTTGAACAGAATGGAGATGTGTACATTTTTCTTATTTCGCCTAAATATCATATTTTTTCATTTAGTACTACCCTGCAGAGGCTACAGAAAATGCTTACATGTTTCTCAGAAGACAAAATAAGTTGAATTTACCCTGATCTTCGAATTCAAAAAGTTTTTACTTAATGCATGTTTTTTTTTTCTTCTGGAGCATCAGTGAGCGTTTGAACCTTCTGTAATAGTTGCATTTGAGTCCCTCAGTTGTCCTCAGTGTGAAAAGATGGATCTTAAAATCATACAGTCATTGTTAGAAAGGGTTCAAATACACAAAAATGCTGGAAAGCCAAAGATTCTGTGAGACCTGAACATCAGGCAGTTTAACTGTTCAGGACAAACAAGGGACTCATGAAGGACTATTATAAAACAAAAAACACAGCGTGGATCATTCAACACAGTTTTAAAAAAAAGGGGGGGGGTGTAAACCTTTAAACAGTGTCATTTTTATAAATCTGACTATTTTCTCTTGTGGACAATGTGAAATATCTTATTCAGGTCAGTACTAAATAAACAATAATGCATTTTTGTATGATCCCTCTTATTTTGGTAAAATAATTAACATTACAGATTCTGAACGGAGGATGTAAACTTTTGACCTCAACTATGTGCGTTATATAACTCAAAATAATAACTCAAGGCAGTAACAATTTCAAACAACATATTTTATATGTAAACTTATTTATTGGTGAACTTATGTTCAGTTGTTCTTTTTATAGTTACTATTTTAGAATTTTTCGTCTCATTAGTCATCAGAGCTTGGTAAATATTAGTCGCAGACACAGTTTTAAATTTCACCAAGCTGATTACTCACTAAAAACTTCCACAGATTATGTTTTCATGCCTTTTTAAGTCTTATTTTGATGTAACAGAGTGATTATATCTATATGTGTGAGTTCTTTACTTACTTTTTTTTAAATTTGTCTTTCCATTAACGCCATTATATTGTTAATTCAGACTGATTCTGTAAACACAGAATGCGCACAAGAGGCCGAACATATCAAGTCATATCCAGTCATATCGTAAGGCATTGCCTCCTCTCTTGGGACTTTCGCCAGTTTTAGAAACGCCCCTGAATCAATGTTTTTTCAGGATTAATAAGTTGTGTGCTGCGACTCTTCAAAAAAAGAATAATATTCAAGAATTATTAATTCTATAAAGATGTATTGTTTATTGTGTAAATATATTGCTTAGCTATATTGTTTACCTATTTTTGTGTGTACACACATAAATTCAAGGTGACAAGGCCAGAAGAAAAACCCTTGCTGATAAACTCATGTACTGTAATTCTTAGCAATATTTTTACGACAAGTGTACAAATATTTATTAGTACGCTCTGGTTGCATAACCCTACAAGAGTCCCGTTAACAATACAATCATCTCCCGCCTTCCTGTTCCCCTTCCTCCTTTATCAAAGATCATTTTTGCGAAACGAGAAGTGTCTCAACACCCTTCCCAGCTTCAGAATGAACACACAAACGTATTTGCACACTCTCCCGACCCCTCTGAACTGTGAGTCAGTTGACCTGGAACTAGACTTCCTCGCAGATTACTGGAAAACTGTGCGGGAAGTGAGACTCTGATTGTAGGCTTGTGGACATGCCAGGCATTTTTATTGCAGAAAACACAGAGATACAATTCAAAGATAATGATCATTTATTATTATCGGAATGATTAAAGGAGTGTCTGACATAAGCTGGAGAACAGCACAGCTCGGCTTATTCATGATTCCAGTAAAGATTTGTGCTTAAATAAAGAATTTATTTGTATCAGTTTGCGGGAACTGATGATAAAACATCATTAAACGATCCTACAAGAAAGTATTCATCAAAAATACTCTCTTTCGACATAAAATGTGGATCTTTGCCAGACACATGAGGCCTAAAATATCTCTTTGTTTCTCTATTGGGATCCAACAAACAATTTTGTATCAAAGGACATTTTTGTGGATCATGAAAGGAGACATTTTAAAGATTGTGATAAAAATCTAAGTCTAATATAATGATTTAATGCAAAAACATTATATATCACCAAAAACCCCAAAAATATATTTCATAGCACGTTTACATTTTAATGCAGAGGTCTGACGATGCCTGTTCAGAAAGAAAGTAATTGTGTTTTCCAGCATTATCATTTGTCAGGACATCTTGGTCCATGTCCTGTGTAATTATTGTCATCGAGATGATGGATTTCCAGTTCATGGCCATGTGTTGCTTCTCATCGTAGCTGTTTTAGCAGATGTCCCTAAATGCGGCCAAAGTCAATACTGCACCCGTATATCATGTTGGCCAAATCCTGGTTTACTTTAGAGAAAAAAATGCAAGTTTAGACATAAGGGATAAACACACACTCTCTGAAGGCAGGGTCACAGGTCAGAGCCAGTGTTTTGAATGCATCTACACACACACACATAGACATTCAGGCCATGAAAAGAGCAGATGTCTTTCACATATGTCACACACCCTTCAATTAGGGGAAGAGTCGGTCACTCGAGTGCAAACGCACACCCGGTTATAAAGAATGACCTGAGATGGACATCTTTGAGAACATCTTGTACAGGACTTCACATTGCTTTGTTATTATAAGAACAAAATTGTGCTTTTTGTTACTGAAATATACTTTTCAATCCATTTAAGGCTAATTTTCTCCTCTCACGTGATTTACAGTAGGTAATTACCATCATATCTGCCTTTTGTGAATCATCTCATCCAGCACACTTTTTTCATCCTATCTAGCCGTGCTTGGCCGAGGTTGAAAGCCCTCAAGCTGCCATCATTATCATGAAAATGGCTCCTGTGACTCACCCACAATAGTGCAATTTCTTAAGTGTGTCATGCCTCCATCTGAGTGAATGAGTCTGAGCCTCTCATTGGCTGCTTTTCCTCCTCACCTACTTTAAATGACCCCATGCCTCAGGCAAAATAGTGACTGCAACTGATTCATGAAGCAGTAAACAATACATGAACGCCCCCTATTGGTAAACAGTTGAAACTAAGTGTTTGAGACTACTTTTTGTTTTCAAAAATGGTTTTTACATCCCCAGAGTTCTCAGAAGCAGAAGACGTCAAACTACAACTAATATAATTTTTGTTTTTCCATTTGTAGCAATAGTTATAATGCTACCATTATTATAATTGTATAGAAATATACCAGAAACATAGTTATTGCTTAAAATGTATTGGACTGCATATTAAAGTCATTCTAATGTCTTTAAAGAATCGACAGCTTCTCAGAGACCAGTTTATGGTGGAGTTAGTTGAAGGTTCACGAAAACTTCGGCATGTCTTCCTCTTTACCGACCTGCTGCTTTGTGCCAAGTTGAAGAAACAAACCGGAGGGCAAGTCAATCTATATCAAACTTACTTTTTTTTTTTGTCTGTAGAAACATTCCTTCTTTTAAAGTTGTGTTTTTATTTCTTTGTCGTAACTGTGATCACTGAATTCTGTGTCTTACTTTTTTAGGAAGGGGCAGCAGTATGACTGTAAGTGGTATATCCCACTAGCTGATGTCACCTTTCAGACCATTGATGAGTCGGAGTCTTCACCAATTCCCCAGATACCAGAGGAAGATATTGATGCTATGAAGGTCAAGATCTCCCAGATCAAGAACGAGATACAGAGAGAAAAGGTAGATGAGGGGATTAAACATTTATCAGAAATGCTTTTCAACAATAAACATTTAGCTTTGTGTTAATAGTTTCCAACCTTCTTCCTCTCATTCTCTCATGTGTTCAGAGAGTATGTAAAGGAGGTAAAGTCCTTGATCGTCTCAGGAAGAAACTGTGCGAACAGGAATCGCTGCTGCTGCTCATCTCTCCATGCATGGCCTTCAGAGTCAGTAACAGGAATGGAAAGGTGAATCAATACCAAACAATTCTCTTAAAACTGCATTTTTTTTTTTTTTCAGATATCTGCAGTCTGTGTTCTTTGCAAAGTCCAGTGTTACGTAATTTACCCACTCTAATGTTGTTCCAAACCTGTATGATTTACATTCTTTCTGGTTTCATGTTATGGACGATAACTGATAAACGGCAAATGCTAAAATTAAATTAACTATACTGTATTGTATGGAAGCGCATTTCCACAACTGAATAAAAATTTAAAAAAGGTAATTGCGACCTTTTATCTCACAATTCTGATTTATTTTCTCGCAATTGTGAAGCGAGATATAAACTCACAGTTTTGACTTTTGTCTCAGAATTGTGTGATATGAACTCACAGTTGTGAGCTATAAAGTCAGTATTGTGTGATATAAACTTACAGTTCTGACTTTTTTTTCTGAAAATAGAAAATAGTCTTTTTTTTCCCCCTCGGAATTTAGGGGGAAAAGTTTATAGCTCACAATTGTGAGAATAAAAGTCAGAATTGCGAGATATAAAGTTGGAATTGTGAGAACAAAAAAGTCGGAATTGCGAAACAAACTCAGAATTGTGAGAAAAAGTCAGAATTGTGAGATATAATCTTGGAATTGTGAGAAAAAAGTCAAAATTGCGAGAAAAAAGTCAGAATTGCAAGATATAAATTCTGAATGGTGAAAACAAAAAGTCGGAACTGCAAGATATATACTTGGAATTGTGAGGAAAAAAGTCAGAATTGAGAGAAAAGGTCAGAATTGTGAGATATAAACACGTAATTGTGAGAAAAAATGTCAGAATTGCAAGATACAAACTTGGAATTGGTAGAAAAAGTCAGAATTGTGAGAAAAAATGTCAGAATTGCAAGATATAAACTAAGAATTGTAAGGAAAAAAGTCAGAATTGAGTAATATAAACAGAATTGCGAGGAAAAAAGTTAGAATTGTGAGATATAAACTCAAAATTGTGAGGAAAAGTCGGAATTGTGAGAAAAAATGACAGAATTGCAAGATATAAACTTGGAATTGTGAGGAAAAAATTTCAGAATTGTGTGATATAAATGGAATTGTGAGGAAAAAAGTTAGAACTGCAAGATATAAACATGGAATTTTTAGGAAAAAATGTCAGAATTGCGAATATAAACTCGCATTTGTGAGTTTGTAATTACATTTGTTTTTTTGGATATTTAAAAAAGCCATTCCCAAAAGTTCTTATTTCCTATGTTTTATTTCTGTATTTCAGGGCTATACATTCTTAATTTCATCTGATTACGAGCGAGAAGAATGGAGAGAGATCATTCGGGAGCAGCAGAAAAAGTGTAAGCATTGCTGTTCCTCCCAAAAACCGCCCTGCCTTCCAAGAAAATCACAGCAGGACTCTAAACTGCTCTTTTCCTTCAACGAGAGTCATTTATTAGTTGAATGCAGATGTTGGTGACTTCACTGAACGAGTCTCTCTTGGTTTCTGTATGTTCTCTCACAGGTTTCAAGAGTTTTTCTTTGACTTCGCTGGAGTTGCAGATGCTCACCAACTCCTGCGTGAAGCTACAGACGGTTCACAGTATTCCTCTGACCATCAATAAAGAAGGTGAGTGCCTTTTTTGTTGTTTTATAAAGATCTGTATTGCAATTTCTTTCTTTCTACTGTATCTGAAATTTGACATACATTTGGTTGTTTCTCTCCCATTAGATGATGAATCCACAGGGCTGTATGGCTTTCTAAATGTGATTGTTCATTCTGCAACAGGGCTGAAACAGAGCTTGAGTAAGTTGTCTGGCACGGGATGTCTCACCTAGGTTTTGAGACTGCAGCAGTGTGTTTTTTCAGCAGTTGCAATTAGATGGAATGAAATCCGGCTCACAGTAATCATTAAATTATTGAATGCCTCCCTGATATGTGCGCACATGCGTGAAAACACCTGACATGCTCCCTGCTGTTGTTGGGCAGAGTTTTCTCATCGAGCAGCTGTGGGACGGGTGGATTAACAGGGAACGCTGCGTTCCTTCTTAAATCTAACTCTCCATCATTAATCCATGTCTTTCTTTGTTCTCGCTCATTCATTGTTTTGGCTTTCTTATAGCCTTTCTCCTCAATAGAAGCTTCCTTACTGTAGAGTAGGGTTAAAAAAATAGATAATAAAATATACTTAATGTAAAAGTTACTGTAATAGGAATTGGAAAACACTAAGTGGGAAATTTCTGATTCATGTTCAATGTTGTAGTTTTTTTTTTCTCATTTCTCTCCCCTTCCAGATCTGTACTGTACATTGGAAGTGGACTCGTTCGGCTATTTTGTGAACAAAGCAAAAACCCGTGTGTATAGAGACACCACAGAGCCCAACTGGAATGAGGTCAGAACTGCAGCTCATCCTCCGCACGCCTTCAGAAACATTTAGTCAAACCTAAACTGTTAGAAAGACAGATAGAATAATTAGTCCCTATGCTGGAATAACATTTGATCCCACTAGTTGAGCACAAATTACTCCTTGCAGGTTTAAATATGAAAATACATTATAATGCAAGTTAAATGGTGTGATTAAATAAAGGTTGGACCCTCTTTCTACAGGAGTTTGAGATCGAGCTGGAAGGCTCTCAGACCCTCAGACTGCTGTGCTACAGTAAGGTCAAACAGTGCAGGGATGATGGGGAGAACATGGATCGCATCATGGCCAAAGGACAGATTCAGGTATGCCTGCCTGTGATATTTGAATATATTAGGAGCTTTGAGAAGGTGAACTGCTTATATAATTTCAATAGTAGTTCCTCACAGTGGTCACAAAACCCAGGGATAGCCTCACCAACAAACTGAAACAAAAAAGTGTTTGTTAATTGATTAATCTGTTAATTATATCTTAATAATATCGTAGATTCATCAGTTGTATATCATTGTTTTATGTCCACGGTTTTAAAGCAGGACAAATTCATTTAAAAACTCAGTTAAAAATTACGCCACTGAGTAAGAAATGTAAAAAGGTTATTGCAACTTTTTATCTCACAATTCTGACTTATTTTCCTCGCAAATGCAAGTTGGTATCTCACAAATCTGACTTCTTTTCTCAGAATTGTTAGATATAAACTTGCAGCTGCAAATTATAAAGTCCAATTTTGAAAGTGAATGAAAGACTGATATGTTCTCAAAATTGCGAGTTTATATCTTACAGTTCTAATTGCTATAACTCGCAATTACATGTTATAAAGTCAGAATTGCTATTGCTAAAAAGAGATATAAACTCGCAATTTAGAGAAAAACTTTGATAAACTTGCGATTCTGAGAAAAAAGTCACAATTGTGAGTTTATATATTATATATTCTAACTTTATTTCTCAGAACTGCAACTTTGTTTCTAAGAACTATTTCTTTATTTCTCAGAATTGAGTTTATATCTTACAATTCTGAGGAATAGTCATAGTCAAGATATAAACTTGCAGTTCTAAAAAAAGTCACAATTTACATATAAACTCACAGTTCTGAGAAAAAGTCACAATTATGAGTTTATATCTCCCAATTTTGACTTTCTTAGAACTGACTTTATTTCTCAGAATTGCAAGTTTATTTGTCAGAATTGCGTTTATTTAAAAAAAAATTGTGAGTTTTACAATTCTGAGAAATAAAGTCAGAATTTCATGATATAATCTCGCATTTGCAAGTTCTTTCCTTTCGTTTTGTTTCTTTTCCTTTCGTTTCGTTTCGTTTCGTTTTGTTTCCTTTCTCTATAAAGTCTGAATTGCAAGATGTAAACTTGCGGTTCTGAAAAAAAATCACAATTGTGAGATATACATTCACAGTTCTGAGAAAAGTGAATTTATATTTCTGAATTTATGTCTCAGACCTGCGAGTTTATTTCTCAGAATTGCGAGTTTATTTATCAGAATTGTTTATATACATTGTAATCCTTCTTTTATTTCTCAGAATTGCGAGTTAATTCCTCAGAATTGTGAGTTTATATCTCGAAATTGTGAAATTGAAGTTACAAACCTGCAATTCTGACTTTATTACTAGCAGTTGCGAGTTTATATCATGCAATTCTGACTATTTTTTAAAGTTGCAAGATATAAAATAGTCAGAATTGCGTGATATAAACTCACAATTGCGAGTTATAAAGTCAAAATTGCATGACAAACTCACAGTTATGAGAGAAAAAGTCACAATTGTGAGTTTATATCACAAATCTGACTTTATTTCTTAGAACTGTGACTATTTCTCACAACTACGGGTTTATTTCTCAGAATTGTGAGTTTATATCTCGCAGTTCTGACTTTATTTCTACAAATTACAAAATATAATCTCACAATTCTGAGAAATGAACTAGCAAATCTAAGAAAGTCGCATTTCTGAGAAATAAATTCAGCAGTGCAAGATATAAACTCACAATTTACTTTTTTCTCAAAATTACGAGTTTCTATCTCGAAATTGTGACTTTTTTTCTCAGATCTGCGAGCTTATATCTTGCAATAGTGACTTTTTTTTCACTACTGTGAAGTGACTGAAACTGTTTCTCTGTGCAAGTCCAAGTAATTAATCATAAAATTGTCTAATTTCATTATAGATTGTATTGATTAGTCATACATCCCAGGTTAAAACAAGCAGTCTATAATCTGCTTACTCATAGTGACTAAGCATTTACATTTTTAATTCCTAATGCAATGAACAGAACAAAGCCGGTAAGTTGTTCAGGTAGATAATCCTGCCATATGCGGTGGTGTGGTCATGTCACCAGAGAAACCAGAGTGGCGGCTCAGCAGAGGGGCGGCCTTAGGGAAATGCTTAGGTGTTGTGCTAGAGAAGGATTGGAAGGACTGTACTATTAGAGTTGTTTGGAAGTGCTCCAGAGAGAAAGTGGGACATGACACGTTGACAGAGTCCCAAAGGGGAAGGTGCGAAATCACGAATGGGTTGAGTGAAGTCAGCATCAGCAAATGAAAGCGTTTGTCTTAATCACATGACCCTTCGTTGCTATAGCATATGTTTTTTTTTTCTCAGTTGTTTAGTTCAAACACTCTAAGCAAGATCCTTTATACCTGTTTGTATGGAGTTAAAAACGTCCTGTTTTCAATTTCTTCTCAAACGACAGGATATACACTGATTGGAAAAACACAATACTGTTGTAAACTTGTTGAAAAGTGGCACATTTCATTGCTGATAAGCAAAAAAGCACTAAGCGAAACACTTGAAGTAGTCTTGAATGCGTTGTTGGTAGGTCAGCTGCCTCACTGGGCCGTAATCACCGGAGTGGGTGGAGATTCTGTAGTTAATCCCAGCGCTCCATCTGTGTGACAGCTCCGTCAGGGGAGCTCTGTGTGTGCGTGAACGCAAGAATATATCAGAGAAGACATTCACAACAACAGGTTCATCCAGACCAGCATGAGAACCGATATACCACAACATGCACCACCTCAGGAAGACTTGGAACACCAGTTGGTTGTTGTGCTAGAAGATCCAAATTTGCTTCTGTAAGCAGAGAGGGATTCCTGTTCCTGTGCCTTGCTGCTTCTTGTCAATACCAGTAGCATTTTCACAAGATGGGCAAAAAAGACCAAATGCAGGATGGTGAAGAGCATTATGGTGGAACGAAGACTGTGAGCAGTAAACTGATGAAGGAAGAGTTGATTAGCAACTGTGCGGTGGAGGAAGAGGAGAAACAGGAGGAGGATGAGGAGGTGGACACTGGTCTCAGAAGGAGTCCTAGCACCGGGGCTCGACTCTGGGGTAGAGTTCGAAGCACACTCCTCAGGCAGAAGGTAACGAGAGCCTTGCTTCTGTGTGGGGATTTAGGAAATAAGAAATTGAGTTTGTTCACTTGGTTTGAGATTAGGAATCAAGATTTTCTTGCATTCAGATTTTCTTTGGTGAGCAGTGAGCACTTTATTGTTTCAGGAACAGAAGGGTATGTATTGTTTGTTGAAATAATATAACATTGTGAATTGAAAAATTAAGGCTTGAGACTTACACATGGCAGTACATAAGGCAAAAAAGCAGGGGTTTTCAAAATGGTGACCTCCAGGGGGCAGCAAGCGGCTGCTATAGGGTAAAAATGTGTTTTTAGGACTGTCAAAAATAACTTAAGATATAATTTAGAATATTAGAATATTAAATCCCACTGTATTGTATAATAAAAATGTGATTACAGTCACAATGTTAAAGCCAGTTGTTTATTTTTTTGTCTTTATGATAATACATTTTATATTTTCTCACACAGTATATACCATTCAAAAGTTAGGGGTTTTGAAAGAAATATTTCATGCTCAACAGACTGCATTAAACATTTTAAATGTTTTTTTTTTTTTTCTTTTCTGCTCACCAAGCCTGCATTTGTTTGCTCCAAAGTAACAAAAACAGGAAGGCTTTGAAATATTTTTACCATTTAAAATAACTGTTTTCTATTTGAATATATTTTAAAATGTATTTTATTCCTGTGATTTCAAAGCATCATTATTCCAGTCACATGATCATTCAGAAATCATTCTAATATTCTGATTTGCTGCTCAAAAACATTTATTGTCGTTATGTTGAAAACAGCTGAATATAATTTTTTTGTAAAGTTTCTTTGATGAATAGAAAGTTCAGAAAAACGGTTATATATATAACTATAATTTCTATCGTTTTTATAATCTATAATTTGTTTAAAATTATAAAAAATTATACTGACTCCAAGCTTTTGAATGGTATATTGTATAATGTTACAAAAGCTTTTTATTTGAGAAAAATGCTGACCTTTGGATCATCAAATTCATTCTATTCATCAAAGAATCCTGAAAAAATGTTCTCAACTGTTTTAAATATTGATAATAATGATAATAATAAATGTTTCTTAAACAGCAAATCAGCATATTAGAATGATTTCTGGAGGATCATGTACTGAAGGCTGGAGTAATGATGCTGAAAATGTTGCTTTGAACACAGGAATAAATTACATTTTTAAAATATATTCAAATAGAAAGCGGTTATTTTAAATAGTAAAAATATTTCAAAATATTAGTGCTTTTGCTGTATTTTGAATCAAATAAATGCAGGCTTGGTGAGCAGAAGAGACTTCTTTAAAAAACATTAAAATCTTACTGTTCAAATACTTTTGACTGGTAGTGTACTGTATATAAATTAGTCACTTTTGATCAATTGAATGCCTCTTTGATGAATAAAAGTATGTGTTTCTTAAAATATATTGCTGACCACAAACTTTTAAAAGCTAGTATAAATAGGTTTTGTCTGTGAAAATAGTTTTATACAATGCAATGTAATGAAATTATTGCTTACTTCTAGTTGTGATATTGATCTTTTGGTTTACTGTGCTGAATCTAGACATAGCCTACCCAAAACAATGTGTTATAAAATATGAACATATAAAATATGACATTGACTGTTGTTGTACTAGTGCGCCAGTTTCTTAGAATTACACAAATCAGTTTTTTGGCATGAGTAAAGCCAACCAATCAATACAGTAACAGGTCTTTCCATTGGGAGCAAGCTGGTAAATTATGTTGTCACAACACCCATAGCAGACCACAATAAAAACAAAACAACTGTGTATTAGAGACATGATTAGAATGAAATCTGTCACTAGATGAGTATTGACAACCAACTATGTGGACATTATGTAATACTGTGGACTGGGGAATATGGACATATCATAACTGTTTGGATTATACTGTTCTTTAGGTTTTAGATGTATTTCTGTTAGTTTAAGTGATGATTTTGTCAGTACCAGATAAGTTGACAGAATAATGTGCATTAGTCGTCCTCATTTATGTACTGTATTATCTTAATTTGGCCTGGCTCAGCGGATGTGTTCATTTATTTTTATTGAAATGTAGATACGTTCCAGTAGTGCCTTCACTGAGCTGCCATTTTTAGCAGGTGACTCTGTGTTTGGGTCACGCTCAGA
The DNA here is from genome assembly GCF_049309525.1 of Garra rufa. Lineage (NCBI taxonomy): Eukaryota > Metazoa > Chordata > Actinopteri > Cypriniformes > Cyprinidae > Garra > Garra rufa. Next base: position 20,002,184 of record NC_133375.1, on the reverse strand, counting down.
TAAGGATTATCCTCTTGATTGACATTTGTCCCTATTTTCACAGCTGGATCCTCAATCGCTGCAGGGTAAAGACTGGCAGAGGACAGTAATCAGCATGAATGGGGTCAGTGTGGCTCATCCTGCACAATAATAACACAATTACTAATAATAGGAACAATCATTTTAATAAATGTTCAAAAAACATTTAAACAGGCCAGTACACTTGATTAAGGTCATCTATATATAGTAGTCAACATCTGAAGTGGATCAAAAACTTTCATCAAAGTTGTTCTAAAACAAAACAAAACAAAACAAAACCCGTTCTTGTCTTTAATTAACCTTTTTGATCCACTTCAAATGTTGACTACTGTTTATCTGGGAAGTGAATAACGATGTTGCTGTACACTCTTATAAAGGTAAATAAAGGTGCTTCATGATGCCATAGAAGAACTTTTTGGAATCTTTAACATCTGAAGAACCTTTCTGTTTCTGCAAAAGGTTCTTTGTGGTGAAAGAAGGTTCTTCGGATAATAAAAAAGTAAGAAAGAGATGGTTCTTTAAAGAACCTTTGACTGAATGGTTCTTTGTGGAACCAAAAATGGTTCTTCTATGGCATCACCATAAAGAACCTTTCAAAGCACCTTTATTTTTAAGAGTGTATCATTGCTGAACACTGAATGATGATGATATATTGTAACTATATGTTGTGCAAATGTAGATGCTTATTACTTATTTCCTCTGTAGGTTTTGTAAGATATTTAATGTGACCCTGGACCACAAAACCAGTCATAAGGGTCAATTTTTTATTTTTATTTTTTTTTAGGATAGGACAATATTTGACCGAGATACAAATATTTGAAAATCTGGAATCTGAGGGTGCAAAAAAGTCAAAATATTGAGATATTTTGTCCAAATGAAGTGTTTGGAAATTCATATTACTAATCAAAAAATTTGAAGTTTTGATATATTTACAGTATGAAATGTACAAAACATCTTCATGAAACATGATCTGAAACATGATTTTTGGCATAAAAGAACAATTTATTTATTTTTGGCTATTGTGCTATTTTTTGGTCCAGGGTCAAATATGATTGTGTAGAAATAGTTTTTGTATTTTTACTGCCCTAAAGTGGTATAACAGATACATTTCAGTAGATTTCATTTTTCAAACTAATAACTAAAATTTAACAAATTACCTTATATACAATATATATATAAAAATATGTAAGCATACGTATTTTACAGTAATTTGTAAAATGTGTTTTTGTGTCTGTTTAAATATAGTACCATTAAATAGTGGGGTCAGAATTTTTTTTTATTTATTTGATCAAAAATATAGTAAAAACAGTAATGTTCAATTTTAATATATTTTAAAATGTAATTTGTTCCTGTGATAATTTTGACACGTTTTCAGTGTCTCATTATCCTTTAGAAATCATTCTAATATGCTGATTTGGTGCTCAAGAAATATTTATTACCAATATTGAAAACCTATTAATGAGTGGAGTCCAAAAAAAACATAATTTAATTGAAATATAAATCTCTTGTAACAGTGTACAAGTTACTGTCACTTCTTATCGATTTAATGCATCCTTGCTGGAAAAAACTATTAATTTATTTTAAAAACAATCCTACTGACCCCGAACATTTGAAAGGTGTTGTGTGTGTGTATATGTTTTATTAACAGAGCTGTACTCTTATCCATTAACATCCTCTAATCAATACATAACAAACATTTGCCATCAAGTTTTAGTAATATGAAGCACAGTGATGGATTAACAGAGTCATGTGGCTTGATATTAATCTGATGGCTACAGCTTACAGTGATTTAATTCTTGATTATTTGATAGGTGAGATTGAGCACAGGGATCTTTTGTTCTCATCAGTGAGATGTTTGTCTAAAAAAAAGTTGTGCACATTTATCACTCTTCCCAGATTGAGGTCAAGCTGTCTATGCGGTTTACCAGCAGAGAGTTCAGTCTGAAGAGGATGCCCTCCAGGAAACAGTCCGGAGTGTTTGGAGTCAAAATCGGTGCCGTTACTAAGTAAGTTAACATATCAAACAATCAATCCAATGTATGACTGATACAAATACACTATCTACAGTATTAATATAAATAGATATGTTGAGACTCGATTATAAAAAAATCTCGATTGCATTTTGTCTGCCGAGTAACTGGCAAAATACTAGAATAATGTACGTTACTTCTATTGTTTATATGTATTTTTACTGTTTTGTTCAATAAAACCATATGATTACTTGCTTTTATTACTTTATTTATATGTATTTTAAGTAATTTTGTTTGCTTAGGTCTATTTTTATTACCTCGAATTATAATTATCTGATTACTCGATTAATCGTCAGAATAATCGACTGATTACTCGATTACCAAAATAATTGTTTGTGACAGCTCTAGCCACATTATACAATTCCAGTCATATCAGTAGCTTAATAAAAGTGAATGAAGTGGGTCGTCTCATGGGGGTTGCCATGTTGAGATCATATGACCAGTCAAATGCTACTTATTTTTACTCTGTTTACTCAAAACTGAAAACTTTTGTATTTTATTAATGCTGTATTCACATCACTAGATGTCAGTGTAAGTCAAAAATGACCACCTGGAAGGCTATTTATTGTGCCTGTGTTAAGAATTAGTGTAGTTATATTGTATTGTAACTGTTTATGCCAGTTTTATGATTTAGTAATGAACGCAGTCACGTTCCACTCAAATCTTTCACTCCAAGAGCAACACTAGTCAGATGTCTGCCATGTTTCCCATAATTTAGAGGACACAGGGACCCTTCTCCGAGTGTTTTCCTAGACCCACATGACTCGAATGAGGGCTCATAAAAATAAGGAGGGGGAAACTTCCTTTTAATAAAGCTGAGGAAAGGTGGTCTCCGTCAGAAGGGTTCTTAAAAGCAGAAAGGAAAACAGAAAGCAACCCCATTATAGACTTCCTGAGAAACAGGAAGAAATGATTATTAAAGGCAAGGGTTTGCCAAGGGCTTCCCTCAGAGGACTGCAATAAAAACAGGACTGTGGCTTTAGGAATTAGACTCTCAGATATGCATTTTTCATAGTTTAACAGTCTAACAGCAATGCATATTGCCCTCTAGTAGAAATTGTTGTTTTTTTTAGTATATGGCGGACAGAATTTTTTTTATTTTCTCAGGTGGTCTCATTATGATGTTGATTTTGGGATATTGGAATGCGGTGTCAGGATAATGCAGATGTAGGTTTAAATATAGGCTGTGAGAACGTTGATGCAGTGAAGTCATTTTCCCTTTTATAGTGAACAAATAAACAAGTTCTCGGAATATGCTGTTTTTTTTACTTCCCTGAAATGAGACAAGAAAATATTGTCTTGTTTTAACAAAACACTAATATTAATTTTTCCATGGAAAATATATTTTAACAAAAAGCTTCTGTTAAGATTTCCTTAAATCTTCTGTGGTCATATTATTTACAGCTTTAATACCAAAATATAAGCACAGATATTTTGAAATATATTTTCCAGATGCTGGTTGTTGATTCATGTGTGTTTGTTACTCTTAGACGCGAGCACTCCAAAGTGCCTCTTATTGTGAGACAGTGTCTGGAGGAGATTGAGCGCAGAGGGATGGAGGAAGTGGGCATTTATCGTGTCTCTGGTGTGGCTACAGACATCCAAGCCCTGAAAGCTGCCTTTGATGCTAGTAAGGACTTCAGTGCTACTTGTATGGATGAACCTAATCAAATTTTTCTAATGGCTAAAACTTTGTATTTTTTTGACGTGATTTAACAGACAATAAAGACGTTTCGGTTATGATGAGTGAGATGGATGTGAATGCCATCGCTGGAACACTGAAGCTTTACTTCAGAGAGCTTCCTGAGCCTCTCTTCACCGATGAACTCTACGCAAATTTCACTGAAGGCATTGGTCAGTTGAGTGTTTTTTTAAAGGATTAGTTCACTTCCAGAATAAAAATGTCATCCAAGATGTCCATGTCTTTATTCCTTCAGTCGAAAAGAAATTAAGGCCTTTGAGGAAAACATTCCCGGATTTTTCACCATATAGTGGACTTCAATGGGTTGAAGGTCCAAGGTGCAGTTTCAATGCAGATTCAAAGAGCTCTACACAATTCCAGCTGAGGAATAAGGGTTTTATTTAGTGAAACATTTTCTAAAAATAATAAACATTTATATACTTTTTAACCACAAATGCTCGTCTTGCACTAGATCAACTTCACGCATTACATAATCACGTTGGAAAGGTCACGCGCGGTTAGTTCGTTATCTGTGTACTTCAGTTCAAAAAGATAGGGTAGGGCGAAAAATCTCATTTTCTCCTTCAACTTCAAAATCGTTTGTTGTATTATCATTGTTTGAGCTTTTTTTTGTAAAGGGCGTTTGACTTTCTTTGCACGTTCGCTTTGTAAACACTGGGTTGGTACTTCCATACGTAATGTGTGAAGTCGAACTAGTGCAAGGTGTGCATTTGTGGTTAAAAAGTGTATAAATTATGACCAGTCGTTTAGCAAGGTAACACACTTATTCCCTTTGAAGCTGCATTGAAACTGCAGTTTGGACCTTCAAGCTGTTGATCCCCATTGAAGTCCACTATATGGAGACAAATGCTGGAATATTTTCCTCAAAAATCTTAATTTCTTTTCGACTGCATAAAGACATGAACATCTTGGATGACATTGGAGTGAGTAAATTATCAGGAAATGTTATTCTGGAATTGAACTAATCCTTTGAAGTTCTAATGTTTCATAATTTATTCAAAACGGTTCATGTTAATCATTTATTTTTGTTTATTCATCTTCTCCAGCATTATCAGACAGTGTGGCAAAGGAAAGCTGTATGCTCAATTTGTTGCTCTCACTACCTGAACCCAACCTGCTGACCTTCCTGTTTCTTCTGGACCATCTGAAGAGGTGTGCTGTCTGATCCCATCAGTTATTGTCAATAACATGATTCCTAAGTGAAAATATACAGATTTGAATTGGTGTTTCCAATAACCTAATCCCAATCTAGGATCAAAATACCATAACTTCAGCATTTTTTCTTCACAAAACTATCTGTCACTAATCACTATTAACCTCATATTTTACAACTAGTTTTTAATAAGCATAAGGAAAAATGAAACCGTTGTTAAACCATTTCTTTTTTTTTCTTTTGAGATGCCTGCTTTCTATGGAAAGGCAAGCACCATTCACATTTGTTTTAGACCTGCATGTTAACTGAGACGTTCTTCTGTATTTCCCTCAGGGTGGCTGAGAATGAAAGCATCAACAAGATGTCATTCCACAATCTCGCCACAGTATTTGGCCCAACCCTCCTTCGCCCCTCTGAGAAGGACAGTAAAATTCCAGCCAATCCCACGCAGCCCATCTCTATGAGTGACAGCTGGTCTCTTGAGGTTATGTCTCAGGTAACAACCATACAATACTAGAGTTCTGGTTTGATGGATTAGTTCACTTCCAGAATAAAAATTCCCTGATAATTTACCCCCCCCCCCCCCCATGTCATCCAAGATGTTCTTGTTTTTTCTTCTTCAGTTGAAAAGAAATTAAGGTTTTTGAGGAAAACTTTCCAGGATTATTCTCCATATAGTGAACTTCAATGGGAGCCAACATGTTGAAGGTCCAAATTGCAGTTTCAATGCAGCTTCAAAAGGGCTCTACACGATCCCAGACGAGGAATAAGAGTCTTATCTAGCGAAACGATCGATCATTTTCTAAAACAAATTAAAATTTATATACTTTTTTCCACAAATAAGTGGAAGTACTGACCCAGCGTTTACGAAGCGAACATGCAAAGAAAGTCAACTGCTGGAGGAGTTTTGAAGTTGGAGGAGAAAATGAAATGAAATGAAAAAAGTTTTCCAACGTGATTACTTAATGCGTCAAGTCGTGGATGCATATCGCAGAGTTAGTGCAAGATGAGCATTTGTGGTTAAAAAGTATATACTTTTTTTTTTTTTTAAACTGATTGTTTTGAAAGATAAGATATATTATTATTCCTTAGCTGGGATCGTGTAGAGCCCTTTGAAGCTGCACTGAAACTCCATTTTGGACCTTCAACCCATTGGCTCCCATTGAAGTCCACTATATGGAGAAAAATCCTGGAATGTTTTTTCTCAAAAACTGTCCTGGTATCTGAAAGCATCAAAATGAGTTTGTTCTTCTCCATGTCTATAGGTCCAGGTTTTACTGTACTTCCTGCAGCTGGAGGCAATCCCTACTCCGGATAGTAAGCGGCAGAGTATGCTTTTCTCCACAGAGGTTTGAAACCGAGCTCAGGTGCATTATGGTGTGAAATGCACTGGGACTGAAGCGATTCAGCATGTGACCAATGGAGGGCACCAGCATCCTACTGAAATCTTCCAAGCGGCGTGAATTCCCTGCATCGGTAGCATTCTGTTGATATTTCTGTAGAAATTTACAGTGAAGAATGACAAGCCAGTCTGGTATCTTCTCATGGACTCACTGTTACAAGCACTTAGAGTTATGTTCAACACACAGGTGATGTTGCTTATTTTCACTGTCATCCATTGTAATTCCGACTAAATGGAGCTCACACTTTGGTGATCATTGGATAGTGAATGTTATTCTTGCGTTTTCTCTTGTTGCTTTCAGCACTCTGGGTTTATAAAGCGTTACACATTCCAGTTTTCCATAAACGTTTTATTTGATCTGACATTTTGCTTACCTATGATTTACGTCTTCCCGTGGCGAGGGCTACGGAACATCTGAATACGCAAATCATGAGGAGGAACACATTTATATGGCCCCTTTCTGATGGATAAAACATCACACTAAAATCTGCGATTCTTTAACCAATGTGTGACTATGGTCAACATATTAGCACATTAGTTCAATAACATACAACACAATTATATTTCTGACCACTCCTGTGATTCCCAAGAAAGTACATTCCTTTTGTTTTATGAAAACATTTCTCTTTTTCTATCCGCCTAATATTGGATTACTGAGCCTATATTAAAACAATACAGCGCACATGGGTCATATCACATGATATTATAAGACTATAACACATTTTTCAGTATGATTCAGTTAACTGGAAACTTTACATAGGAAATAAAACATAACATAGTTTTAAATCTTTATATAATTTAAGGTATTGTAGGAAATGCATATATGAGTAACAGTAACTGATGGACACACTATATTAAAATGAATATAGGAGTTCTCCATCAGAATAATATCACTGCTACATTAGTTTTCTGTACTGAAAAAATAGCAGAAATTAACTTAATTCAAACACTGTAAATTTTTCTTGTTTAATGGTTTGGGATCATTCTATTTTCATTGTGTAAAATTTTTTTTTTTTTTTTTGCTGTTCACAAAACTTGCAAGCACTTTGCGATCCTGAACAGTGCCAATACCTTGCCCTGTTAATTGTGTGTGTGTGTGTGTGTGTGTGTGTGTGTGTGTATAAATTGTTCAGTTTATCATGGCTAATATGCATATATCTGTATTATGTTGTTCAGAACAAAGGAGGGGTTGTGTATTATTAGGACGTCGTGTAACATGCAGGCATGTTGTTTTGTTTATGACTTATTTTTCTTTTAGAAATGTCCTTTAGTTATTTTTGTCTTTCCTTTAGACTAAGGAAAACCGAGACATTCCTGTAATTGTGTTGAAGATCATTGCCTTTCTCTTTTCTTATTCCATTGTATGTTCTGGAATCTGTACTTCCTTTATCAAGCTCCCGCTTGAATTACAACTATATCCATTCCTCGTTTTTCTCTCTTTTATTTGGTCCATTACACGCTGTACTGATGAAGATATTCCTGGCTGCCATTTTACAACCCAGCCTCCATGATGAGGAAATGTTCTGTATATGGATAAGTATGGCACAGTGTGGATTAAGGAGATGGATCACAATAAACTCCTTCATCCTCTTGTTTCCACAGAGCCATTGACTGTTCTGTGTGTTTATCTGACCGATGGCCAAGTACATTAAACAGTCCTCAATACGAGATAGCATTACTCCCCAGAAGACGTTAGGATACAGTGGTTTGCGTTCAGCATTCCTTCCTCTCCTGGTGCACCATTGCTGAAACAATAGTTTTGGTTTATTATTATTACTGGACAATACTGAAACTGCACAATGCTATACTTTTATGGCAGACCTGTTATGTGGCCATAATGTGATTCTGTACAAAGTAGATAAAAAATAAATTTAAAGATGGTTAAAATGATCATTACAGATCCCATGTTTTTGTTGATATGTTAAACATACAATTCTCTAACATTAATCTATGCTAATAAAAAGTAGGTTGTTTAAAACATCTTACTGTCATGGATCACAAGATGTTACAGACCATTATCATAAGATTTCCGCGAATGAGAAGTGCAGTAAACCGTAAAATATAGTTCATAATTAAGATAATACATTGAAATAATATTGTAATTAGGGATGGCGAAAACTAAAAAATTTCTTGACCGACCACCGAGCCTCATTAGCCGGTTGAAACCGGTTAACCGATTAGTTTAAAATATGGTACGCTATTTGAAATAACAGCCATTTCGAGCCGCGCCTGCAATTTCGCAACTCTGTCACATCATCACACCGAACGCGTCTTTTAGTTCTAAAAACGCGAGGCGCACAGCACTGCCTTTTTTTTTGGTGACTTTTAATAAAAGAGGGTGCTGCGTTTTTTTATGTTGCTAAGCAACGACCAAAACAGCTGTCCTGTCAGTCAAATCAAAGGATTATAGCGCGAGCACTCTAAAATCTTAGTTTTATGCTGTTAAGTAAACTGTCATATTAGCAGAGACCCTAAATAATACAGCTCTGGGTTACCCACGATAGACACAAAAGGTTTCTCCTCTATTTCTTGCAGTCTCCGGACTTTTTAAGCAACCGTAAAATTCCGTCACCACAACAGAAGGCCCGCCTCTCCATTCATTCGATTGTACAATGGAAAAGAACGCGAATGACGTTGGGCGTTTTTCCGCTCAGAGTTGATTTTTTTTTTTCAACTTCACGCGCTCAGAGCGCTCCTGCAAAAACGCGAGGCGCAGCAGGCGGTGAAAACGCGAGGCGCCTGGGGCGCATAAGCAGCGCGTAGAACGCTCACTGCCAACAGAAAACCATTCAAAAGAGGCGCCTCCAACTGCAAAAACGCGTTCGGTGTGATCGCGGCCTCTCTCTGCCGCTCTGCCTCCCGCACACACACACACACACACACACACACACACACACACACACACACACACTCACTCACTGCCACTGCCACTCACGTCACTTTTTTAAAATTCCCTACAGCGCGAAACATGAGTCCCGCAAACGCGGCGCCGAAGAGCTTGTTGTATGTAATCGTAGGACAAATGGCTCCTTAGTTTCAAATGGTTTGGGTACAAGGTGATCGCTTTGAAAATAAAGGCGTTTGTCTAGGTTAGAAGCTCATTTGAAACATTGCCACGGCTCATTTAAGAAAATGACAGCTCTGAAGAGACGCCGCTTTAGTTGAGGTAACAGTGCTAACCAAAATAAAGAAAGATGATGATCATCATCACCTTATCGGTTACCACTGAAATGTAGATGTAATGTATTTCCAAATCTAAGCCCATCTTATGCGGAATGTTGCCTAATAGACTGCAACATGATAAAACCAATGGATAAAACAGGCACCTTCAGAATGCGTAAAAGACGCACCGGCACTTTTTTTTTTAACCGACTACCGACAACTTTGACCGGTTAACGTTGATACGGTCAACCACCGGTCAAACGGTCATCGGTTAACATCCCTAATTGTAATACACACCAATTTGAAATATCAAGCAGCAAAACAAGGTTTTGTACCGTTAAAAATAGCTGGACGTGGATGAGACCGAAATCCAGACCCATAAAATTGAACGTACATGGCCGCGCCCACTCTTACGTGAAAAATAAGGTGGATATAAGACACTTTTTATAGAAAATATCAAATTGCAATGGCTTGTAACCTTTTGTGATCCGTGCCAATGAGTAACATATTGTTACAATACCCATATGAAAAAAAATACACAAGAATAATGACTTTGAAAAGCAATGTACTTGCAATTATGAAAGTAGTCTAAAAAAAAAACACAGGAAAATATGCGTGGAAGCTGCTAATGGAGAAGTAAATAGTAAGCAGGAAATGGCGAAATATTTTGACAAAGATGGTAAAGATACATATGAGCAGTATTAATTAAGATATTAGCCTAATATTTCACCTACCTGACTGGAAATTATAAGAACAAACATGAATGTTGTCAAGATTCTTGCCTTGGAAATCTGGTTCAGTTTGGTCAACCACAAACGTCTTTTGTCCCTCAGACAGTTTTGGCACTCTTCTCCCTGATTTGTTATAATTTTGGCAGTTTATATTACTCCAAATGTTTTTTCCCAGTCCGACTGATTAGTACAGCCTAAAACATGACCATAATTGCATTTTCAGCAGTAGTTTCGGTTCAGTGGCATTGTTTACGTTCAGTGCTGCTAATATGGCCGTCCTGAAACACTCATACAGTGATTTTAGTGACAAATTTTATTAGTTGATGATTATTATTATTATTATTTAGATATTAGTGCCAAATTGGTAACAGGATTACACATTTGCAAGCTACATAGAAAGTAAATAGTAAACAGCTCATTTAGTTTTCCCTGGTGATAAATAAGCAAATATAAACAAATACATAAATAAACTTAAAATTTCTGAATTGATAAAAGTTTTCCTCACCAAGGTTGCATTTACTTCAGCAATGCTGATAATATTGCAAAACACTTTTACAATCTAAAATATTTTCTATTTGAATATATTTCAAAATGTAATGTATGTGTTGGAAAATTACATTACTCCAGTCTTCATAGTATGTAAGCCCGTTTCCGCCACTGAATAAAATTTTTTTAAAAGGTTATTGCGACTTATCTCACAATTCTGAGTTTTTCTTTCTCAGAATTGCGTGATATAAACTCGCAGTTTTAAGAAATAAAGTCGCAATTGCATGATATAAACTCACAATTACGAGTTGTAAGGTCAGATACATTTTTGAGTTTTTAAGTCAGAATTGTGAGGTATAAACTTGCAATTCTGTGAACATATCAGTTTTTTTCTCCTCAGAACTGGACTTTATAATTCGCAATTGTGAGTTTATATCTAACAATTCTGAGAAAAAATTCAGAATTGCGAGATACAAAGTTGCAGTTGCGAGAGAAAAAAGTAAGAATTGCGAGTTCGCAATTCTGACTTTATTTCTCGAAATTTTGAGTTTATGCCCTGCAATTCTGACTTTATATCTAGCAATTCTGACTTTATAATTCGCAATTGTGACTTTATATCTCACAAGCTGCGTTTCCATTACCCTGTAAATTGCGCAAATTGAAATTGCGAATTGAAAATACGCCTAATGAAGGCGCGTTTCCATTACAGATTTGCTCAAAACTTTTCAGATATTTTATAAATGTCGACCCCTTACCCCTTTAATTGCGCAAAATGAAATTGCGAATTGAAAAAAACGCCTAATGGAAATGCGTCAATTGTGCAAAAACTCCCATATAAAGCAAAAAAGTTTTTACGCTCACATGAGGTGGTTTTTCAGGCAATTCGAAAAAGAAATATTTCGCAAAACAGCAATGGAAACGTTTTTTTCACATTTACAGGTCACATTCGATTAAATATAGCCAAAATCCCACAAAAATCCTATGCCAATACTTATCTCAAGAGGAAAAATTAAGTTTCAGTAGCATAACATCGGTTAATGGAAACGCCCTCATTTAGCAATACTTTTAATCGTCATTTATAAAATGGCGCCAAAGTTTTGTGCAAATGTGTAATGGAAACGCACCTACATTCGATTAAATATAGCCAAAATCCCACAAAAATCTAATGCCAATACTTATCTCGAGAGGAAAAATTACATGTCAGTAGCATCGGTTAATGGAAACGCCGTCATTTCGCAATACTTTTTAATCGACATTTAATGTAACGCACCTACAGTTGTGAGGAAAAAAGTCAGAATTGCGAGATGTAAACTTAAAAATTGCGAGAAAAAAGTCAAAATTGTGAGACAAAAAGTCGCAATTACCTTTTTTATTTTTTATCTGGCGAAAACGGGCTTCCATATTTTAGTGTCACATGACCCTGGTGAAAAAACCAGCTAAAACCAGGCTGGTTTTAGCTGTTTTTTTCACCAGGGTCATGTGACAGCCTGGTTTTAGCTGGTCATAGCTGGAAGGCAGGCTGGTTTTAGAGGGGTGTTGTCCACTTTTCCAGCCTGGTCAGGCTGGGAAACCACCAGCTAAAACCAGCCTGACCAGCCTGACCAGCCTGGGAGACCAGCTAAAACCAACCACTTCCAACTTAAACCAGCTAAGACCAGCCAACCAGCCTAGGCTGGTATTAGCTGTTTTTTTTCAGCAGGGAATCCTTCAGAAATCATTCCAATATGCTGATTTTGTGCTCAAGAAACAAAAAACTCCAATTATCATATCCATTTCACTTTCAGACATGCTGTAACAACCTCAAAAAGCGTTTTAATGCACTCAATTCTGATTTAAAAATAATTTTGTATGCTTTGGCCAGCACAACGAAGATAAAACATCCATATCCATTTCCAGTTCAACTTCACTAAACTGACTTGTTTTTTTTAAAATGATGTCAAAAGTGTATTATGGCTAATCCTGCTGTATCTTCAGTGCATGAATGATTCATACTTAAATGTCTCATAAAATACAATCGAGTAAATGATTGGCAATTTAAGACAAAGATTAGTAAAGATGAAAGATGAAAGATAGAGGAGGATCGGAACAGCATGCAGTTTTATCGTACATATTATCGTACAGATTTATAGTTACGACACGTTAATGCAGGTAGTTTTAAAAGACTTAGTTTTTAACTCGCTGTGCACTTTTTAAAAACATTTTATTAGAATGTTAAAACAAACATTGGTTGTCTTTAGCTAGGTTAACCGAATGAATATTTGATGCTGCACAGCTGTACTATGGAAACACATGTGGTAGGCGGCGCAGAGTGAGTGTGTGGTGATGTGATCTACTGTGTGTGTGTTTGTCTATAGTCTGTCAGTCGCGCTGTGTTTGCAGTGGCCAACCATCAGTGTAGCATGAAACGGCTATCTGCCTCTCAGAAACGATGCCACGCCACCTAAAACTCCGGAATACCCTTTGTTATCTACCTTTGAACACTACTCAGAAGATCGTCCACCCTGACGGGCGCTTATACAGACCGAAAGAAGGGAGCCAAGGTAATAAATGAGACATTTATTTCCCCTCGCATCCTGTTCAAGTAGCACATCCTGTTAGCATTAGCGGTTAGCCTGTAAACTCAACCATGCTGTGACAAATACTGGAGTAATGAAAGAGGATATCGCAAGGTGCATAAATTGGTATTATTTTTGTGTTTAGCCCGATTTTATGTTTCTCATTGTAGGGTTTGTGGTTAGTTCGCGAACTGGACAGTCAAACCCTGATAGGTCATGTCAGTCAATATCTGATGGCAGGTTTATCTGTGAAATTACGGTTTCTAGCTAAAGGTGCACTAAAACGTTTGTACTGTTAGTAGGTTCTGTTTTTAAACATTCATTTAATACTCTGAGTAAACATACAGCTAGTTCAAAACATAGTAAGAAGCTTACCTAGGGAGCATTTTGCTATTTAGACATTTGTCTGTGATGAAATGCTGTCTAGGTAGGCAGCTCATAAAATCATATGTCAAATCAAGATCATGTCATTTTCTGAAATTTGGGAGACTGTCCTTAAGGAAGTCTTAATCACAATTTACTTTCATTGCATACTTTCTACATATAATGAAGGTGAATAGTGATTGATGAACAACAAGTGAAACAATACATTATGAATGTCAGATGCCTTCAAATATTACATTCTGGTAACCCTTTGGTATTTATAACTTTGGAGTCATCCTTGGTGTTTTTTTCCCCTACCTAATTAGTTTTAAGTCGCATTTATCATATCTATTTCAATTTTAGATGTTTAGTAACCTTGAAAGACTGTGTGTGATAAATTATTGCTTTGTGTGCTATAGGCAGCACAACAAAGATGGCTTCAAATATTATATTCTTTTAATTTTTTGGTAGTCAAAATTGGGTCACACTTGTGATCATTGGTGGTCAAAACCGACCTAGTTGTTTATAAAGGAATTTCAGACATAATTACTTTTTTTTTATTTTTAGGTTTTGCATTTGGATATATATGTAGACATTATCAAAAGTATATTTTGCTAACCCAGATTTTTTTCTATTTTAAAATGTGCAAATGAACTTTTAATAGCATTATGTGATCTAACTATTTTGTAAGTACTTTTTTTGGTAATTTTTAGGTAACTAGGTCATTTTTTTCTTTAGGTCTAAAGGTTAAACAGCCCTGAAACATGACATAAAACCACAGCCAATCAGAATGGTGAAGGACATATGTAATTGGTCAAGTTCTTTTTTTAATCAATCCATAAATATTTGTAAATATTGCAAGTGCCAAGTCACCAAGATTTGCACCTTTTCAATGGAAAAAGTTCAATTTAAAACATTTTTTTTTTCTTTCTAAAATGACAGAATACCACCAAATGATTAATTGGCGTAGTTGGCAAATGGACTGTCCGTTTCCATTTTTGCTCAGATAAATTAATGCAGACTCTGTGAAAAAGGCCAGGAAAGAATCAGGAGCTTGTGGACGTGTTGAGGTAAGAAAACCTCAGAGTGATTTTGATGCGGGGCAAGACATTTTCCTTTCTTTTCTCCCCTTTCCGTTTGTGGAAAAATGTCTTCTTAAACTATTTATCCCAAATGCAGTTGTGTTCAGGGAACGGGACTTATGCAATAAGAGTTATAGCCTGTTTGGCCTGCTCTCGATCCTTGGCTTGAGCAGGACAGTCATCCCAAGTGAAAAAGTTCTTGGAGGCCATCCTCTTAAGATCTAATAAACCACCAAAAAGGCCTCCAAACAAAACACATTCCTAGAGCTGAAGCAGTGGGAGGGTTTCTGTTGCAATGTGTGTACGGCTTCACATATAGAAACACTAAAGCCCCGCTGAGATGATTCAAAGTGCGTGTGGGGGAAAAAGATTCCCCCCAATGTTGTTCCTTCTATCAGTACTTCTTACGTTCTCATTGAGCATCATAACCCTTGCTGTGATTGTCAAGTTCAAGGGTTTAGCCTTTAGGTATAAAAGCAAATATTGTTTTTCCTGAAATATCTGTGAATGTAAATTTGTAATGATTGGTGATTTGGATGCTAACACAACTAAAGGAAGGGCTCACTGATTTTATTGCATTTGAAGATTGCCAACAGATGTGTTTTTTGTGGTTTTGATGGAGCAAGATGTTGTTCAGACGTTTCACAGTGTTTGAAGTTCTTGTGCAAGAGTAGCTTTTCAAAGAAAATATGAAGTGGAAAATAGGGAATACAAGTGATTTAACTGTGTCTGTGTTTCGTTTTTTTACCTACTCCCATTCCAAAGTTTTGGTTTATTATTGATAAATTAATACTTTTGTTCTACAAGAACACATTAAAGTGGTCAAAGTTGCCTGTAGATAAATATTTATATTAATTAATTTACAAATATAGGTTTTTACAATAAGCAGCACAATGATAAGATTGATTAGAAATGTTTCTGGAACATCAAATATCAGCTTATTAATATGATTTCTAAAGACTGGAGTAATGTCTGCTGAAAATTCAGATTTGCCATTACAGGAATAAATTATATTTTAAAATAGATCAAGTAGAAAACTGTTATTTTAAATTGTAATAATATTTCATATTTGTTTTTACTGTATTTTTGATTAAATAAATGCAGCATTCAGCGTTTGTAAATGGTACTAAATAGTCCTAACCAGCTGTGATCTAACTACTTTCTTGGTATTTTTTGGTCATTTTTAGGTAACTAGGTCAGGTCATTTATTTTCTTTAGGTCTAAAGGTTAAAAAAACCTGAAACATAACATAAAATCACAGCCAGTCAGAATGGTGAAGGACATATGTCACCCTGGACCACAAATCATTGTTTGTTAGATCTGGAATTAAAAATCTGGAATCTGAGGTGCAAAAAAAAAATCCAAATATTGAGAAAATCGCCTTTAAATTTGTCCAAATTAAGATCTTAGCAATGCATATTACTAATTAAAAATTAAGTTTTCATATATGTGACCCTGGACCACAAAACCAGTCATAAGGTTAAATTTTACAAAACTGAGATGTATACATCACATGAAAGCTCAATAAATAAGCTTTCTATTGATATATGGTTTGTTACGATAGGACAACATTTGGCCGAGATACAACTATTTGAAAATCAGGAATCTGAGGGTGCAAAAAAATCAAAATACTGAGAAAATCACCTTTAAAGTTGTCCAAATTAAGTTCTTAACAATGCATATTACTAATCAAAAATTACATTTTGATATATTTATAGTAGGAATTTTACAAAAAATCTTCATGGAACATGATCTCACACATTTGTCACACATTTGTTTTTGCACTGAACTTATGTGGAGCAGGGCTTTGGACTAGGGATGGCGAAAACTAAAAAATTTCTTGACCGACCACCGAGCCTCATTAGCCGGTTGAAACCGGTTAACCGATTAGTTTAAAATATGGTACGCTATTTGAAATAACAGCCATTTCGAGCCGCGCCTGCAATTTCGCAACTCTGTCCCGCACACACACACACACACACACACACTGCCACTCACGTCACTTTTTTAAAATCCCCGACAGCGCGAAACATGAGTCCCGCAAACGCGGCGCCGAAGAGCTTGTTGTATGTAATCGTAGGACAAATGGCTCCTTAGTTTCAAATGGTAACTTTGGGTACAAGGTGATCGCTTTGAAAATAAAGGCGTTTGTCTAGGTTAGGCCGCGATCACACCGAACGCGTCTTTTAGTTCTAAAAACGCGAGGCGCACAGCACTGCCTTTTTTTTGGTGACTTTTAATAAAAGAGCGTGCTGCATTTTTTTTATGTTGCTAAGCAATGACCAAAACAGCTGTCCTGTCAGTCAAATCAAAGGATTATAGCGCGAGCACTCTAAAATCTTAGTTTTATGCTGTTAAGTAAACTGTCATATTAGCAGAAACCCTAAATAATACAGCTCCGGGTTACCCACGATAGACACAAAAGGTTTCTCCTCTATTTCTTGCAGTCTCCGGACTTTTTAAGCAACCGTAAAATTCCGTCACCACAACAGAAGGTCCGCCTCTCCATTCATTCGATTGGACAATGGAAAAGAACGCGAATGACGTTTTCCGCTCAGAGTTGATTTTTTTTTTCAACTTCACGCGCTCAGAGCGCTCCTGCAAAAACGCGAGGCGCAGCAGGCGGTGAAAACGCGAGGCGCCTGGGGCACATAAGCAGCGCGTAGAACGCTCACTGCCAACAGAAAACCATTCAAAAGAGGCGCCTCCAACTACAAAAACGCGCTCGGTGTGATCGCGGCCTTAGAAGCTCATTTGAAACATTGCCACGGCTCATTTAAGAAAATGACAGCTCCGAAGAGACGCCGCTTTAGTTGAGGTACTGCTAACCATAATAAAGAAAGACGATGATCATCATCACCTTATCGGTTACCACTGAAATGTAGATGTAATGTATTTCCAAATCTAAGCCCATCTTATGCGGAATGTTGCCTAATAGACTGCAACATGATAAAACCAATGGATAAAACACCTTCAGAATGCGTAAAAGACGCACCGGCACTTTTTTTTTTAAACCGACTACCGACAACTTTAACCGGTTAACGTTGATACGGTCAACCACCGGTCAAACGGTCATCGGTTAACATCCCTACTTTGGACCAATCAGATTTCACAGTGGGCGGAGTTAATCTGCACAATACTGCATAGACTGAAGCCAAGTAAGAAATGTATGCATCGTTTCAGTTGTATTTTCCAGACAGGGAACCTCTCATCTAGGGCTGTCACAAACACAAACTATTACTGATGAGTAATCGACTAATCGGATAATTATAATGGTTCAAATAACGAGGTAATAATAATTACTTCAAATAACGTATCAAAAGCAAAAAATCATTTGGTTTTATTGAACAAAACTATTATAAAATACATAAGTAACGAATAATTGATGACGGACCATTGAATTCTTAAAAAATAATGCACACCCGAGGTCGCGGAGTGGCCGTTACACCTCAGGTGTGCATTATTTTTGTAGAATTCATTGGACCGAAGTCAATTATTCTGCTTATACTACGGTTACCACACCTCAAGACATCGATCAGATGATATATTTCAAGACATTCGTCCGGTTTTTGTCCCTAAAACGCTATTCTGCCCTACAAAGCAAAAAGGCAGTAACTACGCCGAGTGCAGAACTGAGAAAAATGACTTTAAAGTTATCCTGTCATCCAGCCTGTAATCCAATTACTGTACAAACGACTACCATTTTTCTACAAAACGACACGCATTTGAGATAAGATATTTTGTCACATAACAAAGGATGCCTTGAATGTCATGAAAATGATAATAACTCATTTTTGACCAAAAATGCAGTTACTGCCTTTTTGCTTTGTAGGGCAGTATTGTGAGTAGGATTAATTTCTTACATAGCTCATCCAACCCTTCGTTACTAGTTCCAAAATTTACTGGTTCCAAAACTAGTTTAGACAGACAGACCGACAGACAAGCAGGCAGAGAGAGAGAGAGAGAGATTAAGCTCATGAATTACCTCTCTCAAGTCTGTGTGTCTCTCAAAGGTGACTGGCAGCATCGTCTCTACTAATAGTTAAACTTTAAGTTGATTTTCTTCAAGACCACGACGTTGTTCCCTCACGTGTGAGAACTGTCATGTAGTTTTTAAGTTGTTAATCGTCAGAGCTGTGCTAACAACATTAGCACGTATGCTAACGCGTGTGCAAACTGTATATGTGTGTGTGCATCTGTGAGGGAGAGAGTGTGAGAGAAATGAGTTTGTTATAATAAAACGTAATATTGTGGCAAAAACATGGAAATAATCTGTCTTTTCATCCTGTTGTTTACTGTATTTATTAGTTTGGCCAGTTTCATTGTGGGTTTCGGTTATTTTGCTGTTTTGGGCTGTAAGGGCCTTTGAAATAACTGAAATCATGTGGCGAAGTGATATAGACATGTAATGCGGTCAAGAGCTGCTGGAACTACGTTCGCCGTGCTTTTCCCTGAAAATAATGCACACCATTAGAACGTTCGTCAGCCATTCAGATTCAAGCATTCAACGGCCCTGTAGTATGTTTTATAAACAATAGAACTAATGTACATTACACATTATAACAAATGACTAACAAATCTAATCTTTGTTTATTATTGACTAAACAACATTTAAGTCAAATGTCCACTTAATCTTTAAGATTTGGCCTTTTTTTTTTTTTTACGACAGAAATGCTACAGCCAGTGTAATTTTTTAAATATGTGGCTATATACAGCAAGCGTTTAAACGTATTATTTTGAAATCAGAATGAACAGTTAGCATATTGAGAAAGATATTGATGTATTCTCCTGTGTTTGCGTAGGTTAATAAATGATTTACCTTACAAATCTGATGAAATAACGCTAAATGAACGTAATAATAAACCCAAACTCACAGCAGTATGCAGCGATGGAGTTTGAGACAGTCCGCACTATGCTTTATAATGATTTTAAATAAGTTTAATATATCATGCAGCCTTAGAAAACAGTCTAATAATGCGTTTCATGGATTCCTGTCGATGGAATGTGCCACTTTCGGTATTTTGCCAGTTACTCGACACGGGAAAATGAAATCGAGGATTTTTTTAAAATCAAGTACTCGAATTGAATCGAAGAATTGCGACAGCCCTACTCTCATCGTTCATTTTTCATGTTTAACATTCATGAGGAGCAGGATTTTGGTTCCAATGAATTTTTGGGGCGGTCAGGCAAGGCTTATTATAGTTCTAAACTAATGTGACCGTGTTGTCTTCTGCTTTGAAGTACTAGCATCACTGTCTCACAGAATCAAAATATTGTTTATTATTTTGAGTTTTCACCACAGTAAGCACCACAGCATATTCCCCTCACTTTTTCCACAAGGCTACCCAAACACAAACGGCCTGACCGCACCGGGCAGGACTCCAAGACCCCCATCACGCTCGGATGAAGACCACTAAACAAACAGTGCCATCCTAGTGCTCCCATCACTAACTCCATCCACAGAGACATGCGTTTCCAAAGAGAAAGAAGAAAGACTCCAAACAAAGATAGACACACGAGCCAGCACATTGACAGCTTTTATTGGCCATTTTGGCTGTGAGTGCCTAGTTTCTGAAGGGCCGAAATAATTATTATTAAAAACTGGGGCAGCTGCCATTACCCGAGTTAGGTATCAAAAAATGCTTATTGTTCAGAAGAGCAAGGAGCCTCAGTTCATGTCACGTGTGTCTTTTTATAGGCAGGGTCCACAGTGTTATGATGACCTCACTGTAGTAATAAATCATGTGTGAGCGTTACACATGCAGCACACACCTCATAAGGTGACCTCATCCTGCACGTTCCTGACAGCAAATGATGTCACGGTCAAAAGGTAAAGAACGTAGGAAGAAAAACTGGAGTCGCACATATGCTTCCTTTTATTTCATTCAGGCCTTAAAGCCTTGGCCCACCAGGTAATTGATGTATTTCACTATCAGTATGTGATACACTCTACAGAGGAGTGTGAAGCTATGCATCTGTTTCTCTGTATGTGTGCAAACGTCTCTCCTATGACTCATATTTGAGGGCTTGGTGGCTAGTGTTAGTGTTGAGTCTCTGTCAGCACCGCTTAATGCTTACTCTATAGCGGGGTCAGCTTGAGGTCAGATTTGGGAGCTGTACTGTATCTGTACTCAGAAGTTTTACAAAGATTTCTTCATAAGAGACAAAAAACAATGATATTGCAAAATGTTATTACAATATAAAATAATGCTTTTCAGTTTAATATACTTTAAAATATAATTTATTCCTGTGATGCAAAGCTGATGTTTTTCATCAGCCGTTTCTTAAGTGTCACATGATCCTTCATAAATCATTCTGATATGCTGATTTATTATTAGAATTATCAATGTTGGAAACAGTTGTGCTGCCAAATATTTTTTTGGAACCTGTGATTGTTTTTTGTTGTTTTTCAGGATTCTTCAAGTCTATGCTACTTTTCATCAATTTAACACATCCTTGGTGAATAAAAGTATTAATTTCTTTCAAAAAAAGAATAATCATTTACTGACTACAAACTTTTAAATGGTTATATTGTTACATAAGATTTCTATTTTAAATAAATGTTATTTTTATACTTTATCAAAGAATCCTGCACTCTAAATACTTGGTTAAATACAACCCAATGATTGGTTTGGTTTGACCCAGCAGTTGGGTTAAATGTTTAACCCAGCCTTCTGGGTAGTTTTCTTTAACTCAGCTATTGTTTAAATATTACTATTACTATTTGACTGACCTAAAATGAACCCAAAATAGGTTGTAAATTAAAAATTAGACATAATTACTAAAGACTCAGGCATCAGCAATAATCAAAAGGGGAACATTTATTAATAAGCAATTTTAAAATGATTATTATTTAATTATTACTTATTCAACTTTAATTAATACATTTTCATTTACTGAACATATTAACAACCTATTTTGGGTCAAAGTCCCTTTAAGACAAGTTATGTCACTCGGTGGCCATCTTTGAAACGCTACTCGGGCAGGCAAGTGCAGCTCCTATCTCTTTGAATGGGGAAACATCAATTTCTCCAAAACTGTTTTAAAAATATTTTAAATCTCCAAAGAGATCCAACATGAACTGCCTCATAAATATGGTTCCTTGAGCTCCAATAACGTTTAAAAATGCTTATTTTTTCCGGCTCAATGAGCCAGTGCGCATGCAGTACTGAGTGCACGTCTTAAAGCGCCGATTGTTTCTATAGCAACCGGTCTTCTAACGGCAGCTGCAGTGACGCGCTGACTTTACTAATCAAGGATTGGCTCTTTCATTAAGAAGGCGGGGCTTCGCGGCCATAATGAACGTTGCATTTTTCCCCATTCCCCAACTATACGAGTGACATGTCTTGGGTATTCTATAGTCTTTGTTTTGGGTTCATCTAAGCAAGAAATATAGCAATAGTTCAGTTGAATAAATCTACCCAGAAAACTGGAGTAATTATCGTAAAAATTAAGCTTGTCATTACAGAAATAAATTACATTTTAAAATATATTCGCATAGAAAACAGTTGTTTCACAATATTACTGTTTTTTTTTTTTCTAGGTTTTTGATCAAGTAAATGCATCTTTAATGAGCATAATAAACTTGCTATAGAAACTTACTTTTGGGATCTTACTGATCCCAGACTTTGTAACAACAATGTATGTGTGCGTTTTGTAGTTGTCTTTCTTGTCCTCTTGCGCTTGAATGTTTTAAAATTGCTTATGTTTAAATTGGTGAGGCTTAAAAACACATGCAAATTACAAACTTTAGTCACGATGTAGCATGGTCCGTTTGGGCCTCGTGACAAATCCGTCAACTGTCCCAAACATTTTTCACGCTCTCGGGCCATTGGCCAGTCTTTATTGTCGAGCCCTGTGCTTTAGTTTCACATGTGATACTGCCATGGTCAAAAGATGGCAAGCTTGTATTTCAGGAGGTTAACTGCTGGGATAAGGAGGATGAACTAATACAAATAAAATGCGGCAACAAGCCAACACAATATTTTCCTTAGACAAAATTAATCCAGTTGTTGTTAAAAGAAGTGAGTCCTAAGCCAGTGCCTAAAGATTGGGTGGGATTCAGCCATTCTGTAGTGGAAGTTGGGTGTGGAAACAGCAAAGTGCTTAGTCATGTTGTCATGTTAAGGGGTGCGACAAGTTAAATGAGTCATTATTCCTGAGTTCACCGGATGAGTAGATAATTGTTAATTGTGTTGTATGCCAGGACAAGTGTTTTGTCTTTGTCTTCATCTCGACTTGCTTTGGATATATGTCTAAACTAATCTTCTTTGGGCTTTAATTGTATGCATTTTGCATTTATTTACTTATAAATATAAGGAATTTATGTTTGAGTGTTTAGCTTTCATTTCTGGGAGACTGACACAGCGTTTCTTTCAGGATGGTTCTGAAAAAAATCTATCCTGGAGTCGTGCTCCAAACCTCTCCCTTTAAGGGAATGTGTGCTGAAGCCTTTTTCCATTGGGGGGGTCTGTAAATTGGAAATGAACAAACGTTCTCCCACATATCCCCACCCCCTGCCTCGCAACAGCTGTAAGATATTAGGCCTTATTTTCTCTTCCATTGAGAGACAGGAGGAGTGGGTTCTTTGCCTTGCTATGATCAGGCTCGAGAGGACGATGGGGATCCATTAAATGAACGATCTGGAAAGATCTGCACCGTCCAAAAACAAGTGCAGAGGACTGGGTTGGAAAATCGAAGCTGCGATTCATAATATCTTTCCAAAACACTGGAAAATATCTGAGACCGATTTTTACTTTTCTTTAAAAATGACAAAGATGTTGGATAATTTGCATATGATTTTCTTAAAATTCAACCATCCTTTAGTCCTCATGTTGTTCTTAATCTGTGTGACTTTCTTTCTTTTGCATACCACATAAGAGGATATTTTGAAGACTGCTGGCTGCTCTTTTTAATGCAATTACAATGAATGGGTACTGGAGCTTTCAAGCTAGTTAAACTCGAGAATCAAATCAACTGATTCATTGAAAATATCTGACTCAAAAACAATTCATTTAAAAAGTCATATGGCTTTAGAAGAATGTAGCACACAAGACGTACAGACCACTTTTATGGTACTTTGTTGGTGCTTTTGTGTGTTTTTTAAAACCTTGGAAATGTCAGTCTCTTATACAGTCAAACCAAAATGTATTCAGACACATTCAACATTTTTCACATTATCACAGTTTATTCGCTATAGTTTAAAAAATGGTAATAAAATATGACAAGAACTCAGTAGTTAAAGCAACACTAAAGAGTTTTTTTTTTTTTTACCTTAAAATAATGTTTCCGAACTCGTGTGAGTGGTTCATCAACTCATAACAGGGTGAAACGGCACTTTCGTATTCGCTTTGCGACCCTCTATCGGTCATAACAGCACTATGTAAGTTTGGGTCGTCGGGTCGCGGTTTTGTAGTTCAAATGTGACTACAAATGCGACTTGCTTTACAGCTAAAATAAATAGCAAACAATGTCATTATTATGTTTTATTTCGTTTTCATACTTTCATAAAGTCAACATACTCTACCTTGTCACTGGACATCATTATTTCCAAAGCCGGTCCTGGATAGCCTCCAAACAAGTAACGTGCATATGACTCGATGGTAGGCTAAATTATTTACGACATCAGTAATGGACAATTCCGCTTCTAACCTGTAGAGGGAGCGAAGTTCTTTAGTGTTGCTTTAAACTGTCAGAACAAATATGTCTTCATAATCACAAATGAATTTCAGTCAAACCAAAATTTGTTCAGACACCTTCAAAATTTCTCACATTAGTACAGTTTATTCGCTGTGGTTTAGAAAATGGTAATAAAATATGACAAGAACTCGGAAGTTAAATTGTGTCAGAGTTTATTTATTGTGTTTAGAGTTTATTTTGCTATCCTCACTTACATAAATGAACTATAGTGTCATGCCCTCACTGGTAAAAAAAAATAAAAAAAATTGTCTGGTGTCTGAATAATTTTTGGTTTGACAAAAATAAAAAAATCCATTTTATTTTTTCCAAAATCTTTTTTTTTTTTTTTTTTTTCATTTAAATTTTTCTGGTTTCTGTTTTTTTTTTTTTGTTTTTGTTTTTTTATTCAAAATTTTACAGATTGTTTTATTGGTTAAAAATATTTAAAAAAAATGAATCAAATAAAAAATATGAATCAAAAAGCATGTCCAATTAATTAAAATCATTTTAATTTTATTAGAAGTAGTAGTGTCATGATGTTAAGTAATATATTTCTATCACAGTTTCTTCAAGTTAAACAAAACATTTATTTTGATAGGTTGCTCTGAAGATCTTTAAGTTTCTGTTTGTATATGATATGACGGTAGTTTTTCTCAAAAGAAACGGTTAAATGCTCATTAAGTGACTCAGAAGTGACTATACAGTATGTTCATGTGTTCATATACTCATATTGAGGCGCCGGAGGCTGAAAATACTGCAAGCGTCACGCACGTATGTGTGTAAAATAAACTGTTCGCACCATTTATTCACAAAGAGATACGCAGAACTTGCAGGATTCATATTTAAATAGTATTTTTGTGGCTTAATTTTCAGGCAGCTGAAAGAAACTTGCACTGACTGATTAAAAAATGTATCGGTTATGTGTCAAGATGCACACCAGTAATGTTTTTTTTTTCAAGCACATTTATAAAAATTACTTAAATGCCCTAATTGAACTATGGGCTAATCCTGGCTTAGTCTAAGCCCTGTCTATAAAACCGGGCCTATAAATGATAACAGAAATTATGCATGAACGTTGTGTCCCTTCTCCCTTGTTGTGCTGTGACCTATTTGAGTGGTTTGTTTGTGGTGTGGTTTGCTTTGAAGCTGAATCGTGATATAATGAGGCTCCATTAATGCTCTTCAGATGTTCTTTCCATGATAGAATCTAATGGCTCTGATCTCCAGGCACTATTAGTTGTGCGATGCCCAGAATAATTAGCCTAGCTTGTTGCCCTCTCATTACTTGCAATCTGTTTCTTTGAACCCCATGAGTCTGAGATCATGCTTTCACTCTTCAGTTGGAATTTGTCTATAAAAATGAAGTTATAAAAGCAGTTGAAGGTTTTCCTGTTGTGCAGATGGGCAGCACTGGTATTGTTGTGTTGATCCTGTCTTGAGCACATCCAGGATTTTGCTGCCTTTTAAGGCACTGTTTTTCAGCAGCATATACAGTAGAGAGCAACACCCCAGCAGACAGACGGCAGGCTCTTCTGTGATCTCACGGTGAAGCCTCAAGCCCAGCTGATGACAAGCTGTGCTCATACGCCCAGGTTCATTGGCACTTTAGTATACTAGGAGCACATGTGAGCCGGGCCCTTGTCAGTACAGCCAATCAGAGCTTCAGCGACAGTCAGCATCATGTTAGATTCGCCAACAGGCTGTTTCTGATAAACTAGCCTTGGGAAAGACTGGAGGTGCGTTCCATTCGACCGTAAGTGGACTGCGAAGTGGCCTTCACAGGGTATTCCGCCATCTTAAGTGAGATTCCAAATCGAAGGGAGCGAACATGTTTAGTTCGAAGGGCACTGCGAACGGCATAGGGAATAAGGGAACATCGCTACTTCACTTCGCAGGAAGTGGACGGGGAAAACTACCCAACTGTCATTGCGCACCGCGTCACCAGTTCGAAGTAATGATGGAGCAGAGCCGTTGAAGTTTTTTTAAAGGCTCTGAAATGGAGCGGTTGCAATAAATGTTGTTATTATTATGCAAATTAGAGTGTTTATGAATGGTTATGGCGATTCATGTTACATTTGCATATTGTATTTTATGAATGAAAGTAAAACTGGCGGGGTGAAGCTCTGTCTTGTTTTATTTAATGTTACCACAGGATAGTTAAATATAGGCTGTGTGTGTGGGGAAAAAAGTGCGTGAGATAAGACCACAAAAATCTGTTAATCTGTTAACGGTCTAAACATATACATTTGGACTATATTTTTTAGATACATGCGTTTATATGTATTTTATATGTATTTAAATTTTAAAGTAAAATAAATTACAATATTTCTTTATGTTAAATCATAATCTGCGTGACCCTGCCGTTGATTTGCTTTTATGACGTTCCAGGGCATTCCAAATGAGCGATTATTGTCAGCGAAGTCCACTTCAACGGATGTACCGTGCTAAGGGAGTAGGGAGCAGTGAACACTGCGTAGGGACCCTGTCGATCGGAACGCACCTATGCTCTTTGCTTTTAGCATTTAACCCAGAGGTGCAAGTGCTCTTCAGCTCTTATTTTAGTGCATTTTGCCCCCTGGTGGAAGTGAACAGACATGGACTCTTCATTTCCTTCTGAAAACTTCCAAGACTGTTAAACCAGTCTTTTTTTTCACTTTGCAAGAATAAAAATAATAAAAATGTTTATATATTATTTCAGAACAGATCAGAACTGATCATTTGTGAATGCAAAAAGACTTAAGGGGAGCGTGGGGTGATTAACCCTGGACCACAAAACCAGTCATAAGTAGCACACGTATATTTGTAGCAATAGCCAACAATACATTGTATGGGTCAAAATTAACTATTTTTCTTTTATGCCAAAAATCATTAGGATATATCATGTTCCATGAAGATATTTTGTAAATTTCCTACCGTAAATATATAAAAACTTTATTTTTTTATTAGTAATATGCAATACTAAGAACTTCATTTGGACAAACATCAATGGAAAACTTTCAGCTTTATTTAGATGATCAGATCAAAAATGTACCCTTATGACTGGTTTTGTGGTCCAGGGTCATATATATATATATATATATATATATAAAGAGTTATCCATTTTATTCACCCTATGATGGAGAGAGGTCTATGGAATAATTGCTTACTACATTTAAGTAAAAAAGTTGTTCAAAGTGATTTTTATTTGATTCTTAATGTTTCTTGTGTCTGAATGGTTACAGAAAAAGCTGTTAGCATGATGTTATTTTTAAGCTGCTGGATGTTACATTACAAGTTTGTTAAAATATTATCAGTGGGGTAATTTGAGCCAAAAGTCCTGGGGTAAGTTGAGTCAGTGGCTCATCCCTTCTTATGAATATAAATTATTTTACTGTAGGTAAACAATATAATTAATTAATTTGAACAAACATGTTTAATTCTGTTCTTTGTTCTTCGAAATTTTAAAATACCTTGTTTATGTAAATTGGCCATTGAACTTTATATGAAATTGTATTTCCCTGCAATTTTTTTAAATGCGATGTTAAATATTAGCCTAGTTCTGTAGGATTATTTGCAGTCAGTTTTTCTTTAATTTTAACTGCATTTTGTTCTAAAAATTGTGAATCACAAGTTGTGAACTGTATCTTTAAATAAACTTTTAAGAAGTCATCCATTCCATTATCCAAATCATTTTATCCTTATTGGGATCATTAGGAGCTGGAGCGTGTGGGGAAACTCCCTAGATGAATTACCAGTCCATCACAAGGCTCACACATAGATTATAAGAAGTCATTTGCATTGAGTTTCATGAGTTGAAATTGTTCAGTTTTACTTCAGCATAATCACTGGCACAGTTTAACCCCATGTGGCTCAATTTACCTTCTCCCTAGGCTCAATTTACCTCACACTAAGGGCAAGTTGAGCCAAGAGACCACTTTTTTTGAAAGCAGTTTATTTTAGATCCAAAGTGATTATTCCCAAGGATGCACTACATCCTGAAATTATATACATCTTTATTGTATTATTACTGTCATGTGCTCACTTCAAACAAATCATAAATAAAAACTGGCTCACGTCACCCTGCTCTTCCTCTGCTGACCCTTACGCACATGAGGGTCATGAGGGCTTGTAACATAACATCTTGTTTTGCCTTATTAAATATTGGTTATTTCTGGCAAAATTTATTTGGCTGACATACACTACCAGTCAGATTTTTTAAGCTTTTTTTAAGAAGTCGCTTCTGCTCAACTCAGATAATAATGATAATATTTGATCCAAAGTACAGCAAAAACAGTCAAATTTGTTACCATTCAAAAGTCAGTATAATTTTAGAACTTAGATACTTTTATTTAGCAAGAATGCTTTAAATTGATCAAAAGTGATGATAAAGACATATATGTTACAAAAGATTTCTATTTCAGGTAAATGCTGTTCTTCTGAACTTTCTATTCATCAAAGAAACCTGAAAATATTCTGTTTTTAACATAGAGACTTCTTTAAACAATGTTATTACTGTTTAAAAACTTTTGACTGGTAGTGTAAGTATTTTAAATATTAGTAATATTTTAAAACTACTGCTTCACTGCATCTTATTTATATGGCAAGATACTTTTAACAGTTTCAGTGTTATTTAAATAATGATTTCATTATGGTTACCATTTTTTTTTGGCATTTTGTTTATTTAGTTCAACTTGGTCACAGTGAATCTATAAATTGTAACTTACGTTCTCTTTATCCCTGAACAGACTGAGGGGTAGATGTATCACCAGGAGCGAACGCAGTATGAAGAAAGCAGGCAGGCCAGTGGGGAATAAGGCAGCAAGTGGAGGAGGTAAAGGTGACACAGTGACAGCTGGAAACTCTGCTGGCAAAAGCGCTGTTAAGAGCCCTACCACAGCTCCACTCTCCAAGGTAACATCACTCTTTTGCACAGATCAACATCTTAAACTAAAATGTGACCCTGGATCACAAAACCAGTTTTTTTTTCCATTGACGTATGGTTTTAGGATAGGACAGTATTTGGTCGAGATGCAACTATTTGAAAATCTGGAATCTAAGGCTGAAAAAAAATCTAAATATTGGGAAAATTGCCTTTAAAATTGTCCGAATGGAGTTGTATTTTTTTTATATATATCTATAGTAGGAAATGTACTAAATATCTTCATGGAATATGATCTTAATATCCTAATGATTTTTGGCAAATTGGTCATTTTGACCCATACAATGTATTGTTGGCTATTGCTACAAATATACCCATGCGACTTACGACTGATTTTGTGATCCAGGGTCACATATTTAAGTCACTATGTTATTGTTAGTTTTTTGTTGATTTGATAATCTTCGATCAACAGGTCAAAAGCAATGATGATCTTCTAGCTGCTATGGCTGGGAGCAGTGGAGGGACAAACAGCAGTGTTGCCAAGGGCAAGAAATCAACCTCAACTCATTCAACATCTTGTGGAACAAACACTAATAACCCTGACACAAAGACCAAGACCACCTCAGGTATTTAAAGGTTTTGTTTAATTTAACCAAATAACTATTTAGGCACTGTTTAGACTACTGTTGAAGTTTCAGCATTGTGATGTAAAGTGTTTTGTTTGTTTGTTCTCATGTTTTACACATTATTTCTTCACAAGGCCCATCTGGCAAACGGGCATCGTCCACGGCCTCCAAAGAGTCAAACTCCTCACGTGATCGATTGCGAAACTCCAGAAACTCTAGCAGTAAGAAGCAGTCATCCACTGGTGCTTCTGACCGAGCCCAGCCCAGGCATTCCCGTGGACTGGCGCAGACATCAGATTCAGAGAGCCGCATGAGCAAATCAAAGTCTGACGGACAGCTAAGTGATAAAGTGGCCCTGGAGGCCAAAGTAAAAAATCTGTTAGGTCTGGCCAAGAGCAAAGACGTGGAAATCCTTCAGCTACGGGGTGAGCTGAGGGACATGAGGGTTCAACTGGGACTGCCTGAGGTTAGATCAACTTCACATTTTAATATAGGGATAGTTCAACCAAAAAAAATAAATTCTCTCATTAATTAGTCACCCTCATGTCGTTACAAACCCATAAGACCTTTATTCATCTTAGGCAACATAAATTAAAAGATTTTCGACGAAATCCAAGAGCTTTCTGACCCTGCATAGACAGCAATGCAACTGCCACGTTCAAGGTTCACGTTCAGAAAATTACGGTCACATGGACTATTTTAATGATATCCTTACTACCTTTCTGGGCCTTGAACATGTCAGTTCCATTGCTGTCAATGCAGTCACTGTCTATGGAGGGTCAGAGAGCTCTCGGATTTCATCAGAAATATCTTAATTTGTGTTCCGAAGATGAACGAAGGCCTTACAGGTTTGGAATGACATGAGGGTGAGGAATTAGTGACAGAATTTTCATTTTTGGGTCAACTAACCTTGTAAGTATTTATGCAGTGATACAAGTACCAGCGAATAGTGTTGGTGCATCTGTAATGTAACAATGTTATGATACTTCTAGGAAGATGAAGAGGATGAGAGGCCACCTGAGAGAGAGGTGGCTGCAGTGATCACAGCTGCAGATGTGGAGTCAACATTGCTGCTCCTGCAGGAGCAGAACCAGGCCATCCGCGGAGAGCTCAACCTGCTTAAGAATGAAAACCGTATGTTAAAGGACCGCCTCAATGCCCTGGGCTTTTCCCTGGAGCAGAGACTGGACGGGGCTGAGAAGAACTTCGGCTTTCCCTCCACAAGTCCTGAACTATCCTCCTCTGGAGGTGGTGGAGGTAATGGAGACTGTGCTACTGTGGCCTCCTCTGTGGAGGGATCAGCACCAGGCTCCATGGAGGACCTCCTTACGGGAGGCCAGCGAAGTGGCTCAACGGACAACCTGGACAGCGAGTCCAGTGAGGTGTACCAAGCGGTGACCTCCAGTGACGACGCTTTGGATGCTCCATCATCGTCCTCTGAGTCTGAAGGTGGCGCTCCGGCATGTCGCAGTTCATCTCGTAAGGGGAGCAGTGGAAACACCAGCGAGGTGTCAGTGGCGTGCCTTACAGAGCGCATCCACCAGATGGAAGAGAACCAACACAGCACGTCTGAGGAGCTCCAAGCAACTTTACAGGAACTGGCAGACCTGCAACAGATCACGCAAGAGCTAAATGGCGAAAATGAACGCCTGGGAGAGGAAAAAGTCCTGCTTATGGACTCCCTCTGCCAACAGAGTGACAAACTGGAGCACTGCGGCCGTCAGATCGAGTACTTCCGCTCACTTCTGGATGAGCACGGAGTGGCCTACTCGGTGGACGAAGACATCAAGAG
Source organism: Garra rufa (assembly GCF_049309525.1). NCBI lineage: Eukaryota > Metazoa > Chordata > Actinopteri > Cypriniformes > Cyprinidae > Garra > Garra rufa. Next base: position 19,970,546 of record NC_133375.1, on the reverse strand, counting down.
TGGGCGATACCTGGAGCTCGAACAACGCTACGTGGAGCTTGCAGAAAACGCTCGCTTTGAGCGTGAGCAGCTTTTGGGTGTGCAGCAACATCTGAGCAATACTCTAAAGATGGCCGAGCAGGATAACGCCGAGGCTCAGAGTGTGATCTCAGCACTTAAAGAGCGAAACCATCACATGGAGCGACTTCTTGAAGTGGAAAGGCAGGAGAGGGTTAGCATGGCGGCAGTTCTGGAGGAGTGTAAAGCTGCGGTCAACAGCGACCAGGCTGAGCTCAGCCGCTGTCGGGTGTTACTTGAGCAGGAGAGGCAGAAGGTTGCTGAGCTTTACTCCATCCACAATGCTGGTGATAAGAGCGACATCCACCAGCTCCTGGAAGGGGTTAGGTTGGACAAGGAAGAAGCTGAAGCCAAAGCCGCCAAACTGCAGGACGATTTGGGCCATGCTCGCAATGAGGTAGCATGTCTTCAGGACACCCTCAACAAGGTAAGCATAAGCACTGGTTCATTTGGTTCTTATACTCACCCTCATGTTGTTCCAAACCTGTAAGACCATCGTTCATCTTCGGAACACAAATTAAGATATTTTTGATGAAATCCTCTCTCTGACCCTCCATAGACAGCAAGGTTCCTTCCACCTTCCATGTTCAATGTCAAGAAAGGAACCAAGAACATAAAAAATTGTCCATGTGACAACCGGAATTTTTCGCATGTGTCGTGATACTCTCCAATATGGAATTGTTGACTAAAGTCGTTATTTTGAGGTTTTTTTGCAAATACAAAAAGTGTTCTCGTAGCTTCATAAAATTACGGTTTGACCACTGATGTCAAATGGACTGTTTTGTCGATTTTCTTGGTACCTTTCTGGACCTTGAACGTGGAAGGAACCTTGCTATCTATGGAGGTTCAGAAAGCTCTGGGATATCATCCAAAATATCTTAATTTGTGATCTGAAGATGAGTGAACGTCTTATGGGTTTGGAACGACATGAGGGTGAGTGATTAATGACAGAATTTTCATTTTTGGGTGAACTATCCCTTTAAGAACCATTAATAGCCATGTTTGACAACAACTTGTTTCCTGTCATGGTGGTCCAGCTGGATGCAGAGTACAGGGACTTCCAGAGCGAGGTGCAGAAAGAGTTAGCCGAGCAAAAAAGGGCTCTAGAGAAGCAGCGTGAGGATCTGCAGGAGAAGGAAACCGAGATTGGAGACATGAAAGAGACCATCTTTGAGCTCGAGGATGAAGTGGAGCAGCATCGAGCCGTCAAACTTCATGACAACCTCATCATTAGTGACCTAGAGAGTGAGTTTGATTTGCACATCCTGATTTTGATCTTCCACAGCCTGCACAAATGTATTATGCTCTGTGTCATGATACATTTAATCCAGGGATGCCCAATCCTGTTCCTGGAGATCTACCTTATTGATGAGCTCAGTTCAAACCTGCACCAACATACTTATTTGATTTGGCTGGAGCTGTACTTTGAAGGAAGGTGGATCTTCAGAAACAGAATTGGGAGCCCTTGACCTAAACAGATTTACACTACCAAAAGTGTTTGGACCGTAAGATTTTAAAGTTTTTTAAAGAAGTCTTTTCTGCTCACCGAGCCTGTGTTTATTTCATCCAAAGTACAGCAAAACAACAGTACAATTTTGAAATATTGGTACTATTTAAAATAACTGTTTTCTATTTAAATATATATTAAAATGTGATTTCAAAGCTGAATTGTTAGCATCATTACTCCAGTCACACGATTCTTCAGAAATCATTCTAATATTCTGATTTGCTGCTCAAAAAACATTTATTATTATTATGTTGAAATTCTTTTTTTCAGGTTTCTTTGATGAATAGAAAGCTCAGAAGAACAGCATTTATCTGAAATATAAATCACTTTTATCACTTTTGATCAATTTGAAGCATCCTTGCTAAATAAAAGTATTTATTTCTATAATTTCTTACCCCCAAAAATATATATACTGACTCCAAGCTTTTGAATGTTATATTGTATAATGTTACAAAAGCTTTTTATTTCAGATAAATGCTGATCTTTGGGTCGTTCTATTGATCGAATAATCCTGAAAATAATGTTCTAATGTTCTCCTTTTTTAAATATTAATATTAATAATAAAAATAATAAATGTTTCTTGAAGAGCAAATCAGCATATTAGAACGATTTCCGAAGGATCATGTGACACTGAAGACTGGAGTAATGATGCTGAAAATTCAGCTTTTTTTTACAGGAATAAATTACATTTTAAAATGTATTCAAATAGAAAGCAGTTATTTTAAATAGTAAAAAATATTTCAAAATATTACTGATTTTGCTGGATTTTGGATCAAATAAATGCAGGCTTGGTGAGCAGAAGAGACTTTAAAAAAAACTTTTGGTCGTGTATCATGCTGAAGTGTCTTGCAATATGAAGTCTGGTCCAGTTACTTATGTATCTTCCTCATATCACCACATGGTGGTGCTGGTTGTTTAAAAACGTGGTTTACTTGCATTATTGTATAGTAGTTTGAAGCAACAGTGAATTAATGTTTCTTAACATCACTATACTGCTACAGATATCTTTGTCACCTTTTAGTCTTTATGGTGACATTTAGAATGAGATTTAAAATGCAGTTTGCTTTTATTTTATGTTGCTACAGTGTTTTTTTCCCCATGTGAACCCTGTATGCCCTCAGTTCACATGCTCACTTGCTCTCTTTCCGGTTTCCTGGCAGATTCGATGAAAAAGCTTCAGGATCAGAAGCATGACATGGAGAGAGAGACAAAGATACTGCACCGCAGACTCCGGGTGAGTGAGGGCAGGGGCAACAGTTCATGCAGTCATCTGAGGACCCGGCTTTCACTGATAGCCATCGTTTGAAAGGATGTCTTCAAATTTTAAGTATAATGTTAGGTTAAAACCACAGGGAAATCTTAATTTCATACTAAAGGATTCACTCAAAGGTTTAGTTCACCCAAAAATGAAAATTCTGACATTAATTACCTTCATCTTTGGAACACAAATTAAGATTTTTTGATGAAATCCAAGAGCTTTCTGACCCTGCATAGACCGCAATGCAACTGACACATTTAAGGACCAGAAATATAGTAAGGACATCATTAAAATCCAAAAAGTCCATGTGACATTAGTGGCTCATCCATAATTTTATGTAGCTACTTTTTGTGCACAAAGAACAAATGTGATTAATGTCTAATTATGTCTAGATCTTCATGGTAATCTTTGTCAAACTTTTTAATAATTTCTGTCTTTATCTAGAATCGTCACAGTGGAAGATAATTCAGCACGTTTACTTGCATGTGGTCTTAGATGGGTTTATGCATGTCTATAATTAACCTTCTGCACTTGTGCATTTATGTATGTTCAGGAAGAGTCTGCAGAGTGGCGTCAGTTTCAGGCAGATCTGCAGACTGCTGTGGTCATTGCTAATGACATCAAGTCAGAAGCTCAAGAGGAAATCGGTGACCTACGCCGCCGCCTGCAAGAAGCCCAAGAGAAGAATGAGAAGTTGAGCAAAGAACTAGATGAAGTTAAAAACCGCAAGTACGTGTTAAAACCCAGTGATTAATGTTGTCACTTTTGTACTTGATACTTTTGTTTCTGGTGGTGTAGTTACTTGTTTTTAACTTCTTGTCTCAAACTCTTTTATACAAAATCAATAGAGCATTTTAGGGTTATGGTCGAGATCAAACGTTTACACCCCCTTTTCAGAATCTGCAAAATGTTCAGTTGACCAAAATAAGAGGGATCTACAAAATGCATGTTATTATTTATTTATTAATGACCTGAATAATATATTCCACATTAAAGATGTTTATAGATGATAGTCCAAAAGAGAAAATAACAGTTGAATTTATAAAAAATGACAGCGTTCAAAAGTTTACATCCCCTTGATTCTTAATACTGTGTTGTTACCTGAATGATCCACAGCTGTGTTTTTTTGTTTAGTGATAGTTGTCCACGAGTCCCTTGTTTGTCCTGAACAGTTAAACTGCCTGCTGTTCCTTAGAAAAATCCTTCAAGTCCCACAAATTCTTTGGTTTTCCAGCATTTTTGTGTATTTGAACTTTCCAACAATGACTGTATGATTTTGAGATCCATCTTTTCACACTGAGGACTCATATGCAACTATTACGCTCACTGATGCATCAGAAGGAAAAACGATGCATTAAGAGCTGGAGGTGTAAACTTTTGAACAGAATGATGTGCACGTTTTTCTTACTTTTCCTAAATATCATATTTTTTCATTTAGTACTGCCCTTCAGAGGCTACAGAAGATAGTTACATGTTTCCCAGAAGACAAAATTAGTTAAATTTACCCTCATCTTCAAATTAGAATTAAATTATTATTGATTTGGACCAGTTTTGGTGCCATATTTTTACAAGAGTTATCTGTGAGCACCTTTGTTTGAGTTGAATTATATTAAGGGATTATATGTAGCGGATGAGGGTCACATGACCACTTAAATTTAATAAAGAGTTTCCTGTCTATAAGGAGACGGATTATCCATGTTTAAAATGTGTGACTCTGTACTGTCTCAAAGGCAAGATGAGGAGCGTGGACGTGTATATAACTACATGAACGCTGTTGAGAGGGACCTGGCTGCGCTGAGGCAAGGCATGGGACTGAGTCGCCGCCCCTCCACATCCTCTGAGCCTTCACCTACCGTTAAAACCCTCATCAAAAGCTTTGACAGTGCCTCACAGGGTACCTTGCCATTTGCTGGTTTTATTTCCATTTCATGCATCTTTAATGGGCTTAAAAGGTTGATTTCATCTATTTCTGTATGGTTTCAGGTCCTGGAGCTAATGCTACTGCAGTCGCCGCTGCTGCTGCAGCCGCCGCCGCTGCAAGTACAACCACGAGTGCCCCCTTACCTCGCACACCTCTCAGTCCCAGTCCTATGAAGACCCCGCCTGCTGCTGCAGTCTCTCCCATACAGGTACCTCATAGTTACACAATGACACATATTTCCACAGTGCTTGTTTTTAAAGTGAAGGTCAAACAGTAGCATTCTGGCTCTTTTCCTGCTTGCTGAACCTCGGAAGCCTCTGAGATAGCTGCACTTCCTCCTCCTTTGGGCCTCTTGACATTTCTCACAGCATCGGCTCATTCATGAGAACTACGGAATTTCCATTGTGGGATGGTTTGGTTTCCTTTTACGTTTTGTTTCTAGTGCAGCCATAACTTTTGATTCTGGCTGGATGTGAAACAGAGTTTGGTTTCTATTCATGCAAGATCCTGTCCTCCGTTTCTCAGTTCCAAATCAAAAATGTTGTACATCTGGATCATCAAAAGAGCTGTTCTTACACATTAGCACTATTCCAAGTCAATAAGCTAAGCTGTTAATTTCAGTCTAAGTTAGCTGAATTGAAGGAAAATGATCAATTTTGTAGCTCATCGCAAGGTTTTTTAAATGATTAGTTCAGCTAAAAATGAAAATTATCCCATTTTTTACTCACTCTCCAGGCATCTTAAGTGTATATGACTTCCTTCTTTCAGACAAATCCAGTCTCTTCATCAGTCCAAAGCAAATCAAATAAAGTGCATCCATCCATAATAATAAAAAGTGCCTCACGCGGCTCCGGGGGATGAATTTTTACAAGAAATCTATGCTTTTTACAAGAAAAAAAAATCATGTTTTAAACGTAATAATCACTTTAATCTAGCTTTGCCAACTGTTGTACATGGAAGCTGCTCTGTGAGTCTCGTGAAAACCAATGTTTGTTTACAGGAGCAAAGGAAGCAAAGTTTCCTGACTTTAGAAAAGTAAAACCAGTGTCCTCTTGGCTTATATCGAAATCATCCGTCATTTTTCTTTACAAATCCTCGTTTTGTACTTCTAATTCATCACTTCTGAGCGGCGGATGCACAACGACAAGGTTCTATGTCATCCCCTAGGCTGGCTTCCATGTACAACTGTTAGTGCAAGCTAGATTAAAGTGATTATTACCGTTTAAATATAGATTTTTTTTTTTTACAAAAACGCATTGATTTGCTATACAAAGGCCTTTATTCACACTCCCAGGGCCATTTTTATTGCACTTTATTGGACTTGTTTTGGACTGATGAAGAGAAACACCTGCCCATTGCATTATAAAGCTGGGAAGAGTCAGAACAATTTTTAATATAACTCTGATTGCATTAATCTGAAGGAAGGTAGTCATATACACCTAGGATACCTTGAGGATGAGTAAATAATGGGCTAATTTTCATTTTTTGATGTGCTAACCCTTCAACTGTTTAACCTCATCCCAAGCAAGTAGGCTAAGCTTGCAAATTGAAAAACGCAAAGAACTGGAAATGTTTAATTTGTGACTTTTTATTTTTAGCTTGTCAAAAGTTTCTAAGCAGTTATTGCTATGCCAAGCTAGTTAGCTAAGCTGTTAGCTAGGTAATCTGACTAACTGAAGGTAGGAAAAGCTTTTTTTCTAGCTTATTAATGAGCGTTCTTAACAATGAAGTGCTATGCTAAGCTAGTAGGAGGTTAACTAAGAAACAAAGGAAGAGAAAAGTTTAATGCTGATATTTTGTCCTAACAAGTCAGAAGTGCTTTTCTTGACAAGTTAGTGCTATGATAAGATAGTAGGCTAAGCTGTTAGCCTATAAGCCTGTAAGGGTAAATGAAAACACATTGAATGGTACCGTTCGACCTTTATAGGGACCTATGAAAGCTGTTTAAATTTTTTATTTTTTTAATCTGTTTTAATCGTTAAATTAAAAAAAAAAAAAAAAGCATGTCTAATTAATCCATATCATGAGACTTGCACAATGTAACAGCAATTTATTAAAAGTTTAACAAAAATTACTTTAAGACCCTATGACATGTTTTATTTTTTTCTCAAATTCATATTTATTTTGACCAAATTATGCGTTTTCTATTCATTTTCTGGAGTCCATGTTAATGTCTTAATTAATCAATGATTTAATAATCAAAAGCATCTCTAATTAATTTATTTAATTGAAAATTATATTAATTTATTAATATTTTATTTATTTATTTTTTGTTCAGAAATACAGTTTTGTTTATTTAAATTTTTCTGGTAAATATTTTTTTCAAAAATAATGCTTTAATAATAATTTAATTAGTAGTTGTAATACTATATCATCACATTAGTAATATATTTCTGTCACCGTTTCTTTAAGTTAAACCAAACTTTTATTTTGACAGGTTGCTGTGCAGACCTTTAAGTTTCTGTTTGTATATGATATGACAATAGTTTTTTTTTTTTTTTCGAAAGAAATGCTAAAATGCTCAAAAAGTGACTCTCAGAGCAGTTCTACATATTATGTTTGTGTGTTCATGTACAAACACGGGCGTTTCAGTGTGTGTATAGTAAACAAAACCGTGTGTCTGCGCCATTTATTCACAGAGACACGCAGAACATTCAGGATTTGTTGTTGATGTATTTTGCCGCTTAATTTTCACAGACAGTCCTCCATATCTCGTTTTAATTTAAGTGTACTGACCTACTTTTGATTTATTGATTCAAAATTTTCCGTGTTATACAGTAAATTCTATTTAATGACTGGATTCCGTGATTCCCTTGCGGAAATCATTGGGCCCTACCGTTAAATAATGTGATATGTAATTTAAAAGCAGGATTCTGACACAACAATGGCACTATCAAAACACCTACAGCTCATTGGACATCATGCACAGTTTTCAACACGAATACCAGCATCATTTCTCACCTCAGCGTAACACTTGGTGTGTGAACGGTTTTAAAATTGGTTGCGTATGTCAAAGTGACACCCTTTAAAATGTTCAGCACTGAGGATATATAGGGGTGTGATTGTCAGGGCATTATTGAAGTAAGGAGAGGTGAGCTAAGGACAGCAGACAAAGAGGAAATAGATCTAAAGTCATATCCTCCTGAGAGGTTAGCTGCAGTCTGTAGCTGCTTTTGATTGATGTAGAAATCGAATAGCATTCTAAGGGAAAAGAGCGATGGGATTTAACGGAAGCCGACCACAGTCCAGCTGTGAATGTGTAACCGTCAAGGAGAAGTCATGAAGGGAAAGAGACCTTTTACAAAGATCAGGTGCTTTTACGGTACAGCTTCCTTTATTTTTCTTTTCAAGTGCAGGAGAGCACATATGGAGCTTTTAAATGAAATGGAGATATCAATCTATCTTAGAAGTAGAGTAGATTTTATGAGATATTTCTCTTTTCATAATCCTGTCTCACCTGAAGTGACTCTGCTGTTGTTATTCAGTCACAGATATCTTTGTTTTAGATCAGACCATTTGAGGAAAAAATATGTAAGCTGATATTAAGATGATTTAAATGCTGTTTATGTTAATCGCTTACAGAGACACTCCATCACTGGCTCTATGGCTGCTGCGAAGCCCCTCTCCTCCCTTACAGACAAAAGACCCAGTTATACAGACATCAGCATGCCAGGTAACAAACGCAGCAATATTTCTCCTTCAGTCTTTTCAAATGGTCATTATCTGTAGGTAATATCAATTCTTTCAATTCGCGTGACAGATATTACAGCCATTCAGAACTGCAGAAGTGCACTGCACTCCTAACGAAATGGACAAGTTTATGATCTAATTCATAAATATTAGGGCTGTCAAATGATTAAAATTTTTAATCAGATTAATCAGACTTTTCAGTGGATTAATCATGATTAATCACTATTTGCAACGACACCTGAATCCTAACCATTTTTTTTCCTGAAATGCTTACCAAAATATAAATAACAGGACACAGATACATAATTTTCACATTTTCATATTATGCCAGGGCCCGCATCGGGCCTGTTTTAGGCTACTCCTTATTTTTTATATTTTAGACATCCATCAATTATGTGGCGCTGGTGGAAACAACACGAGACTTTTCGCTTTTACTTTCGACAACGGCTCGGATGGCGCAACTGGAAGAGATCCGCGTTCAATCGCACGCAGTAGGCTGAAACTTGCCACAAAATACCGGCAAAAATAAATAATAAATGTGTCGGGGAAAGAGTAAGGACATATCTGAATTATTTATTAATAAAGTGTATTCAATGTGAGTCAATGTCGCAAAGATCCTGCAATCTCATTTTTGGACGCGCCTTGAGAGAGAAATTTATCGTTAAGGATTACGTATTAAACAAGTTTTTGTTTTCGATTTGTTTTATTTCGTTAAGTAATAATTTAAAACTTTCTATAGATATGTTTATCATGTCTGTGAGGCATGCATTTAGCTTTATTTTTGTAAGCACTCCTGTTCAAGAACGAGACGACAGAAAGCGCATCATTTTTGTTTTCTTTATTTTATAAAAACACTGCAACGTTTTTTGGTGTATTACTTTTTCCTTTGTGAGCAAAAATGATGGATAATTTTAAATTGCTTCCACTGAAAAAATGCAAATGATTGAGCTGGTGCCTCGATGACCTGCAAAGCGGCTTTATGTCTTCCACTCTCCACTCTGTCACTGTGTCAGTCACCGCTCTTTCGAGAATGAACCCAGCATAACTATGCAGATTTAATTCCCAAAACATAAGAAAAACGAAAGTTTCATACAAATTCTGAATGGATTATGGCATGGAAAGTGCAAAGCGCGCTCCCTTTATTATCACTAAAAGCGTCACAAATCTTAGTTCATAGAGATCTCACAACGTTCCGTTATAATCAATAAAGCTTTCTAAACTACACAATGAATCTTTTATTTACATCGCGTCTACACTTAGTCAGGAGATGAACAACGCTGGATTGTTTGCCAGATCTTCAATTGGTTTGCTTTTGTTTGAGGTTATATAGCACCGTCTACCCCAGAAGAACCGAGGCCTAAGCTTGGCTATAACCACTCCAGTTACAGAGGGGCTGTCGGCCAGGCTTGTACTTGTTAACTGTACCATCATCATTCTTTTTATATTTGAATCCGTCCATAGGCTCACCTTGCTCCATCTCGCCTCTAGCTCCCCAACCATTTTCCTGACAAATAATTCGTCACTCTGCGCATGCGTGAAATGCGTTAAAAATTTGACGTAATTAACAACAACAAAATAATTAACGCCGTTAACGCGTTATTTTTGACAGCCCTAATAAATATTAAACCTTTTTAACATTATTAAAACTACATACTGCATGACTGATAGCATCTTTGTTCTGGAATATGCTTGTTGGTTTGCTGTTTTAATGTACATGTTTGCTTCAATGTATTTTTAAGATATGAGGTAAGCTATCAGTTGTTGCTTTCAGTATGGCTATAAATGTCACGCGGTATGATATTTGAACTCTCATTAGACACTTTTAACATTGAATAAAGCACATAGTAAGCACCTGAGGTTATCACTAACATAGTTTGTATGTTGTTGTTCCAGCCACGACATTGCGGAAATACATTAATAATAGTAATGTGCGTTGCTAAGAACTTCATTTGGACAACATTAAAGGCAATTTTCTCAATATTTAGATTTTTTTGCTCTTTTAGATTCTAGATTTTCAAATAGTGGTATCTCAGCCAAATATTGTCCTATCCTAACAAACCATACATCAAACAGTACATCTTATTTACTCAGTTTTCAGATGATGTATAAATCTCAATTTAAAAAAAAAGTACACTAATGACTGGTTTTGTATTACAGAGTCACAAATGTATTGAATAAAAGTATAATATATTTGTTATTGAGTTTATAAAATATAATTGTGATGAAAAAGTTTTAAAAGTATAAAAATATACTTTGTCGCCAAGTGGAAATTTGGTCATGTTGTTATATACCAAAAACAGAAAAAATAACACAGTATGTAACTAGTGCTGTCAAATCGATTAATCGTGATGAATCGCATCCAAAATAAAAGTTTAAATAACATATGTGCATGTACTGTGTATATGTATATGTAAATATACAAACATACATGCATATATTTAAGAAATAAATATAATGTATGTTTATATATAATATACATCATATTTAAATATGAATACATATATGTGTGGTAAACATTTCTTAAATATATACGTTTGTGTTTATGTATATACATATAAATATACACAGCACACACACATATATTATGTAAACAAACTTTTATTTTGGATGCGATTAATTGCGATCAAATATAATCAAATTGATTACTTTATGTATCCCAAAAAATATAAATTAACAAACAAATAGATGCTATATACAAATGTAAAAAAAAAAAATCATGCTATTTATAAATGACCATTTATTTGGGTAAATAAATAAAAAAGGTCATATGGTTGAATACATAGAAATTACATAACTAATAATTATATCTAATTAATAAGTAATGCCTAGGACTAACCTCCAAATATTTAATATCGGTCTAACTATTACGAAACACTTTATCAGTGAAGGAAGTTGTAAAATTGGGATTTTCATTCCAGGAAGAGTCATGGAAAATCAAATGATTTTAAAATTATTTTTAATATTACAGATTTTACTTTATTTTTACTGTGTGATTTAAAGTACTTTTCTAGTAATCATAGAAAACTGAAACTGTGTTCGTCAAAAGGTGTGGCGCTCCACCCTGACCTGGTAAATGAACAAATGACTACTTTTTCATGTTTTTTTTTTTAATGACCCATTGCAAAAACCAAAACGCATAATGTGAATCATAGCAGATTTTCCAGAAGTTTTAATGGAGTGGATGTTGTGGCATTTGGATCTAGGAGGTCGTTTCTGAGGAAGAGGTGGCCACTTTCCCGACATCAGAAGTTTATGACCCCGCAAAGTCAGCACTGAACTCATAATGACCTCACATGATAACTCATGCGAAAATACACCAAGTATGAACAAATACTCGGGTTTCAGTGCCCCCTCCCCACTTATTTTCACCATTATTATTCTGGAAAAGGGAGGCGGTGTGTGTTTGTGAACGTGCGAGAGAGGGCATAGAGCCCGTTCGGCTGCTTATTGCAAACTCTTATCAACCTCGACAGCGTTTATATTGGCCGGATGGCTTTTGCGTGGGGGTGATCGTTTGTCCTGTATGACCCTTTATAGCTATTGAGACTTACTGGCTGTCAACCTTAGTCTTTTTTCCCCTCTAATGTTCCTTTCATTTTTATAGATAGATTTATTTGATTATACATGTAATAGTATTTGATTGTCATTGATTTAATGTGCAATAACATTTTATTGTCAATTTGTCAAGTTAGCATCGTTTGTATACTGCAACATTTATTCTTTTCTCCCGTTGTGTTTTTTCCTATTACTGCCAGAATTATATTTAACTCCCAGATGAACTGATAACAGATATTGAAATCCTGATAATGTCATAATGTCTCTTTCTCTGTGTGCAGCTGAGCATCTACTAAGAGCAGCCAATGGCAGTCGCCCAGCTTCAGCTCTTCAAAGAGTCTCAAACATGGACACATCAAAGTCTATCACAGGTGAAGCTTTATATTGAGAAAATCGCTTTTAAAGTTGTCCAGATTAAGTTTTGATATATTTACGGTAGGAAATTTACAAAATGTCTTCATGGAACATAATCTTTACTTAATATCCTAATGATTTTTGGCATAAAAAAATCTATAATTTTGACCCATTCAATGTATTTTTGGCTATTGCTACAAATATACCCGTGATACTTATAGATGCTATAATAAACACCTAACTAATGCACTCATATAGTAATTGCTAAATTTAAATTTACTGCTTAATGATTAAAGGAGACTTATTATGCACCTTTTTACAATATGTAATATAATTCTCAGATGTCCCCAGAATGTGCCTGTGAAGTTTCAGCTTAAAATACCCCACAGATCATTTATTATATCATTTTGAAAATGCCTATTTTGAGTGGAATCAGAAACACGCTGTCTCTTTAAAGCAAATGAGCTGCTGCTCCCCGCCCCCTTTTACAGAATAAAGCTGTGCCTTTACAGCTCGTACCTCAGATACTCTGCCCAAAAACATCTGTTTGGTTTTGATTATCATGTATATCGCACTGAAATCATGCATTTTAAAGCCATATCAGTTTAAACTGATTTACGGTTTTCTGAGCGCATACATTTGAAGCACGAGCACAGAGAGCAGCTGTCACGCAGCATCTGAGTACTAAGTTCTCTTTCATGTCATATTGCGCTTAAACTGTCAGATACACACAAGTTTATGTTAAAAACCCACAGGAGTTACAAAAACAGTCAGTTATGTCTGTGAAGGTAAACAGCTGGGAAAGAAATTGCATGTTTATATTAGATCTGTGTGGCAGCAGCATAATATACAGTAAGTAAATCAATAAATCCACTGCTCTCTTGTCTCCTCTGAGGCTGGGACTCTAAATAGTGCTCTGTGCTACGATACGACTACTGTTACCCAAAAGGTAATCAAACTTTTTCTTTCTCTTTACTGTTTAGTGTCTCGGAGAAGCAGCGAAGAGGCAAAGAGGGATATCAGCGCTCCTGATGGAGGCCCAGCTTCCTCTCTGATTGCCATGGGCTCTGCTGCACCTCCTCTTTCGCTGTCTTCTTCCTCTTCCCCCACAGCCTCTGTCAACCCCACAGCACGCAGCCGCCTTCGGTACGCACCTGCCCTGTAACTGACTTTTAACCTACTACACACACAATGTATCATATAAATTTTTGTTTGATTTGATTCTTATATAAATATCACAGCAATCAATGAACGTGCATCGTGAGAAGTTTTCAATATTCTGATATGAATCTTAAATGCTTGAGTTGATAATATCATGGTTTGGTTTGTTTATCTGGGTAGAGAGGAGCGGAAAGACCCTCTGTCAGCTTTGGCTCGTGAATATGGTGGTTCTAAAAGAAATGCACTGCTGAGGTGGTGTCAGAAGAAAACCGAGGGTTATCAGGTTGGTATAATGACATGTAAAATAAAAGCAGAAAATTATATTATATTATATTATATATTTTTATATATTTAACTGTAACTCTAAAGCACATTGCTTGATTACCTTCTAGGTTTGATTACTTTTTATATTTTTTGCTATGTTATGTTATGTTATGTTATATTATATTATATTAATTAAAATTTGCATATATTTTTTATATATTTATCTGTAACTCTAAACCACATCGCTAGATTACCTTCTAGGTTAAATTACTTTTTATATATTTTTTTGCTCATCAAATGTTGAAATAGCTTTGTCCTTCCACTGTCCTCTTACTCTATTGTAGATGCTGTCAGTTTCATGTCATTGTAGATTTCTGAATTGCTTGGATTGTCTTGGAAGTTTTATTCTTGCTAAATCTCAGCTCAATCTTTTTCCACAGAATAATAGCTGCAATGCTGGCAAATGTCATACCTGTTATATCCATCTTTTTTCCCCTTGTCAGATTTCAGTGAAAAGCACTTTCCTACTTTTTAAACAAGGTCTGTCTCTTCCAGAAAAGCTTGTGTGGTTGTCATAGTCACTGTTTATCGAGATCCTCACCAGGAAGTCCGCTGGATTTCTCTGACACTTTAAATGGCACTTGACGCAAAACAGAGTCGTCAGCAGCACTTCTGAGAACAAACTCGTTGAATTTGCATCATCGGGGCATTTCTATTTATAAATAGCTACAATGTCCTTTTGCAACATGAAGTCTTGAAAAAAAAAAAAATATTCATTTAAAGGATTTTTTTTTTTCCCCCCCTCATTTATAAATTACATAATCCCAAAAACATGATAAAAATGCGGCTTAATGTGACTCTTGTTTATCTTGCTTGTTTGCACATATTTTAAGAAGCGAAGTAAAACAGAGTTTTATCTTGTGTTTCTGGTTGTGTTAACCACCAAGACTCTACCCACATGTGAAACTATGAGCTGTGATCACAACTGATGCTTATCAAAGTGGAACGGAAGATAAATGGCATGATGCTGTTGTAGTTGATATAAACATCAAAATAATGAAACAAAAGAAGCTACTTTATTTCTTTCATTGCTTCCTACTCATCCTTAAAAAAAGTGAGGCTGAAGTCTCTCTGCTCTTCTGCCGCACGTTACGGTGAAAAGTGGAATTCAAGACATTGTGGACATTTTTAGAAATGGATCTGAAACATGTTATTTTGCACTTTAGCACACAAAAGGGGTTGTGGGAGAAGGTATGAACAGGAAATCTGATTCATTTTACACCACAGAAAGATGAGTAAATTTTGCAAGGTGGAGGAATGTTCAATTGAATGCGCCACACTGAATTGCACACAATTCATGACTTAAATTTACTGCACCTTTATTTTCATAATCCTACATTTTTAGTTTTTGCTAATCCAGAATTCAGCAGGGTTATATGAAGTCTGTCATGTCTGTTTGTTACGCAGAACATCGACATTACCAACTTCAGCAGCAGCTGGAATGATGGACTGGCCTTCTGCGCTGTCCTTCACACGTACCTGCCTGCTCATATTCCCTATCAAGAGCTCAACAGTCAGGACAAGGTAAGTACATGAGTTCTGCATCATGACTGTGTCATATGACACTAACTCAGTGGCCCCAAAAAGTATTTGGAAAGTTAAAGATAGTTTACACTACCAGTCAAAAGTTTTTGAACAGTAAAATAAAAAAATCTGCATGTATTTGATCCAAGGTACGGCAAAAACTGTAAAATTTTGAAATATTTTTACTATTTAAAATAACTGGTTTCTACTTGAATATATTTTAAAGTGTAATTTGTTTATTAAAGATACATGATCAGCATCATTACTCTTCATTTAGTCTTCAGTGTCACATTTCCTTCAGAAATTATTCTAATATGCTCATTTGCTGTTAAAGAAACATTTATTATTAATAATATTTAATGCAGTTGAGTAATTTTTTTCAGGATTATTTGATGAATAGAAAGATCCACAAATCAAATACATTTTTGGGGTAAAGAAATGATAGAAATGACTACTTTTATTTAGCAAGGATGCTTTAAATTGATCAAATCTGATGATAAAGATGTATAATGTTACAAAAGATTTTTTATTTTAGATAAATGATGTTCTTCTGAACTTTCTATTCATCAAAGAAACCTGAAAGAAAAAAAAAATGGGGAAAGAAATTATAGAAATTAATACGTTTATTTAGCAAGGATGCTTCAAATTGATCAATTCGGAAGATAAAAACATTTATAATGTTACAAAAGATTTCTTTTTCAGATAAATGATGTTCTTCTGAACTTTCTATTCAACAAAGAAACCTGAAACATGTTTTCAACATAATAATAGTAAATGTTTTTTGAGCAGCAAATCAGAAAATTAGAATGATTTCTGAAGGATCATGTCACTGGAGTAATGATGCTAAAAAAATCACAGGAATAAATTACATTTTAAAATATATTCAAATAGAAAACAATAATTTTAAATATTTCTAATTTTTACTGCTTTTGCTGTACTTTGGATCAAATAGATGCAGGCTTGGTGAGCAGAAGAGGCTTCTTTAAAGAACGTTAAAAAACTTTTGACTGGTAGTGTACGTCGCCGTATAAATAATAAAAATCAAACCAAGTGGCATTTGTTTTAAAGAATTTTGTCTATTTAGGTTAATCTTGGTTTATTTGTCGTTAATCTCATAACTCTGTGTTTTCAGAGACGAAATTTCACCCTGGCCTTCCAAGCAGCAGAAAGCGTGGGAATCAAGTCCACTCTGGTAAGAGGTTTTAAATAGGTATTTTGCATAAGCTTGATCACAACAGCTGATGCAGTAAGTCTGTAGTTTGCACACAAATAGGCATGTTGAGCAGCTCAGGTTTGCACTGGAGCAACGTGCACAAAGACCTAATGCAGATCTGAGGTGGTCTATTAATCATCAAGCTGGAATATTTCTGTGATCCACTCCCATCCTGTAAGCTGACAGCAGGTGAAAAGCTGGAAACACTTAATTATCAGCCAGCGCTGTTTACTTATAGCACACTGTATAGAATTGTTTCTGCTCTATTGTGAACTACTTGGACAATAAGTTTAGCATGCACATACTAAAAGCATCTCTGAAGTTGTTAAGCTCTTGAGAATCGAAGCAGTCTTGTACTCGTCCAGCAAGTCATAGAAATGAATCATTACACAGTCGTGGACATTTCCATGAAGAATATCAATCATTCATG
Organism: Garra rufa; assembly: GCF_049309525.1. Classification (NCBI taxonomy): domain Eukaryota; kingdom Metazoa; phylum Chordata; class Actinopteri; order Cypriniformes; family Cyprinidae; genus Garra; species Garra rufa. The sequence goes on along the minus strand of NC_133375.1, from coordinate 19,953,552 downwards.
TTATGTTTTGTTTAGAATTTAATAGATAATCAGTATAATCAGAATAAAAAAGAAAATAGCCTAATTTAGTGAAAGGAATGTCTCATTGTAATCGGAAAGATGACTGATTCACAAGCCGCTTAAACTGAGACGAATACAGCAATCTGTCACGCCACATTAAAGAGTGTGAAAAATACATTATTGTAATAGACATATTGTTTGTATTTAACTATAAAACTGGCAGATTTTGAAAGCTGAGACTTTGCAAAATCTCCCGGTGCTCCCAATCTGGGCCATTTGCATACGTAATAGGCTAAAATATACTCTCAAAATATTATAACTTTAATCTCGTAATTGCTACGAATTAATTTTCGTAATTTTGACCTTATTCTTGAAACACTTAGAGTTTATTCTCGAAATATTGACTTTATTGATAAAATATTTCAACTTTATTCTTGTAATTTTGACTTTATTCTCATAATTTTTACTTTGTCAAAATATTTATACTTTATTCTCGTAATCTTGACTTTATTCCTGAAACATTTCGATTTTATTCTCATAATTTTGAATTTATTGTCAAAATATTTCGACTTTATTTTCAGAAATTCAACTTTAGTCTCAAAATATTGTGACTTTCTTCTTGTAATTTCGACTTTTCTCATAATTTTGACTTTATTCTCATAATTTTGACTTTGTCAAAATGTTTAGACTTTATTCTTGTAATTTTGACTTGGTTCTTGTCATTTAGATTTTATTCTCATAATTTTTACTTTATTGTCGAAATATTTTGACTTTATTCTCATAATTTTGACTTTGTCAAAATATTTCGACTTTCTTTGAAATTTGACTTAATTCTCGTCATTTAGATTTTATTCTCATAATTTTGATTTGTCTAAATATTTCGACATTCTCAAAATATTCTTGTAATTGTGACTTTTATTCTCAAAACATTTTGACATTATTTTCAAAAGTTTTACTTAGTTAAAATATTTAGACTTCATTCTCTTAATTTTTACTTTATTCTCAAAACATTTTGATTTTATTCTTATAATTTTGACTTCATTGTTGAAACATTTACAAAAACTGTGACTTTAATCTCATAATCTTCGATTTTTGTTTTATTTTACCTTTTTAAGTGCCACTAAAATACATCGTAGTAATAGAGTAGTTTTTAAATCTTTTTTTTATCTCACCAAGGCTGCATCTGCAGTTTTTTGTTGTTGTTGTTTTTTGTTTTTTTGTTTTTTACAAAAATTTGATAATTTTTTATTTGTTGCTCAAGAAACATTTCCTGTTATTATCGATGTTAAAATATAGTCAGACTTCATTTCAGGACTTTTTGATAAATGGAAAGTTCAAAACAACAGCATTTGATTGAAATAGAAATTGTTACTGTCACTTGTAATCAGTTGCTGAATTCCTTGCTAAATAAAAGTATTCATGTAAAACAAAAGTCCTACTGATCCCAAACTTTTGAATGGTTGTGTATTAAAATAACATTCTTTATCATTTAAAGACACATGCACCGAAAAGTCTTGCTGTGAACCGAGCTGTTTTCGACAAGATAAAAGCTGTGTTGTTTTACACAACCATTGAGGAATTTTAACCAAAGTATGTTACAGACATTTCATAAAGACCCTAAAGAATCATACCAACTTGTGGAAAATAGCCATCCGATGTCCCCTTTAAATGATATAATGCACCTCTCTCAAACATTTAAATTTTCACACGCATTCTCTCTTTCTTTTTCTCTTTCAGGACATCAATGACATGGTCCATACAGAAAGACCGGACTGGCAGAGTGTTATGACTTACGTCACTGCAATCTACAAGTATTTTGAGACCTGAGCACATGAACTTTTATAAACTGTCAAACCAATGCAAACAAATCTCCACCAACTAACCTGAGTGCAACATCCCACCATGTCATCTAGGCCTAATCTCAGCACAAGTCATATTAAACCCATCACAAGGACATCGACATATCAAAGCAAATCCTCTACAGTGGAACACTAATGCAGAATCAGTTTGCCTTGATAATGCTTCAACTCACTGTCGCGTGAATCTTAACACTAAAGACTACCGCTAAGTGTGGATGATCTGAGACTGGATTTGAAATCAATCTTAACCCGCTTGCGACCCCGTGCCTTTCGCCACCTTGAGTTCTTGCTTCCAGACAGGCGTTTGAAGCAAGGTCTTCACCTTAATTCACAACTTGTTTTAAGAGCGAGACGTGCGGATTGCTCAAAGCAGTGCCTAATTGAAACACTTCGTCGGAGAAGCACTTCAGTAGAGGAGAGTTGTACACTAATAGGAGTTAGCACAGTCAGTGGTTAAACAGTTTTTTTACAGGATTGTTTTGAATGCCCGTCGTGGGCGCGTTTTGTTACGACTGTGACGGATCTTGGCTTGAAATACTACATATTAAATAGGGAGGTCAGCAATAAGCTTGTGTAACCCGTTGAGCCATTTCATATGACATTAGTGCTGCTCACCAACAGTATGATACTGTAGTAAACACTATATTCAGATCAGCAGCACATGTGCATGTACTGTCCAGTGTATTAGTCTGAAATAGTATACCAAAAATCTGTCACCATGTCTTTTTGTTTGTAAGCTAACTTCCTTCTGTACTAATCAATTGGTATGTTCTTTCTCAGGATAAGAAAGTCTTGTTGATATCAAGATGAATAACCATATGCGATTCATAATGTTATACCAATACTCGCACATTTTACTGTTTGCAAAGCACAAAAATCATTTTACCTGCACTAATGCAAAATGTAAATGAAGCTACATTCCAGTGCATTAATATTGGAGAGTTTCTGTCACGTATATCCTGTTTTCCAGCTGTGCTGAATTCAGGCATCGCTCTCTTTTCATGAGTTTGAAAGACTTTGGCGTTTCCCACCTGTCTGCAAATATAAAAAGGTAACACGACATTAAAAAAAATAAATAATAATGGACAAAATAGGATTTTTTTCATGAGTGCATTGAAAATATGTGAGGTATGCCTCTTGGTTTCTAAACCCTTTGATTCTTTTAATAGAGTATTTAATATTTCCATTGCTCAGGAAGTATTTCACATTGTTTGAAATAATTCCTATTCAAATTCCAGGGTGTGGAGAGCTATTTTTAGCTCTTGAACATCTGAAAGACAAATCTGCAGTTTCCCTGGTAAGCGTTTAAGATTTATTCTAAACTGCATTGCTGAGCGACTTTACCCTAGCACCGTGATCCCATAATAATTACAAATAAGTGTCAGATTAATTTTATATCTGCCCCATATAAATCCTGACCAAATGTTTTGTTCGTGAGCATAATATCAGCTTAATTTACTAAACAAGAAACATGTTGAGTTGGACCTGCGTCCTGTATATCAGTTTAATGTGCTTCATCAAGCTTTCATGACATTAATATGAATGTATTACAGATATGTTGCCTTTTAGATTATTATTTCTTGCCATTTTTTTCTGTTCTTGAATGCTGAACTTTCTTTTGCTGCCATTTGTTTAGGTTTTTTATCATTATGAGAGCATTATCTTAATAAAAAAGGTCAAATTAGTTACTTTTTTTTTTTATAAATAAATGTGAAAAGCAATCAACATGCTGTTCCTTCTAAATGATTCAGGCACATGGTGTATAAATGTTTATGATTTAGTCATTCTCTTTGGGAAATCCCTTTTAGGCTTTCACTTTTCAAAGATTTATTAATTGGTCTATGAATCAGTAAACAGCTTGTATTATATAGAAATAACAAAAAATGAGGTTTTAATTAATTCTCAGCCCCTTTCTGGACTGGAAATTCAAGTACCGTAATGCATCGTGGTTGCCTTCCCATTTGGCTTGAAGACTTTCGTAATCTTTGTCCTAAACACATTCAAAAGGTCACTAACCCTGGTGAAATAAACAGCTAAAACCAGCCTGGTTTTAGCTGGTCATAGCTGGTCGGCAGGCTGGTTTTAGAGGGGTTTTGGCCATTTTTCCAGGCTGGTCTTAGCTGGTCAGGCTGGAAAACCACCAGCTAAAACCAGCTACTTCCAGCTTAAACCAGCTAATACCAGCCAACCAGCCTAGGCTGGTTTTAGCTGTTTTTTTCAGCAGGGAAGACGGTGGGTGTTTTGAGTTTTGCTCTTGCTCTTTATTGTTGTGAAGGGTGGGTGTTGTGCAGCATGATTAGTACATTTCTAAGATTAGATGTGACGTCAGTCATTACATAGAATAAAAAAAAGTTGCATTTTGTTATGAATGAGACCAATTAATTGGCCTGCTTTCCTGCACAGAGCCCTATTGTCTGTGCCACCATTGATTTTTTTTATTTTTTTCCTCACCGTCCCATGTGTGAATGTAACCTAGATTGACCCAAAAATGTCTGGCTTAACTCTCAAGCTGTCCTGAAGATAGGTCATGGTCAGGAAAGAAAATAAAATTACAAGTGATGGATGAACAATTTAAATCCTTAGAGAAACTGTTACAGTAGTCTATTGTTTACAGAGTTTCCATAAGTTACTGGTAAATCTTAACAAAACCAGTTAAATGGTCAATACAACGCCCATTTCCAAACATTATCCAAGAAGCTAATTAGCTAATTTGAATAATGTTCTTATACGAAATTCTGCCTTGTACGTGTGCTTTCAGTTAAATCCACAAGAAAGACCTGGCACTCCCAGCGCAGTTGTTTCATTGATACTTGATCGCAGGAAGCAGTGGTATCAGTATCTAAACACTCGTTCAGTGTGGAAATGCTGGCCCCCGGCTCTGGATTGGTCAAGCAGTGGCTCTCATAGCGGTCCTATAGTCTGTCAGCTCTCACTTCTAATATCAGAGTGCGCGCGTCTTCGACTTTATCAAATCGCACAGCTGACGCCTGAACGCGCGAACGGAATCATTAACGAATATTGAACCATTAAGGACTCCGAACTTTATAATTATTTTCCCGAGGGGTTGCCTTTTCATCGTCGTTCATGGGATTTCCTGCTTGTTTTACTTTTCTTAAGCTATCCAGGGGTTGTCAACTCTGACGGTAAGTTGAAATCGACAAGTAAGTAATATGAAGTGTAGAGCCCAAGTGTAATTTATTTCGTTATATTTGAAGTAAATAGTATAAGTGTGTTTTTCATATTGAAGCAAATCAAGTATTGTTTTTAATTGTTTCAGTTCTGTTGTTTCAGCATCAATATAGTTTAGCCTCATAAACAAAGCATAGAAGAACGACACATTACAGCTGTGTAATTTAAAAATGGCCTTTATTTATCATATATACTACTCTATATTAAATGTAGGTTTTCAGCGCGAGCTAGCAGTGCCACACACTGTAGTGAAACTACCGTGTATGGCAAGCTAATTAAGCATTTATTCCTTAAAACGATCTACTATCTATTTCGTTATTGTTCATCCTTTTTTAGCTAGGATTTTTTTTCTAGAAAGTAGTATAGCATCTTTTAAAATTGCACCGCTAATAACTGTTTATTAAATGCTAGTAAGCTGTAGCGACTAATATATATTCACAGATGTTTATTCATTATAAACCACTACTTAATTTCTTCTAGTCACTAGTTACTTATATCTATTTAAGTTTTACTAATACTTTTAGACACTATTAGACTAGACATTTCTGTGTATTCCAATTGTTAGTGTTTACTGATATACACAGCAAAAAAAACGCTAACTCTTAACAAATGTGTCCACACTACACTCTTAAAAATAAAAGTGCTATAAAAGGTTCTCCACAGCTATGCCATAGAAGAACCATTTTGGTTCCACAAAGAACCATTCAGTCTAAGGTTATTTAAAGATCCGTCTCATTCTTACCTTTTTAGAATCTGAAGAATCTTCTTTCGACACAAAGAACCTTTTGTGAAACAGAAAGGTTCTTCACATGTTAAATGTTCTTTATGGAACCATTTAGACAAAAAAGGCTCTTCTATGGCATCGTGAAGCACCTTTATTTTTAAGAATGCTGTGTTAATATTACGCTTGGAAATGTGTTACCTTTGTTGATTCAGTGCCTATGTTATATTATTAAAAGTTAACTATACATTTTACAATTTTATTTTAGACTTTGTGTATTTCTTGTACACCACTGATATCAATTTGTATAGACGCTTAATACTGTACTCCAGTCTGATCAATAGATCATAGTATGCAATAAATAACCACTAGTAAAACCTGCAAAAGATATTAACTACTGGGATAGTTAATAGTTGAAATCTGAGCAGCTTAATGGAAAAAATTGCTAAATTGTTACCAGTAACAATAAAATAGTTGGTAGCGACTAACTGCAAAGTATTGCATGATTACTAGTGAAATTATAAGCGGTACTAGTCACTATTTGACTACTGTTTAAAGATTAGCATTTAGTTTAATTCATGTTAAACCTTTTCAAAGCTTGCCATAGCTGTGTGCGTCTATATAAATGATTTTTTCATCTGTTTGAAGTGTTTTTACAGCTATTTTTGTAGATACCTGTGTAGTTTGATGTACATTTCAGCCAAATTTGCCTGTTTAATTTGTATTATGTTTCTTTTTACTTTTTACTTCTCCTGATATGACTTAAGGGGTTTGCGATTCTGGTTGATGCTGAAACACTGGAAAGAAAATAGTGTAGCTTTTCATGTATTAAGGTTAGTGTTTTAATTTGAGCGTTTTTTCCTCAATTTTTATATATATATATATATATTGATTTAAATGTATTTTCTATATCTGTCTTGAGCCACGTTTTGCCTTCGTAACGGCAAATAAATCTTAAAATGTAAGAATCAAAACAGATTGTCAACTGAAAAATGAAGCATTTTATGATCATTTTTCATTTTATGAGCCTATCAATCAGCTGAGGTAAAAGGAGAGTAAACCAGCTATAAAACCATCATTCACGCGCAGCTGAAGTACATCTGTTTGTTCTGAGCCGGCCCTGCCATTTCATCTGCAGTGTTTGAATTGGTTTGCTATCAAACCATGATATTTTGGGATTGATTTAGTTAGGGATGTCAGCAGTATGAGGAATGAACCGGATTCTGAGCCAGATATAGTTAGTTTGTGACTGTGTCAAATGATGGATGATGAATGTAGACTATGATCTTTTCCATCATCCATCCACAAGAGTCCACTGTTGAGTCTGGGGTTGGCACAGGTTGCCGCAATCTGTCTACTAGCTTAAAAGGGGCTATATGCAACTTTTTCCCCCAAAATAAACGTAACAATAGCCTTTTTATTTGGCCATTTACGACTCAAACATCTCCTGATGAGCATACCGACACCTTGTCAGCTCACAGTGGGTGCACCTATAAGCCTGTATCCTATTTTTCCTATTTTCTGTCGGGTCGGATTTTTCGCGCGCTGTCTGCGGATGTGACGTCAAGCGCGTTCATGTTAAACGTTTCAGATCACTCTGCCACCACCGCTAGTCATATATATTGCAAACAAACTTAGTTTCTCAAACAATATATGTATTTGACTGTTCTTACCTCTGTAAACATAATGTTGACTTCTTTGCAGCGGATGACTTGTGAAGTTTGCACGTACGAGCGCGCGCTGCGAGAGCGAGCAGAAAGGAAGAGCAGTTCCGTTTTTTGGCCACAGGTGTCAGTCGCGAGTTTAAATTTCAAAAAATTGCATATAGCCCCTTTAAACACTGTCTTCTTGTAAACACAAAGCACTGAAACCAGAAGACCACTTTAGGAAACTGATCAAAGGGTTCATCCAGTGTTGTGGAGACCCGTTTCTCTGTTGTCTCATTGTCATCCCCTAAACTCTCACAGATCCATATCAATGGCTGTGAGGCTGGGCGTCAGGATATACTAGTTTATTATGTTTTCTCACCTCTCTGCTACAATCATTTTCACCTCCCCCACTTTCAGTTCTCATTTACGACAGTCACCTATTCACATTCATTTCATTTTTGTTCTTTTTTCCAGGTAGAATCTTGTTTTAAGAAATGAAGTTGTCAAGATGTCAGGAGACATTGTGTTGCAAATACTCTACTGCATGTTAAAGACACCATGTGGTTTTTAGCACATGTATATTAGCTTTAAGGGTCATCTGTATAATAATGTACTCCTAAAAGTTCACAAACAATAAAGATGGAAGCCTGCTTTCGCCACTGAACAAAAAAATACAAAAAAAGGTAATTGCGACTTTTTATCTCACAATTACTTTGACTTTTTCCTCAGAACTGCAAGTTTATATCTAGTAAATCTCCCTTTTTTTTAGAATTAAGAGATATAAACTGGCAATTCTGAGAACATATCAACCTTTTTTCCCCTCAAAATTGGATTTCATAACTCACAACTGCGAGTTAATATCTCACAATTCGGAGAAAGTCAGAATTGCAAACTACAAACTTGAATTTGTGAGAGAAAAAAAAAGTCAGAATTGCGAGTTATATTTATTTCTCGTAATTGTGATTTTTATATCACGCAATTCTGGGAAGAATGTCAGAATTGTAAGGTTTTGTCTCAAAATTCTGACTGTATTTCTTGTAATTATGATTTTATATCATGTAATTCTGAGAAAAGAACTGAGAAGTCAGAATTGTGAGTTTTTATCTTGCAATATTTCTTATTTTTTCTCAGAATTGCATGATATAAACTCAATTATAAGTTTTTATCTCGCAATTTGGACTGTTTCTCGTAATTGTGAGTTTTTATCACGTAATTCTGTGAAAAAAAATAAGAATTGCGAGATATACTCATTTTTGAGTAAAAAAGTCAGAAGCGCAAGATACAAACTCGCATTTGCGAGAAAAAGTCAATTGTTTCTACCTCGCTGACTATTTGTCATAGTTGTACATTTATATCACAATTTTAAGGGGAAAAAAGTTATAATTGTGAGTTTGTATCGCAATTTTTAGAAAAACGTCAGAATTGTGAGATTTTATCTTGCAGTTCTGACTTTATTTCTTATGATGGAGTTTATATCACGCAATTCTAAGAAAAAGTCTGAATTGTATGTTATCTCAAAATTCAAAAACCTTTATTTCTTGTTATTGTGATTTTATATTTTTATGAAAAAAGTCAGAATTCTGAGATATAAATTCAATCGTGGGTACAAAAGTCAGAAATTGTAAATTTCTACCTTGCAGTTCTGACTTTATTTCTCATAATTGTGGGTTATACAGTATCTCACTATTCTGAGAGAAAAAGTTGCATTAACTTTCCAGTGTCAAAAACAGGCGTCCATACAATAATGATAATAAATCAAATAATACAACTACTTTTTCTTCCTGAAATAAAATAATAATAATAAAAATAATAAACAAAACATAACCTCTTTTGTGCTCAGGAGATTTGTTTTTCCTAATTTTTTTAAATAGAATTCAGAATGAGAATTTAAGAATGAGAATACCCCCATACATCCTACCACCTGTAAATGTCTAACAATAGCAATATATAAATAATAACTAAAAATGCTATTAATAATAGGCCTAATAGTTACAGTTTCAAAGGTTTATATTCTTTTAATTATTAGCAAATATAAATTTGAAAATGGCAAAAGGAAAAAGTAGAAGAACAGCTGTTTTCTCATGTTTTCCAGAGGCGGGTATCCTAGTGAGCGTCTCTGCGGCATTGTGGGAACACTTCAGGGTAAATAACTTAAACTCTGTTAAGTGCTTCAGAATGACTTCCCATAAACATTAATACAAAAGTAAAGAGCCTCTGGCCATCACTTCTGGTGTGTCTGGTAGATGTGAAGTCTGAGATAAAGAATATCCACTTTAAGTTTCCTTTGTTTTCCTCATATATTTTTTTTTAAGTATTAGCTTGCCATTTGTGTTTACAAAAAAGGGCTTTACGTCTGGAAAAGCTCAATATTCTGCTGTTATGTCAGACATTGTTCTGCTTCTGTGCTCTCAGTATTGTTTACTTAAACCCCATATTGTTGTCAGTGTCAACAATAACTCTTAAAATAGTTGACTAATCTCTTTTTTCCTCAGATCAAATATCAACATTATTGTCATCAATCATATGATGAAATGCATCAATATTAGTGCTTGAACCACATCTCAAACTAAAAAAATAATTTTTAAACTTAACCAAGAAACATCCAGTATGTTTTATTCTGCTTCAAAATGGCAATGCGTTACTTGTGTTTTCTTTGTAATTGTGTAATGAATTTACACAATTTTCTACACCAATTTTTTTTTTTCAGTGTACAAATCAAAATTTTTTACTTTATCTGTTTTTATCCACTCCTTCTCTTCAGAGGTTTGTTTCTGAGTTGATGACGTCATTTCCTATCTTCTTTCTCCAGGGAATGCAGTGGGATACTAGATGTTATAGAAAGATGGGCCAGCAACACATGGAACGAGGACTGGACCATCAAATCTAACACCATGACGTGGGATCATAATGGATTTTAAATTTCTCATCAATTGTATTTATTTACTACCAAATCTCTTTGAAAAGTCTGAGGAGAAATATTTATAGGCACATTTTAGAGATCTCATTTTTAATTGGCGACTCAACAATCTGGAACATTTTTAATAAAGTGACACTTGATTATTGGTCTTCTGGTAAGGCTGATACCAGGCCTCTGTGAGGTGGCTGTTGCTTGCAGCCGCAGCTATGGTCATTGAGGCGAGGCATCATCCTTTCTCCCCAGCAACATCACCATGCTGAACAATGTTTTCGACGTGTTGTACATGATTCTGGAGCTGCTGATTGCCCTGCTCTCGATCCTGGGCAACGTGCTGGTCTGCTGGGCAGTGGGTCTCAACAGCAACCTCCAGAGCATCACCAACTTCTTTGTTGTTTCACTGGCTGTGGCCGACATCGCAGTGGGTGTGCTGGCTATTCCCTTCTCCATCGTGATCAGCACTGGCTTCTGTGCCAATTTTTACGGTTGTCTGTTTATCGCCTGCTTCGTCCTAGTGCTGACCCAGAGCTCCATATTTAGTCTTCTGGCCATCGCCATCGACCGCTACATTGCTATCAAGATCCCACTAAGGTGAGTGGTGTTGCTGTCAGAACGTTGTTGTCTTTGTACATTAATCAAATTACAGGGAGTGTGTTTTTCTAATTATTGATGGCATGTTTCAAATGTTTAACATCTGTTAAATAGTTTTGGCCTTAAAGAGAAATGGTTTTGACTACTTTTCTGCCTTCTTTACAGTCCCTGTCTCTGCCAAATCCCTTAACTAGCTTAACCAGCATTCTGCTTTCTGGTTGACCTGCATTTTTATAAACATCAAACCAGCTTGACCAGCATAATCCCATAGAAAGTGCATACTTAAAATGTAATCTTACTGGTTTAAATTTGTCTTCAGCAGGCCTAGCTGAAAAGTGACCAAAACCTAGCTAAAAGAAGTAAGGCTTGCTTAAGATGTTTTTTTTTTTTTGTTTTTTTAGCAAGCAAACCAGCCTGGACCACCCACGGTCTAGCTAACTCCAAGACAAAAGACCAGGCTAGTAGACTAGCTAAGACCAGCAAATAAACTTCTGGCTGGCTCAAGTTGTTGTTGTTTTTTCTAGCAAGACAAGGAAACCAGCCTGGATCAGTATATTGATTCATTCTGGTTTATGTGTTGAGGTCTTCAGATGGTCTATGGTTTAAGCTTGTCTTCAGCAGGCCTAGCTGAAAAATGACCAAAACCCCTCTAAAACATCACAAAAAAACAGTCTGGGAAATCAGCTAAAACCAGTAAATTAAGTTAGGCTGGCTTAAGATTTTTTTTTTCTTCAGCAAGGAAACCAAATTTGGATCAGTATATTAATTCATTCTGGTTTAAGTGTTCAGGTCTTTAGATGGTCTAACTAAAAAAATAACCAAAACCCCTCTAAAACCAGACAAAAGACCAGGCTGGGAAACCAGTGAAGACCAGTAAATTAAGTTAGTCTGGTTTAAGATTTTTTTTTTCCAGCAAGGAAACCAGTCTGGAACAGTATATCGATTAATTTGCATTTACGTGTTCGGGTCTTTAGATGGTCTAGCTGAAAATGACCTAAACCACTCTAAAACAACACAAAATTAAATTAGGCTGGCTTAAGATGTTTTTTTTAGCAAGGCAAGGAAAACAGCCTGGATCCTCATATTGATTAATTCTGGTTTATGTGTTCAGGTCTTCAGATGGTCTACTGGTTAAGCTTGTCTTAAGTAGGCCTAGCTGGAAAGTGACCAAAACCCTTCTAAAACCAGCCTCATTAGGCTGAAAGACTAGCTAAGACCAGTACATTAAGTTAGGCTGGCTTAAGATATTTTTTTAGCAAGGAAACCAGCCTGGACCAGTATATTGGTTTGTTCTTATGTGTTCAAATCTTCAGATGGTCTAGCTGAAAAATAACCAAAACCCCTCTAAAACCTGACAAAAGACCAGGCTGGGAAACCAGCGAAGACCAGTAAATTAAGTTAGTCTGGTTTAAGATTATTTTGTTCCAGCAAGGAAACCAGTCTGGAACAGTATATCGATTAATTTGCATTTAAGTGTTCAGGTCTTTAGATGGTCTAGTTGAAAATGACCTAAACCACTCTAAAACAACACAAAATTAAATTAGGCTGGCTTAAGATGTTTTTTTAGCAAGGAAACCAGCCTGGACCAGTATATTGATTTGTTCTTATGTGTTCAAATCTTCAGATGGTCTAGCTGAAAAATAACAAACTCCTCTAAAACCAGACAAAAAACCATACTGGGAAACCAGCGAAGACCAGTAAAATTAAGTTAGGCTGGCTTAAGTTTTTTTTTTTTTTGCAGGGAAACTTGCCTGAACCAGTATATTGATTCTTTCTGGTTTAAGTGTTCATGTCTTTACATGGTCTTGCTAACTCCTCTAAGACAAAAAAACAGACTGGGAGACTAGCTAAAGCCAGGAAATGAACTGAGGCTAGCTCAAGATGTTTTTTTATTTTTTAGCCAGGCAAGAAAACCAGCCTGGATCAGTTTAAGCTTGTCTTCAGTAGGCCTAGCTGAAAAGTGACCAAAACCCTTCTAAAACCAGCCTGACTAGGCTGGAAGACTAGCTAAGACCAGAATATTAAATTAGGCTGGCTTAAGATGTTTTTTTTAGCAAGAAAACCAGCCTGGACCAGTATGTTGATTTGTTCTGGTTTATGTGTTCAGGTCTTCAGATGGTCTAGCTAACCCCTCTAAGACAAAAAGTCCAGGCTGGGAGACTAGCTAACACTAGGAAATTAACTTAGGATGGCTCAAGATGTTTTTTTTTTTTCAGCAAGGCAAGGAAACCAGCCTGGATCCGCATATTGATTTATTCTGGTTTATGTGTTCAGGTCTTCAGATGGTTTACTGGTTTAAGCTTGTCTTCAGTAGGCCTAGCTGAAAAGTGACCAAACCCTTCTACAACCAGCCTTATTAAGGTGGAAGTTTAGCTAAGACCAGTACATTAAATTAGGCTGGCTTAAGATATTTTTTTTAGCAAGGAAAGCAGCCTGGACCAGTATATTGATTTGTTCGGGTTTATGTGTTCAGTTCTTTAGGTGGTCTAGTAGAAAAATAACCAAAACCAGACAAAAGACCAGGCTAGGAATCCTGCTATGACCAGTAAATTAAGTTAGTCTAGTTTTTAAAGATTTTTGTTCAGCATGGAAACCAGCCTTAATCAGTATATTGATTCATTCTGGTTTTAAGTGTTCAGGTCTTCAGATGGTCTAGCTGAAAAAAAAAATACTTTAAAACGGGACAAAATTCCAGGCTGGGAAACCAGTTAGGCTGCCTTAGGTTTGTTCCAGCAAGGAAACCAGCCCAGAGATTCGTGCTGGTATAAGATGGTTTTTCAGAAATTAACTACGCATGGCACTGTTCCAATTTGTTGGGACAAACCATGCCTTAAACAGGATTTTTTTATTTTTTCCCAGTGATAGGACACACTGTGTCTTTCCAACAAGATTCTTGGCTATTTTGGGGTGAATATGATTTAAGAACATGGCATGGTCTAAACCCTTGATTTTAAGTCCATCTTTGAGAATAACCTCACATAAATCTGATTTACTCTGGAATGTTTTTGCTAATAGTTTGCACAGATTTCCTCAGCAAGTATCCAGTTCTGTTTTTTTGTCAGTCATAAGTCTTTTATCAGATGCCAGTTTTTTCTCCATAAATTCTTTACACCTCATCATGAGCCTATTAGCACTGATCACAATGAGCAGCTAACATGCTAATGGAGATTGAGGTAATAGTATCTCTTGTGTTTTAGAACGGTCAGTTCTGCTGGTTTCAGTGAGATGTGTGATGGCCTGCGTGTGCTTCTACGTCCTGTCAGCAGGTTTTGGGTGGGGGACGGGGATGTTTTCTCTGTGTGGCTCACTGAACTTCCACATCTGGAGAATGAGACAAATAGAGGCCAAAGAACTCAGCTGTTCTCCCACACTGGCCCAAAAAGAGACTCTCAAAATAGATTTCTGTTCCAAACACTGACATTTCTGAGCACATTCTTTTTTCCTAATTGCTCCAATGGGAGAATTTGCTGGAAATACTGTGAATGGATGCTAGGCTCATTAGCACGGTGGTTGCGTCAGGGTTGTTCTAATGTTCACGTTGTTACAGAATTACCTTACTTACAAGATTTTATTTTGAGTTATTATAGTTATAATTTCTATGATAAAAATGTATTTGTGGAAGAAAGAAAGAAAGCCCACTAGTGTACCATCACAATGGTCAAGTAAATGGAACCCAGTTTTAGACTTAATTAAAAAATTGATTGACAGGCGTTCTGACCAATTATAACGCAGAATCCGCCATTTTTGTCCGACAAACAAACCAGACAGGAGAGTAGCGTAACAACGGTGGACTTGAAGTTGAAAAATGGTGTATTCACATCTTTTCGAGTTTGCGTGGTTGAAACAAGATACCTTCAGATGTTCATGCATGTTCATTTTTAAACCATAACTAACAAATAGGAAGATATAATTGGTAACGTGTTGCTTAAACTGAGGCACTACAGCAATCTGTCACGACACATTGAAGAGGCACAAAACTATATTTATTGTTAGATTATTCTTTTAAAAAATTACAAAATTTGAAAGCTGACGCTTTTTCATACCAAAAGTAACCTGCTCTGTCTTGTCTGTCGACGTGTTGTCAGTTTTCACAAACAGCGATGTGTTTTTCACTGTGTGGCGTGAAAGCACCATGGTTGGACATAGCAACAGTAACAAAGGGGGATGGGTCTTTGCGAAGGGTCAGTTGTGAGAGATAAAATCATAATAGAATGGAAGATTCAAAGCCAGAATTGTAAGAACTAAGAAAAAATTGCTATTGTGGGATATAAAGGCAGAAATGTATGGAAGCTCATATTCTGACTTTTTTCTCTCAAAATTGCCTGATACAAATTTGCAATTCTGGCTTTTGTTCTAAGAATTGTGAGATACGAACTCTCAATTTTGAGTTATAAAGTTAGAATTGTGAGATATTATTTTTGCAGTTGCAAGTTATAAAGTCTGAATTGTGAGACAAACTTGCAATTCTGAGAAATTAAGTGTGAATTGCAAGATATAAACTCAATTCATTTTTTTCCTCTCAATTGCATGATATAAACTCGCAATTTCGAGTTACAAAGAATTGCGAGACAAACTGGCAATTTTGAGAAGTAAATTATAGTCTAATTTCATATGCATACACAATTGTGAGTAATTAATTCAGAATTATGAGATATAAATTCGCAATTCTGAGGATAAAAAAACTGGACTTTCACAATTGTGAGAAAAAAAAGGCAGAATCACGATATAAACTCACATTTGCAAGGAAAAAAGTCAGAATTATCCCTTTAAAGACCCAAATATAGAAAAAAAACTGTGAAAAGATATTTCACCTTAAAATGTTGTAGTAGGAGGCCTCTAATGCAGGGATTTTTTTAGTAATTTTTTAGGGAATATTGCAACATTGGGCTCTTGGGTAGCAGAATTTCAGTGTTTTTACTCACTATCTGGACAAATGTAGAGGAGTATCTAAAGGTTCATTTGGAGGGTTTAATGCTTCTGTAACCTTATGTCAGTGGCCTATATGAATATGTACAATAATAATTACACAATGATACAAGCCATATTTTTATGAAAAATAGTTTATTATAAAATATATATGAACTAAATGAAAACTTTCATCACTTGACTTTAATCACTTGTATCAGAGTCCATCTCAAAGTCACTGTTCGCACTGTTTCCATTTTGGATGACATTAGTGATGTGATGGTCGTATTATTCTTTGAAGAATAATGTATTCTTCAACTTATTTAATAATTATTAAATACTCAAAATGGTAACATAAAAGACATTTAAAACTTGTGAATGATGTAAAACAGTGTTTCTACTAATATTTTTTTTTCACATGGAACAGGTGAGAGAAACAGTTCATCCATGTAATGTGCAAGGTGCACAGGCAAATTTTGCTACCTCGCAAAATTACAACACTGACATAAGCTCAAAATCTAAAAAGATTGAAGCATTAGACAATACCTTAATATCTACATGATCGAGACATACTACTGGTCACAGAAAAAAAAATATTTTTTAGGCATTTTACTTACTTGAGTTTTGATTTATCCAGTTGAGAAAAACAAGATGATGTGCTTCAAGGGAAGTTCACAGGTTGTGTCCACATAAATTAACCTATTTTTTATCTAGCGTTCAATTGCATTGCAAGGCTGAACCAGGTTTTTTTTTTTTTTTTTTGTCAAGCTAAACATGATGTTGTAATAATAATAATAATGTTGTGGGCCTAAGAGATAAAATCGTAATATTTTTTTTTTTTATTTCAGTGGCGGAAACAGGCTTCGATAGAAATGTGAAAACTAGTTGCAATTATGAGAAATATAATCACAATTGTAAGATAAACAGAGAGAGTCGCAATTACAATTTGGGCGAAATAAAGTCACAACATAGAAAGAGTTAGATTGTGAGGTATATAAAGTGAGATATAAAAGGACACAATTATGAGAACTAGTCACAATTACAAGAAATAAAATCACAGTTGTGAGTTATAAATTCAGAATTGTGAGATATAAAAAGCCACAATTATAAGAGTTAAAATAGAGCCAGAATTGTGAGAACTAGTCACAATTTATGAATATTTTTTTTCTATTGTGGGATATAAAGTCAGAAATGTATGGAAGCCTGTTTCTACCACTTAATAAAAAATATAAAAAAGGTAATTGCGACTTTTTATCTCACAATTCTGACTTTTTTTCTTAGAATTGCATGATACAACTTGCAATTCTGATTTTTGTTCTCTCAAACTCTCAATTGAGTTATAAAGTCGGCAGTTGCAAGTATAGTCTGAATTGTAAGACAAACTCGGAATTCTGACAAACTCACAATTCTGAGAAATTAAGTCGCATTTCTAAAAAACAAATTATATATAAGTTATATAAACTCGCAATTTTGAGTTATAAAGTCAGAATTGCGAGACAAACTCAATTTTGACAAGTTGTAATTCTGAGAAATAGTCTAATTTCTAATAAGTAATCAGAATTGCGAGATATATAAACTCAATTATTTGCAATAATTGCAACTAGTTCACACATTTCTATGGAAGCCTGTTTCCACCACTGAATAAAAAAAAGGTTTGTGCCTTTATCTCACAATTCTGACTTTTTTTTTTTTTTAATTGCATGGTACAAACTCACAATTGTGAGTTATAGAGTACAGTTTTGAGGGGGGAAAAGACTGAAATGATTTCAGAACTATGAATTTATATCTCACAATTCTGACTTAAATTCTGAGAAAAAAAGTCACAAACTTTTTTTTTATTCAGTGGTGGAAACAGGCTTCCATAGAAATGTGTGAACTAGTTGCAATTATGAGAAACAGAATCACAGTTGTAAGATTTGGGTAAAATAAAGTCACAACATAGAAATAGTTACATTGTGAGGTATATAAAGTTGTATAAAGTCATAATTGTGAGATATAATGGGCCGCAATTATGAGAACAATCACAATTGCAAAAAATAAAATCACACTTGTGAGAAATGCTCCCAATTATGAGATACAGTTTGACAGACGCAAAAGGATATTACTTAATGGAAACTCATAACTACATGATTCCAGCCTGATGTGAGCACAGTTTTAAAAAGATGTCTAGGTTTACAGCCATGCTGTCATTTGCTTACTTTTGTTAGTACTTTGGACCTTTTAGATGTGCAGTCTAGACAAACTGGAACAAACACTTACGGCTGGGGATTTAAAAAAAACATAATTTTCTCTCTCTCTCGCTCTCTTCCAGATACAACAGCCTAGTAACCGGCCAGCGTGCCAGAGGCATCATAGCGATCTGCTGGGTTCTGTCGGTCATCATCGGCCTAACGCCCATGCTAGGCTGGCACAAAACCCGCTCAGAAGAGGCCCTCAACAGCACCTGCCCGCCCGGCATGATGGAGTGCTTGTTCGAGGAGGTGGTGGTCATGGACTACATGGTCTACTTCAACTTCTTCGCCTGCGTGCTGGTGCCTTTGCTCCTCATGCTGGCCATCTACCTGCGGATCTTCATGGCCGCGCGCCACCAGCTCAAATGCATCGAGTCCAAGGCCGTTCCCTGCGAGCTCAAGTCTCGCTCCACCCTTCAGAAAGAAGTCCACGCCGCGAAATCTCTGGCGATCATCGTCGGCCTGTTTGCGGTTTGCTGGTTGCCGCTGCACATCATCAACTGTTTCACTCTGTTTTGTCCGCTGTGTGAACGGCCGCCGGCTTTGATCATGTATCTGGCTATAATTCTCTCGCATGCGAACTCAGTCGTGAACCCGTTCATTTACGCCTACCGCATACGAGAGTTCAGACACACCTTCCGGAAGATCGTACGCTATCACATCTTGGGTCGACGAGAGCCTCTGTCTTGCAACGGGAGCATGCGTACCTCAGCCCGGACGAGTGTGGCGGATTCGCTTCGGATTAAAGTGAACGGCCTGGTGCGAGACCTTTACACTGAGCAGAGCAGCACCACCAGCAGCTGTGAAAGTGCCGAACCTGGACACACGCATAGACCCGCTACTACGGAAAGCTCTGTATTAGACAGCCAGCCTATGGAACTCACTAATTCTCACAGACATCCAGGACCGAGGCATCCAGAGTCGCCGCTCACTGTGGATAATGAGGGCGTTGCGTGTAGGAAGCATGCCGTGTTTGATAATACGGATGGGAAGGATTCGTCCTCGCCGCTTCACGTTAAATCAGCTCTGTATCTACAAACAACCCACTGTGTTGAACTCACAGAGGTTTCCTGATAAATGATACACTCTGAATGATGGATTCTAATTATTTATTTGCTGCTGCGAAAAAATGATGGGCTCAAATATGAAATACGAAGTACATATTTTTGCTTCTTTGAGGACTTGATATTGATGTGGATCTGTGGCAGCTCAGAATTAAGTGTGTACAGTTTGATATTGTATTGACTGTAATGATAATGTAAACATATTAAAGAGCATCAAAAATGAATATCAGAGATTTTCTTTCAATCTTAAGACTGTAAAGATTGCGCATTCTAAAGTTGGAAGTTGAATGTCACAGGATGTTGAATGGGAATTTCTTTAGTACAAAATTAATGAATTGATCAATTACATCAAACACATTTTTGCCAGATAACGTTATAACATAAATATTGAAACATTGATTATACAGTATATTTATATACACTACCAGTCACAATTTTTTAAACAGTAGGATTTTTACAGAAGTTTCTTTGCTCACCAAGCCTGCGTTTATTTATTTCCGAAGTACAGCAAAAACAGTACGATTTTGAAATATTTTTACTATTGAAAATAACTGTTTTCTATTTGAATATATTTTAAAATGTAATTTATTTTTGTGATTTCAAAGCTGAATTTTTAGCATCATTACACCAGTCACTTCATCCTTCAGAAATCATTTTAATATTCTGATTTGTTTCTCAAAATACATTATTAATATCATGTTGAAAACGGCTGAAAAATTATTAACTTCTGTATAATGGTATAGTATATAATGTCACAAAAGCTTTTTATTTCAGATAAATGCTGGTCTTTGGATCTTTCTATTCCTCAAAGAATCCTGAAAAAATTTACTCATCTGTTTAAAATATTGATAATAATAATACATGTTTCTTGAACAGCAGGGGTCCGTTCTTCGTACGTAGTTTGATACATCCGAGATGAATTGACAAATCTAAGATGAGATCCTCGTGCTAATTACGGTGTGGCTAATTTGGTTCTTCGAGCACACCTGTTGTTGATGATTAGTATGGCTGGATTGAGTTGTATAGACGTTTCTCCGACTCTTAACTGAAAGAATGCTTTGCATTTCCGGTCTGCATTGTTTCTAGTCAAATTATGGTATATTCCGAGCTAATAAACTAATGTTAAACCTATTAAAATGTTTTTAAAAAGCACATGGCTCCATAGCGCCATCACTTGGCAATGTCGCAATGACCGTCATTTGTCAGTGCCTCACTTTAATGAGTGTGTAGATGACACGAAGCAGCGGACGTTAGCTACATTAAAAACAGATGTACGCTATTTGAATGGGTTCCTATGGAAACCGGGACAGAAAAGCATTCAATCTGACGTTAGACTTCGTAATGGCGGCGCTCATCGTTTACTCAGGAAAAAGGTCTATAGGATTATTGCGCGTCCGTGCGTTGGTTTAAAAGGCGATGTATCGATAGTAGAAACACTGATCACAACCCCTTCGATTGGTTGACGAAAAGGCAAAACAGCGAGCTCAATTTTTTTTTTCTCAAGCGGAGCAAGAGATTCAGCGCATTCAGCGCCTCCACTGCAACACAAACATGAGCCCAAATTTCTACATGCACATCCACAAAATGTGCAAATGTGCAATCTGAGAATCTGAAAATATTGAGAAAATCGCCTTTAAAGTTGTCCAAATAAAGTTTATATTACTAATCAAAAATTAAGTTTTGATATATTTATGGTAGGAAATTTACAAAATATCTTCATGGAACATGATCTTTATTTAATACCCTAATGATTTTTGTCATAAAAGAAAAATAAATCATTTTAACCCATACAGTGTATTTTTAGCTTTTGCTACAAATATACATGTGCTACTTATGACTGGTTTTGTGGTGCAGAGTCACAAATAGGATACAATTTTTGAGTCTAGTTATTTATTTATTTATTTTGTATTACAGACACACATCCTATTTTGAGAACTATTAGATTATATTTCTCTTATTTATATTTCGCCTTGCATAAAAGTAGCTCATTTGAAACACAACGAATGCCTGTTCACCTAAAATTGTTATTTTGACCTTATTGACTGCTACTTTTCATAAAAACTGTGTTTAGACATAAAGGGTTTCTAAAATTGCCAAAAATAAAATGAACTTAACATTGCACAAAGCTGACGATCAACATTTCCTGAAGGTTAAGCACCTCATTTCACCCACCATTTGTTTAGACTAAAATTACTTTTGCTGCCTTATTTTGTTCCCATTTGTGGAAAGTGTATTATCTAAATTAAACATCCCTCTTTTTTGCAACAAGAAGATATTGTAATGCTCTGGCAGTGTTCATAAAGCATGTGATTTCACGTCAACACATTGCTTGAGTTTTGTGCCAGGTTTTTCTGCCTTGTCATAGTGTACATCTGTATGAGATCAGGTACCGGGCCACAGGAACAGCAACATGGACACATTTTCCTCCACCACATAAATAAATCTCCATTACTCAGCAACTGTTGTCAAATAACCAGTTTGAGCACATGCAGATCCCTGATTATGTGAGGTCTAAAGAGATAATGTAGTTAACAGAGTTTGTGTTATAAATGAAGATACTGTAATATCTTATTACGGGCCAATAATTTCTTACACTAAAGTATTTTCATGAGGGAATACCAGCAGCAACCAGACTATATCTGAGCTAGAACAGAACTCTTTAGATATATCTTTCTTTCTTTCAGTTTATTTCGGTCAGTTTGTGCATTGTGGGAATTTTTATACAGGCACCTAAACGTCAGGGGGCGACAAGTCATTCTTTATAAGTGAGTGAATCAATCGTTTATTCACAAACACTGATTCATTCTGGAACGAAACGCCGCTAACGCACTGTTGTGGATGTGTTTGAAGCTATTTTTCGTCGATGTTTATGAAGAACAGACGACGAAACGAGCAATATTCTGTAAGTTACTCAAAATTACCTTAATGTTTTTTGAACGGTTGTATATTTTAAGCACTGTTGTTCATAATATTGCTTAAATATTTAATATACAACTATTAGTAAACAACTCGGCCAAGTGTGATATCTTAAATGCAGGCTACAAAATGATTTGCGAGTTTCCTTCCAAATAAAGAGTCTCCAGACATGTAGACTATTATGAAGTGTTCATCCCGGGAGAGTCCTACTCTTGGGCCGCTGTGCTCGATCACACGCTGAAGGGTTTTATGAATCCTAACATTCTATCTTTCCCAGCCTGTTCCCCAAGTCCCAAAAGATTTCAGGTTAAAGGGTGCACTAGAGCATCTCAAGAGATTTCCAGAGTATTTTAGGGTAGCATTATCTATCGTCTGAACCGAGCTGATACAACAGAGACAAATCTAGATACAGAGTGTACAGGAGCTTTTCTTCAAACACACTTGATTCAGATTGAATCGTTTGCAAGCAGACTACTCTTTTACAGTTTCGATTTGAACTGAATCACTGCATTACACGCTCAAAAACGGCTGTAAAACTCTTGAGGCAACGGATTTAACATATAGGGTTTTACGCAAAACATTTACAGTAATCCAGCTCGAGTTATTCAAAACAAGAGCTCATTGTGTGTTGACACAAAAGAATGTTAAATGAACCAGTGTTCCTCCTCTCAAAATGCAGTCTTCACACCCATCTTCCTAATGAGCTTTGATTATGAGTCCTGGGCTTGGCTCATGTCTGTCAGTAGAGCTTTTGGATCATTTTATCAACAATACAGAGTTTGCACTTATGTCACGATTTGGTCAGTTACCAGGATGCGTGGCCATATTGGTAATACTCGGATGTAAACAACAGCATGGATTGCACGATTAATAGCGTGTGCAGGCGTCCCCGGAAAGGTTCCCGTTTTACAGCACGTTTAAAAACAACCTGCAAATAGACAATAAAAGCCAGACTAATCTGCTCTGGATCTCCCGAAATGTACCCGTTTATAATCTACTTCATAAATATTTAACCTTTTTAACATTATTAAAACTACATATTGAGTAATTGATACCTACCATGTTTGTCATGGAAAACACTTGTTTGTTAATATTGAGTTTGCAGTTTTAACGTATATGTTTGCTTAAATTTATTTGCAAGATCTGAGGTAAATGATCTATTGTGGCTTTCAGTGTGACTATAATTGTCATGCAATATGATATTCAAACTCACATTAGACACTTTTAACATTGAATGAAGAACATAATCAGGCTACTTGAGATTATAATTGTATAACTGGATTCAAAACGGCAGATTCAAAAAACCGCATATTAAAAGCGGCTAGAGTTACGTAATTAAATATATATTTCCTCCATGTGCAGCTATTGAGATGAGCAGCTCTGTGAAACAGCCAATCAGAGCAGAGCTCATCATTAATATTTACGGGACTTCCAAATAAGGCATTCTAGGGACAAATCCTAGGGTTGTAAATGGATTTGTAAAACTGTTTCTGGAGATTTTTTGCCCTTTCCTATGCCATTTATCTTCTATGTAGATATCAGAGAACAATTTAAAATATTGTTTCAATTCTGTGGCACCTTTAAAAACAACTACGGTAAGTTTGATCCTCAAACATCACTGTAATTGTCAATTATGATCTTATATGGAACTCACAACAATTAAAAAACAGGGACAAAACGTTTTTGTTTTTAAATTGTTGTGGGTTCCATATAATAATATCCTAATTTGTAGATAATCACAAGTGAGATTTCAGTAATATTTTGGCCACTGAACTAGAAAATGTCCACGGTTTTCATTTCAGAAATCTGGTCACCTTAACGGTTACAGCAACGGTTAATGCTGTCTAAACCACAGAAATTCATGTGGAAACTGCTAAATCAAAGAGAAGGACTCAGTAAGCAGGAAATGGCACAAAAACTAAAATTAATAGGTGGTAAAGATACATACAAGTAGTATTAATCAAAATATTAGCCTAATATTTCACCCACCTGACTGGAAATGATAAGAACAAACATGAATGTTGTCAAGATTCTTGCCCTGGAAATCCTGGTTCAGTTTAGCCGACCACAAACGCCTTTTGTTCCTCAGACAGTGTTTTGCACTCTTTTCCTTGATTTGTTATAAGTTTTGGCAGTCTATAGTACTCCAAATATTTTTTCTGGTCGGACCGATTAGTACAGCCCAAAACATGACAACAATTGACCATTTTCAGCAGCAATAATCAACAAAATATGCAAGTTTTGTTCTGTTCAGTGGCACTGTTTAAGTGCCACCAATATGTCTGATCGATGTTGCGCCATGAAAATGCATCCTATTTATACATCACAGGAATAAATTGCATTATTATATTTATTCAAATAGAAAACTGTTGTTTTAAATTGTAATAATATTCATAAATGTTGCCTTAGTGAGAGACTTCAAAAACACTACAACATTGTGCTTGTTCCAAGCTTTTGTAGTGTATACCAGTAGTGTATATAAAACATGGCAACCTTTGGCCCAGATCTAGGTTTTATTGAGCTAAGCAAACAGGCTGATTGGTCTAATCGTTGACATTAAGGTCGTAGAGGGCCTCATATCACATCTAAATTTGTGGAAAATACCTGTTGATGAAGCTGATGATGTTTACACACTGATAACATTTTTTCCTTGAAAGCAATGTTGAGTATAACAGGAATCTGAGCTTATGGCTGCTCAAGCCTGAGTTGTCATGGAGTTGCTGTCTGTGTCTCATCGGCTATTATTCTGTCAAGATTTATAGGATTACGTATCAGCAATGGTGCTATAAAACAGGGCTTGCTTTTTTATTTGATCAAAATACATTAAAACAGCAATATTTTGAAATATAATTACAATTAAAAAAAAGAGTTTTCCATTTAAATATATTTTAAAATGTGCTAATGTGTAATGGCAAAGCTGAATTTCCAGCATTCATTACTTCAATCCTTCAGAAATCATTTTAATACGATTTTCTGCTTAAAAAACATTTCATATTTTTTAAAACAGTTTTGCAGCCTAATATTTTGTGGGAACCATGATACATTTTCAGGATTCTCTGATGAATGCAAAGTTAAATTAACAGCATTTATATGAAAAATAAATATTTTATTACATCATAAATATTTTTATGTGAAAAAATGAGCTTGTACTCAAGATCCTCATGCATTTAAAGCACAGGGACAAAACTGCACCAGGCATTTAAATAAATGAAGTTCGCTAACCTCTCAGTCCTTCAAGACTCATTTCTTATGGCGCAACTTCTTTCCCAAGTTAGTACTCAAATAGCCACAACTGGGACGTACTTGTGCTGTTCTCTTACTGCTGCGTTTAAAGTCATGGGAAACAGACTATAGATGTGTTCCCCACTCAGCTAGACATGTCCCGGATAAGTACTTCAAAGTATCAAAGAACCTGTCTGTCTGTGTACTAACTCCATGGAGACAAATCAGACTGGTCTGCTTCATAAAAAAAAAAAAGAGTCTATTCTCTCTTCTCTTTTCAAGGGGTTACAGAGACAGAAAAAAAAAAACAGTGAGTAGTGAGTGAAAAATGTAGCCGGGTAATATGTTGCTGTTTATGTAATGCAGATTCTAGGCCAGGAGGCGAGTTCATCCATAGTTCAGTGGTGGCACAGCAGGATAATATTCTGATTACACTGAGTCTAGTCTGCCAATTACATTCAGTACTGTAGAACTTTACAGCATTCCTCATAAACCAGGGCTTTGTCTCTAGGTATGGCTGTCGTCAACAACATTTAACTGCCTTTTATTTTCCTACTGTGTGAACAGACACGTTCATTACCGCAGGCTGCTCAAACAGTAAGCACTTTAGCAGTTGAAAACTTCACATCTTAAGACTGAGATGTTCATTACTGTGATATTTGGTGGTAAGTGCAGGATAATTTATATATATTCATATCACATACACACATTTTTGCTCACTAAGGCTGCATTGTTTAACAGTAATATTGTAAAATAGTATTACTTTTTTTTAAATAATGCTTTTCTAATTTTAAGTTATTTTAAAATGTATTTGTGAGATGGAAAAGGAATTTTCAGCATCATTACTCCAGTTCTTAGTGTCACATGATCCTTCAGAAATCATTCTAATATGCTGGTTTGCTGCTTAAGAATAGTTCTCATTTTTAATGTTGAACAGTTTTGCTGCCTAATATTTTTATGGAAACAGTGATACATTTTCTTCAGGACTGTTTGAGGAATACAAAGCATTTTTTTTATTTTATTTTTTACAAATCTTTTGTAACAAATGTATTTACCATCAGTGTTGACCAATTTAATGGTTCCTTGTTAAATAACAGTGTTTATTTATTTATTTAAAAAAAATGTACTGAGCCCAAACTATTAAACAGTATGTATTCTCATTATATTTTTTATATGGTCCGATCTACAGAATTGGTGCAAAGTCAAGGCTAGAAACATCTAAAAAAAAATGTCTTTTTCCACAATTTTTGTATATATGCATATTGTATAATATCCAAGGTACACGTTCCTATTTATTGTGCGTTTAATTCTCATATTGCATTTTCAGAAAGTTTTGGAATATTTGTCTCTCCCCAAAATTGTCACTACCGAAACACTGCAGTATATAATTAAATAAGGGTTATACTAAACCTATTAAGATTTTGCTTACATCTACCTATTTATGCTATTTTCTTAAAATGTTTACAGAAGTAAATCAAAAACAATTACAATTTTAATAATATTTGAAGTGTGATTTATTAGATTTATTGTATTTTGAACTCAGTTTTTTATTGTAAAAGGCAAAAAGTAAAAAACACTGATTTCAAACTCAAAGGAACACTCCACTTTTTTTTGGAAATAGGCTCATTCTCCAACTCCCCCCGAGTTAATGAGTTGAGTTTTACCGTTTTGAAATCCATTCAGCCGTTCTCCTGTTCTGGCGATATCACTTTTAGCATAGATCATTGAATCCTATTAGACCAATAGCATCACGTTCAAAAATGACCAACAATTTTCGGTATTTGTCCTATTTAAAACTTACCTCTTCTGTAGTTATATTGTGTACTAAGACCGGCAGAAAATGTAAAGCTGCAATTTTCTAGGCCGATAAGATTAGGAGCTACACTCCCATTCCGGTGTAATAGTCAAGGACGTTTGCTGCCGTAACATGGCCGAAGCAGGAGCAGTAATATCACGCAGCACAAACTAAATTGCACCAATTCTGATGAATGGCACATATAACATAGCAAAGTTCCTTTGCTTTTATGTATTTCTTACAGAGGGAAGAGAGGAGATACTGAACCTAAACTGCAAGATTATTAACTTCATCCACTATTTAAAAGAAAAATGCAATCTGGATCCCCAAGGTAAATTAAAGCAAATATGCTTCAGCTCAGGTTACTATACGTAACATTTATTTTCAATGCTTAAATTAGATTCTTACGTTTTCGAAGTGTATATATAAATTGTTTCTGCATGTGCAAAACACACTACCCTGATGTTAGGGGGATGTAGATACTTTCTGTGGCTTTGCTGTGGTTTCTAAGGTGCTCCTAAGAGTTGTTAGATGTGAGGTTTCTAAAAAAACAACAACAAAAAAACCTAGTAAAGTTTTATTAGGGTTTGGGGTTTGTTCAACTTCAAGCAACACTAAACACACTAGCTGCTAACTGTTAATTCGAAGCAAAATAGATTTAGTGTAGGTGATCTAAAAAAAAAGAACTGTCCTCTGTAGAGACTCTGGACTTGATGGACAGGATGGGAGAGCTGGTAAACTTGGCAGAGAGAGCGCAGAGCGCCGACCTCGTCAGCAGTTTGCTGAAGGAGAGAGAGAGCTATATTCCATTACGTGTGTCACGTGAGTTCGCCCTTACCCACTTCAAGTACATCAGATACCACAACAGTTGTATGGAAAATCAGTAAAAACACCTTGCTTTGTATGTTCTCTTGTGCAGGAGGTGAAGGCAGTGAAGGTCCAAAGTATACTGCAGTGTATGACTTTGGGACAAGTTACCCTGAGCTAGCAGGCAATGCTTCAATTTCTCATTCATTCCTCTATACTTTATTAAAAAGGAAGAATTTGATATCATAAACACCAAGTTGTTGGTTCACCATTTAATGTAATCTTTCTTTCTGCTAAATATAGAGATGCTGAGAAAACTGTCAAATCCTTCAAAGGACAGGGACAAGAGGGGTGGAGCATCTAAAAGGGGAGGAGTCAGTCAAAGCCGCATCAAAGCTGCTATCAACTTTAAGAAAGCCATCACAACACCTCGGAGCTGAAGGCTTTCTTACTCTTTTCCTGTGTTTTTTTTTTTATCAATGTTGTAAATATTTTATTTATAAAATTCATTTGTATGAGTCCTTGGTTATCCACCTTTTTCCTCAATGTGGAAGACAGCCAATGGGTGAAACTTTCAATTTATTAGCCGCTATAGGAAAAAAAAGAGAAGAATAACAATGTACATTAAATGGTAAAACTGTTTGCACTACAAACCAGTGTGTTCATAATTATTAAGATAACACATTAAAATAATATGGTAAAACACCACCAATTTTTGATATTAAGTAGCAAACCGAGCTGTTTTGTACAGCCAAAAATGTTTGAACGCGGATGAGACCGAAAGCCAGATCCATAAAATTTACAAATGGCTGCACCCACTCTTACGGGGAAAAAAGGTGGATATCATATATATCAATATGAAGAATACATTTTGTTTGTGTATATACACAATCATTCAAAAGTCTGGGGTTGCTCTGATTTAAAAAAATAAAAATAAATTAATACTTCTATTCAGCAACGATGCATTAAATTGCTCACAAGATAAGAGACATTTATAATGTTATAAAATAATTTTATTTTAAATAAATTCAGTTTTGTAAACTCTCTATTAATCAAACAATCCACATCCTGGTTTCACAAAAATATGTTTTCAGCATTGATAATAATAACTGTGTCTTGTGCACCAAGTCAGCATATTCAAATGATTTCTGAAGGACCATGTGACACTGAGGACTTAAAAAATAGAGGAATATTTAATTTTAAAATATTAAAATGGAATAAAAGGCGCATGCGGTTGACAAAACTGAACCAAGATTTCCAGGGCAAGAATCTCAATTGTCACCATTTCTTTTTGAGCATTGCAATGTTAATTTAAAATGGTCATTTGCAGTGGGTAGTTTAACGTGTTAGAAAGCACACCTGCAGAAAAACGCCTACAGGTCATACTTTAGTTCTGTCTTGACTTGGTAATACATATAAAAGATAACAACAAATAATGTAAGGGGTTCACTTGTACCCTCTGTCGTGAGCAGATTGCATAAGAGCTGGACATGTGCTAGTTAAATAGTAATGTAAAGAGAGGTGAATTCACTCTCTCTGCTAACTGAACACGAGGACGGCAGCTCAAAATGTCTGAGAAAGACTTTGAATCGCTAGAAAAGGTTCTGGAGACATATGTACCTGAGGCTGAACGCAGAGAGGTCAGAAGACTGCTGTTCGGAAAAGAGCTCAAGTAAGTCACAAACGCACTTTCACTACTAGACGAAGACTACAAATCCCAGAGCTCAATTATGACTGGAGGCACATGCGGTGCACTCACAGATGACGATCACTTTGATTTGATTTGATATGATATGCTTCATTATGAAGCTAGGTAAATCTAAAATAATTAAGGGCATAACAGCCTCAAACGGTTGGCATTTGTCCAAATGTAAGGTAGGTCTAATACTAGAAGTTTATTTTCGCAACTACATCTAGGTTCAATCTGAGTAAATGATTTATGGTGGACTTTGGCCACAAAAGGTTCTCTGAGAATGTCCATGTCAACAGTGTGAATTTGCCTAAATACGACAATATCATACTCATAGATGTCTCGTGTGTCGACAACAATTTTTTAACCGTTTCCTTGGTTTTTCAAATTATTTTCAGACACTAAAAAAACAACACGACAACAGCTGAAAATTTTGTTTGTTCAGAAAATTAATTCTTTTCACATCGTGTATTTATAAAACCTTTTGGTTTTGCTCATTTTTCAGAAAATGTTTAGTCAAAAACTTGGAACATTTGTCTCAGATATACTTAGAAAATACCTAAAACACTTTTAAATAGACAAGACAACAACATCAGAGAATAGTTTAAAATCATCACTCATGAAAATTAACCAATAAAACCAAAAAATAAACATGGTTAAACAGATCAACTACACTAACCATAAATCAATTCGCGGATCGATTCTGAGATCTTACGAATGCATCGCATTTCTCTTTAGAATCGACACATCAGTCGGCCTTATTGGTGGCACTGAACCTAAACAACGCCACTGAACCGAACAAAACTCGCATATTTTGCTGATTGTTGCTGCTGAAAATGGTCAATTATTGTCATATTTTGGGCCAGGGGCGGCGTGGTTGGGTGAAAAGGGGGACTAAATTAGCAGGGCCCCAAGGGGGGGGGCCCTGAGGAGTGATTTTTTTTCCCTTTAAATATAATTTTAAGATCACAATAAATGTTGTTAACTAATGTAAATGCCTGGCGATCATGAACACCCCCCCCCCCCCCCCTTTTTTTTTAGGGGGGCCCCTTAGCTGAGTCAGTGCACAGGGCCCAGAATTCCCAGCGACGCCCCTGTTTTGGGCTGTCCTAATTGGTCAGACCGGGAAAAATATTTGGAGTAATATAGACTGACAAAAGAATGACAAATCAAGGAGAAAAGTCCAAAAAACTGTCTGAGGAACAAATGGCATTTGTGGTTGGCAAAACTGAACCAGGATTTCCAGGGCAAGAATCTGGATAACATTTGTGTATCATTTCTGGTCAGGTAGGTGAATATTAGGCTAATATCTTAATTAATCCTGATAGTACGTACTTACCTCCTATTAACTTTAGTTTGATTACGCCCTTTTCTGCTTAATAAGTTCTTCTGTATATAATTTAGCAGCTTCCACATGTTTTTTCCATGGTTTAGACAGCATAAATTAGCAGAACAACGTATTCAGTAGTACATTAACTGTGCAATCCATGCTGTTGTTTACATCCGAGTATTACCGGTATGGCCGCGCATTCAGGTAACTGACCAAATCGTGACATAAATGCAAACCCTCTAAAACCATGGTATTGCATAGTTTGGCTACACTAACCATAGTTTAACCTTAGTATTTGTAGGAAAATTGTGGTTATTCAAATGTTAATCAATATGCCAAAAAACATCACAGCTGGAAATGGAAGTATATGTTTGGTTGTTCTCTGTACATTCTTCTTGCACTGGTCCAACTGAACTGAAACATTTGTAAATGTATTTGTATTTGTCATCCCTGCTCTTCCTTAATTGTTTGATTGTAGAAGTTATTGAGCGTATGCCATTTTGATAAATATACATTTTTCATGTATTTCAGGAAGCTGGACTTTCCCCAGAGTGCAATAGATGCTGCAGTGGAGCAAGATTTTGATCTGAAGGGTTATGTGTTTGAAGCTTCTCCAGAGCAGCTCAGACCGCCCAGAACTGTTCGCGTGGGACTCATTCAAAACAAGATAGTCCTGCCCACTGATGCTCCTGTTCTTGAACAGGTGAGAAAAGAAGTA
Organism: Garra rufa; assembly: GCF_049309525.1. Lineage (NCBI taxonomy): Eukaryota > Metazoa > Chordata > Actinopteri > Cypriniformes > Cyprinidae > Garra > Garra rufa. The sequence goes on along the minus strand of NC_133375.1, from coordinate 19,921,951 downwards.
CACCGTGCAAATAATGGCCAGGTGGCACATTTTAGCTCTGACAGGCCCATATGTACATTTTTAAGGAAGGAAAGGAAAGGAAGTGAGGTGAGGCCAAGTATGGTGACCCATACTAGGAATTTGTGCTCTGCATTTAACCCATCCAAGTGCACACACACAGTAGTGAACACACACACACCGTGAACACACACCCGGAGCAGTGGGCAGCCATTGCTGCGGCGCCCGGGGAGCAGTTGGGGGATCGGTGCCTTGCTCAAGGGACTCACCTCAGTCGTGGTATTGAGGGTGGAGAGAGTGCTGTGCATTCACTCCCCCCACCTACAATCCCTGCCGGACCTGAGAATCGAACCTGCAACCTTTGGATTACAAGTCCGACTCTCTAACCATTAGGCCACGGCTGCCCCCATATACATATGCATGCTAAAACAATTTTCATATTTAGTATTGTTGACTTGAATTCATCACACTCTTGACTAAATATTCTTGTCTTGCTTTCACAGATCACAGCTCTGCACAAGCGTGTGGGGGAGATGGTAGAGGTGGCGGCCATGTGTGGGGTCAATATCGTGTGCTTCCAGGAAGCCTGGAGTGAGTACACAAAAACACACACAGACACACAAGCATCTCACTCCACTCTCTTTCCACAAAATTCACCACTGTCCGACTACAGCAAGAATGTATGCAGATCTTGGGTGTCATCTTGTTTATAGCATATTTTTTTGTTAAATACATTTGTATTATATAATTATATAATACAAATGTTATCCAAAAATAATGGATTTATTTATTGACTGACTTACTTATTTTCCTAGTTGACAAAAATATGGTCTTATACACAAACACTACCAGTCAGAAGATTTGAACAGTAAGCTTTTTAAGTCTCTTCTGCAAATCAAGCCTGCATTTATTTGATCCAAATACAGCAAAAACAGTAAAATATTAATATTTAAAAAAACTGTTTTCTATTTAAATATATATTTTAAAACGTCATTTATTCCTGTGATTTCAAAACGGAATTTTTAGCATCATTGCTCCAGTCACATGATCCTTCAAAAATCATTCTAATATTCTGATTTGCTGCTCAAAAAACATTTATTATTAAGTTGAAAACGGCAGAGCAGATTTTTTTCAGGTTTCTTTGATGAATAGAAAGTCTGATAATATAAATCTTTTGTAACATTATAAAAGTCTTTATCATCACTTTATATCAATGTAAGGCATCCTTGCTAAATAAAAGTATTAATTTCTATCATTTTTTTCTCAAAAAAAAAAATACTGACTCCAAGCTTTTGAGTGGTATAATGTACAATGTTACAAAAGTTTTTATTTCAGATAAATACTGATCTTTCAATTCATCAAGGAAACCTGAACAAATTTATTAAACCGTTTTAAATATTGATAATAATAATAAAAATGATTCTTGAACAGCAAATTAGCATATTACAATAATTTCTGAAAGCTCATGTGACACTGAAGACTGGAATAATGATGCTGGGAAAAAAACCCTACATTTTAAAATAGATTCAAATAGAAAGCAATTATTATAAATAGTAAAAAATATTCCAAAATTGTACTGTTTTTGCTGTACTTTGGACTTTGTTCTCCTCAAAAGTCATGTGGTGTAATTGTTAAATTAATTTAAAATTATTTTATATAGTTTTAGAGGAATAGCATGTCATACTGTTTGACACATGACCAACTACTACTCATATATAGTCATAAAAATCAAAAAAAAATTTATTCCACGGCTGTCTATAACCATTTCCTGTTGTCCTCCAAGCAATTACTAGGCTTATTTATGAGCGTATATAAGATCGGAAGACTTCTTGGCCTTCAGTGACGTAACATGCCTGTGATGACATCAGCAGAATCTGGTTTACATCAGCAAAGCGCAGCAGGACTGTAGTGACGAAGTTTCAGCTGCGCTCGCAGTTTGTCTGTTTGTGTTGGCCAAGGCGGGCTGTAGGGATGCAAGTTGATGAAAGGGAGTCTCATGCTCCAATTATAAACTCTCCAGGCATCCCAAAGGTCATTCAGTCCCTCTGGGTCTCAACAGGTCCCTTTGCCCAGGCTTGAACCCCCTTAACCACCACCCCACGTTAAACCTTTGACCCCTGCTGCTCTGACTTCCTGTGTCTCCATGCAAATCTGTGAAGCATGTTTGCTTTGATAGTAGTCATTTAAAAATGCCATGTAAACAAATGATCATTTCATCCCGCTCCAAACAAGACAACAACTGCTAATGAAAAATAAGACCATAAACTTAACCGCTGTACTCCTCATCCTCCCTCTCAGCAAGAAAAACAAAGTTTTATTGGACACCGAGGAGACTCGACTCCAATAGTTTGAACTCTCATAAATAAAAAATCAGTTCTGGTCAGAATAAAGTCTTGCAGGGAAAACATTAAGCATTGTTTTTTCCTGTGTCCTCCGTATATAGCAATGCCTTTTGCATTCTGTACACGAGAGAGGGAGCCCTGGACAGAGTTTGCCGAATCGGCTGAGGACGGGCTCACCACACGCTTTTGTATTCAGGTAAGAGTTGAATAAATGGATGTCCTCATGTAAAGGTTAAGATCATCCAAGTTACATAGTCAAATATTTAACCTCAGTCCACTAATTGATCATTTGTTTACTCCTCAAACTCAGCACGAGGCTGTATTTCCATTAGGATGGACTGAATCATTGTATTCCCTTGTGCCCATTGCAAAGGGAGTTACTTTTGATATAGGGCATGTTTGTTTTAACTGGTGTAGTGCTGCGCAGCTGCTTTGAGGCTGGTGATTTGTTAATGGAAGTAGCAGGAGGTTAAGCCCACAGAGGGGACAGGGACATACTGACCACAGACCGATGAGCAATGCGGCACGTAACTCTGGAATCTTCTGACACTGAACTCTGAGGAATTAAGTGGCCTTTGACTGTTTACAGTGGAAATGCATCTATGCTTTCGCGAATATATCCTAAAAGGACATTTCTAGAAACATTTAGTGGTGTATTATTTAAGTACTTTTTTGTATTCTTTCCTGTTCAGTGTAGTTTTTCATCATGCAGATTCCTCTAGACCACTAGACATTATACACAAGGAAAAAAGGGGGAAAACAGTTATTGAATATTAATTTATTCAGAAATGCATAAAAAATACAGTTTTTCTTTCTTTTTCTTTTTTTGACGCATAAAATAGAAATGTCATGTTATACAATTTTCCTGATATAGTGAAATGTAAAAAAAAAACAATCTTTAAAAAGAAAAATCTATAAAGTAGTTTGGCATTAAATATTTTAATATTTATTATAAATATAAAAGAACATGCCAAAATATATTCATGTTTTTTTTAAACACTGCCTCTTGGCTTATTAATATTTGAAAAGGGGAGTACATATAAAAGATTATGCCAAACTACTAATATTTTTAAAAAAAAAGCTGCCTCACAGCTTATTAATATTTGAAAATATTTTGTCCAGCAAATCGAACTCATGTTGTGCGAACAGTAGGGCTGTCACTAATGATTATTTAGGTAATCGAGTAATCGGTCAATTATTCTGACAGTCAAATACTCAGATCATTATAATTTTTTTTTTTTGTATTCTTTTTTTCCCCAGATGAATGTTATAATAAACTTAAACTCACAACAATATGCAGAGATGGATGAGACACTCCACACATGTAAAAGCTAACAGTTTGTGTGGAGCAGCATTTAATGTGAACGGATCACCCTGAAAACCACATATACATTTCACTGAGTCATAACGTTTGTGAATTCACAATATCATTATACTTTATTATGATTTTTAAATGGGTTTAATATATCATGCAGCCCTGGAAAACGGTCTAATAATGCATTTCATGAATTCTCATCCGTGGAATGCGCCACTTTCTGTATTTCGGCAATTACTCGACACAGGCAAAATGCAATCAAGGATTTTTCGAGTACTCATGACAGCATGCAAAATAAAAAGAAGTAAAACTAGAAATTAAACCCTTTTTATCACTGCGTGTCAAGGTCAGTGAGTCTCTTAAAATATTAGATAATTCTGCCTTTTTATAGCAAGGCAAAGTTAGCTCATGTTAAAAATGTCATGTGATTCTTTTGCTGTATTCTTCTTTCTGCAGTCATTACTTCTCATGCTAATACCACTCGTGCTTGATTTTTATTTTGTAGCTGGCCAAAAAATACAACATGGTGGTGGTGTCTCCCATTTTGGAGAGAGATGAGATCCACGGTGGAACATTGTGGAACACTGCAGTGGTGGTGTCCAATAATGGCAATGTTCTAGGCAAATCACGGAAGAATCACATTCCCCGCGTGGGAGACTTCAACGAGGTCGGTGTCACCCTCAGCGTAACAGTCAAACAACTGTCAGTGTGAAAGAACACAGCTACAGTGACACGCTGTATTTAGATTAATAGAGTGTCATCACTTGTTTACATAAAGATAACATGAGTTAATTGAGCTGTAAATTAAATGTTAATACACTGCGTTCCAAAAGTCTGAGACCATTAGTGGAAATGCTTTTGCATTTTAAGAAATAAAAAAAATACAAATTAGATTACTGTATTAAAATATACCTTTATACGGTCAACAGTTTGGAAAAGTGAGAAAATATAAAATGTAATTTTTTGGGATGTTTAAAAAAAAAAAAAAAGATGTCTCTTATGCTTACCAAGGCTGCATTTATATGATTAATTAAAACAGTAATATTGTGTTTATTCCTGTGATGGCAAGACTGAATTTTTAGCATCTTTACTACAGTCTTCAGTGTCACATGATCCTTCAGAAATCACTCTAATATGCTGATTTTGTGCTCAGATAGTATCAATTATTGTTGGTACTGAAATATTAATGATGGGTCTTATTGTTGTCAGTGCTAAAAACAAATTTTGCTGCTTAATATATTTGTGGAAATCATGGTACATTTTATTTAATGAATATACAGTTCAAAAGAACAGTATTTATTTGAAATCTTTTGCAACATTATAATTGTCTTTACTGTCATTTTTGATTAATTTAAAATGTAATGGTTACCACACCTTAACACATTGATCAGATGATATATTTCAAAGCATTCATCTGCTTTTTGTCCTTAAAACGCTATTGTGAGTAAAATTAATTTCTTACGCAGCTCATCCAACGCCTCCGTTGCTAATTCCAAAACATCATTTTAGACCTAGTATTGACACTTGCACACCTTAGAATGTCCGTCAGCCAATCAGATTCAAGCATTAGTAGTATAAGCTTTAAAGTAATGACTGCTGAAAATCCTACTTTGTCTTCACAGGAATAAATTACATTTTAGAATATTTTCAAATAGAAAAAATTTAATAACATTTCACAATATTACTGTTTTACTGAATTTTCAATCAAATAAATGCAGCCTTAAGGCCATCGCACACCGAGTACAAAATTTTCGCCTGAAATTTCAGCACGTTAAAAAATAAATACGACCTCACTTTATGTCAATGGAGTTTACACACTGCCTCCGAAACTTTCATCCGTCATAAAAAAAATTTGGTTCGATTTTCTAGGAAAGGATGTCGAATGAGAGAAAAACGAAAAAACGCATACGAAAATTTTGGACTCAGTGTGCAATGACCTTTAGTGAGCACAAGAGACTTTATTCAAAAACATGACAAAAATCTTATTTTCAAATTATTCCAAACTTTGAATCTCTAGTGTATTATACAAAATTGAGCATAAATATCGGAATGTACTTTTTCTTGAATGACAGCAGCACTCAAGAGGCATGAACTCCACAAGTCTGTGTAAAACCTGAATATCATGCTCTCCAGCATTCTTGAGAATGATCCGGAGCATCTTCAGCTCCAAAGGAAACAAGAACGTCTGACCGTCTGTACAAAGTCACATAATTATTTATTTGAATAGTGACCTAGAAATAGCGCAGAATCTGAAATATCTCTTGTCTATTTTAGGTTGTAACAATGTGTTTTGCTTTACGTTTTTCAGAATTGTAAAACTTTATTTTCAGTTTGACAAAAAGTGACAATTTTTGGATCAGTATTTTCAATATTTATCAGTATTTTGTGCTGCCTCATGGGCATGTCTATATCTATATCTATCTATATCTATGTCGCGTGCGTGCGTGCGTGCGTGTGCATGTGCATGTGTGCACTTGTACAGCTATCTTTGTGAGGGCCAGTTTGAGTTTTAGACCATCGGAGTTGGTCCCATTTTGGCCCCCCCATTTTGGCAGGTCCACATTTTCTGAGACCCCTTTAAAGGTCTGTTTGAGGGTCAAGACTTCAGGGATCAGATTATAATAGGGTAAAGGTTAGGTTTAGGGTAAGCGTTTGGGTAAGGCACAGGTTCTAATGAGTAGGGTTAGGGTACGAAGCTAGAGATTGAATGTCCTCACAAAGATTGATGTACAGGGTTGTGTGTGTGTGTGTGTGTGTCTGTGTGTCTGTGTATCTGCACTACATGATCTGTGGGCAGTTTAAGTGGTTGAGAGTAGTTGATTTCTCCCCAGCTGTGCTGTTTATCAGTTTCATGTTGTGCCTTTGATCCTTTCCACACTGTGATAATGCTCAATTCAGGAAATGTGCCCACACTCATTTCCTGGAACACAAGCCTGTGTGTACCTGCAGGAACCAGATGGCAGAGATGGCTCAGTTCTGTTGTTTTCAGTAAAATTAAGGAGAATTTTGCTGCCGTCTATGCTAATAAACATCAGTGTTGGAAAGGGTTTACACAGAAACTCTTCTGAGAATCCAGCTTAGAATTTCCATGCTGCATCACTTGCATGAATTTAAACTAACATCACAAACTGGCCACAATCGAAAATATCAGAGCACAGATATCACATATACCACTGATTACTGCTAAAAAGCTTATCTCTCATGCAGTCTTTAAATAGTTGCACGCCCTTACACATGCCGTCAATGACAGATGGTTTTAAAATAGCGTGTATTATTTGGTGTCATCCTATAGCACACAGATTTTGTCAAATTTGTCATGAAACAGCCATTTATTACTCTCCACTTATTCGCCATATGCCAGTTATTGAATTCATGAATGTACACATAAAACAAAAAGACCACCAATGTTTGAAAGAGATTTTTTGTAAGACTAATCAACTTAAATATGTAAAACAATTATTTCAGGCATCATTATTCATTATTCAGTAAAGCTTAGTATAAAAATACTGGTAATTCTGACCTTACAGTGATTTTTTTAATGAGAATATATGTGACCCTGGACCACAAAACCAGTCTCAAGTATCACAAGTATATTTGTAATAATAGCCAACAATACATTGTATGGATCAAAATTACTGTTTTTTTTTTCTTCTTTTTTTTATGCCAAAAATCATGAGGATATTAAGTAAAGATCATGTTCCATGAAGAAATTTAGTAAATTTCCTACTTTGGACATATCAAAACATTTTTGATTAGTAATATGCATTTCAATAAACTTTTTTTTCTACAACTTTAAAGGTGATTGATTAAAAGATTAAATCTTAATTAATTAAATCTTAATAAAAAAAAATAAAAAATTCCCTTATGACTGGTTTTGTGGTCCAGTGTCACGTATATGATCTAGTTGCAAAAGTTCAAATATTTAGAAAAATGTCCTGTCACACAGACAAAATAGTTTTGTTTTGTTTTGTTTTTTTGATAAAAGATCATTTTTAACCTAATTAGATGAACTGTTGGTGAAGATACGTTAGTTTTAATAATTCAATAAATAAGACAAACACTACCAGTCAAAGGTTTTTTTTAATGTTTGGTGTTTAATGTTTTTTAAGGAATTCTCTTCTGCTCACCAAGCCTGTATTTATTTGATCCAAAGTACAGCAAAACTAGTAACATTTTGAAATATTTTTTACTATTTACAGTAACTGTTTTCTATTTGAATATATTTTAAAATGTAATTTATTCCTGTTATCAAAGCAAAATTTTCAGCATCATTACTCAGAAATCATTCTAATTTGCTGAGGTGCTGTTCAAGAAACATTTTATTATTATTATCAATTTTTAAAACAGTCGTATACTTTTTTTTTTTTTTTTTAGGATTCTTTGATGAATAGAAAGTTCCGAAGATCAACGTGGGAGGGGGGGTGCAGGGGTTTATATTATATTAAAATTAAAATAATATTAATTTAATAAATAATATTAATACTATTATAAATAAAAGAAATGAATACTTTTATTTAGCAAGGATGCTTTAAATTTTATAAAGTTACATGGTAAATGGTACATTTCTATTTCAGATAAATGCTGTTAATAATAATAATAATATAATAATAATAATAATAAATGTTTTTTGAGTAGCAAATCAGAATATTACAATGATTTCTGAAGGATCATGTGACTGGAGTAATGATGGCAAAAAATCAGATTTGACATCACAGAAATAAATTACATTTTTTAAAACAAAATTCAAATAGAAAACGGTTTTAAATGGTAAAAATATTTCTAAATGTTACTGTTTTTACTGTACTTTGAATCAAATAAATGCAGGCTTAGTGAGCAGAAGAGACCTATTTGAAAAAATCATTAAAAATCTTACTGTTCAAAAACTTTTGACTGGTAGTGTAATGGTTTAATAAATGAGGCATATTCCCACCACTAATGCACAGACTGATCATATATTATATCAGCGATATTTCAGTCACAGTCTGCTTACATCAGCACTTTGAATACTGCTTGGCCAATCAAATTCGAGTTCTGGAACTATCTGTTGTGTAAACAAAAGAATAAAGCCTTTGTGACACACATACAACACTCAATTATCAGTGCCCGTTTGCTGCATAATCTAGCAAACCCTCATTCATAACATGGCTTATCTTCATTTCTGTTAAATACATTATCCCATTTAGATCGGTTCATATGGCAAATATGGGTGTATGTGGGACCTTTTAGGGTATAAACCTTTTGATGTGTTATCCAGTACAGTGGAAAGTCTCAAAATGTGATGTTATATCCAAACCACTATGGGTGGCCTTGCCCATATTTTTTTTAATGATGGTGGTCTTAGTGTTGTTTAATTTATGGCAACATAAATTCAGAATTCCTGTTGATAATGTTTATCCCATGTGTTTATCCCAATCTTTTACTGGAGCACTACAATAAAAATAGTACTTAAATTGAACTAAACCCGATTATAAATTAAACTGCATCTTTCTCCAGTCGACATATTACATGGAAGGGAACACCGGCCACCCTGTATTCCAGACACAGTTTGGAAAGATTGCTGTCAACATCTGCTACGGCCGACACCACCCTCTCAACTGGTTAATGTACAGCGTAAATGGGGCTGAGATCATCTTTAACCCTTCGGCCACAGTTGGATTGCTCAGGTATCGTGTTGTAACACAGTTTTATGGGAATAACACAGAGCCTGTATTCCATCATGCTGATGCTGGTTTTGTGTTACAGTGAACCAATGTGGCCGATTGAGGCTAGAAATGCTGCCATTGCAAACCACTGCTTCACCTGTGCCATCAACCGCGTGGGAACGGTATGTGTCACTTGTTGTCCAATAACTGCCACAAAAATCACGTAAATTATCCAATAGATGCTTTTGAGTCTACACAATACACAAGAGATTCTCAGGAAATCTCCTGCTTGCCCCAACTATGCACTGTTTATACTGAGATAATATCGCAACCACAACTAAAGTAAACTATATATATGATCCAATATGATTAGATAAGCACATGCTAATAATTTAAACAGGATTATAGGCCAAACTGCAAATAATGTTAGACAGATGAAAAAACAAGTTGAGCGCTTGCCTTTTTTCTGTGGCTCTGTTGAGTCTGGTCTCTGTTAGTGGTTATAATGTCTTAGAGGGATGACTTTTATTCTCAGAGGTAGATACAGTAAACCAATTATCTTTAAATTGGCTTAAATGGGAGTTATTTCAACAGTCTTTTATGCAGCGCTCTTGTGCCTCACACGAAAGAGGTTCAGATATGTGTTTTCTGCTGCCCTCTACTGTTGATTTCTGGCTATTATAGAGTCTTGATCTAGATCTGTCTTTTCCAGGAGTATTTCAAGAATGAGTTCACATCTGGAGATGGAAAGAAAGGTATTTATCCGTTTATTGTGACCATGTGTATATATTTGTACATATAATTGTTTTCTCTTGCTTGTTACTTTAATGGATTTTAATGGACTTTAATGGATTTTTGTCCTTTAATCATATATATATATATATATACAGTTGAGGTCAAAAGTTTACATACACCTTACAGAATCTCCAAAATGTTAATTATTTTACCAAAATAACAGGGATCATACATAATGATGTTATTTTTTTATTTAGTACTGATCTGAATAAGATATTTCACATAAAAGATGTTTTTCACATGTGAAAATAATTGAATTTATAAAAATGACCCTGTTCAAAAGTTTACATACACTTGATTCTTAATACTGTGTTGTTACCTAAATGATCAACAGCTGTTTTTTGTTGTTGTTGTTGTTTTTTGTGATAGTTGACCATGAGTCCCTTGTATGTCCTGAACAGTTAAACTGCCCACTGTTCTTCAGAAAAATTCTTTGGTTTTTCAGCATTTTCATGTATTCAACACTTTCCAGCAATGACGGTAGGATTTTGAGATCCATCCTTTTACACTGAGGACAACTGAGGGACTCATATGCAACTATTACAGAAGGTTCAAACGTTAGGGGCCAGGGGTGTAAACTTTTGAACAAAATGAAGATGTGTACATTTTGCCTAAATATCATATTTGTTTCATTTAGTACTGCCCTTCAGAAGCTACAGAAGACACTAACATGTTTAATAAATTAAATTTACCCTGATCTTCAAACCCTGTGAAAATTGCACAAATATTTAATCTCCCAGAAAATAAGACATTTCACTTGTAATGAACCTAAAATGTATTAGGTCTGAGTGTAACGGAGACATTTCTTGTAGGTCATTCATACAGCAGATGGCACTCTAGGCTTAAAAATGAAATATGGGTCAAAACCTAAAGATCATTCCCATCTGTATACATATGTGAGTCCACCTGTCTCTTTCCCAGAGCTTAGTGTCTATGTGTCAGCGAATAAAGGATCGGCGTATCTGTCTGTCAATCTAGTATCTGTATCGTTGGCGGGCTGAGGACAAGAGAGCTTGTTTAAAGGTGTCGTGTTCCTAAAGCTCTGGTCTGTCAGGCTCTGTTCTCGCTTTCAGCCCTCATTACTGTTGCATAAGCCTTCAACCTGAACACAAAATCCGCCATTGCTGTTTTACATGTGCAGTCTCTGTGTAAGATGACCAGGGTCATGCAGACATAAGCAACATACATGTATGAGGGGCATTTGTCCATGCATAGGGTACAAAATACAGTCTAAACCTTTTTTTTTCTTACCAAATGTTCAGTGAAATTAGGTGTTCAACCTTCAGAAAATGTTGAACTTCAGCCTCAGGCGATGAAACTAGATATTATGTGAGGTTTTATTTTTTCAAGTCATTTTCTATGAGGTTTAAATGTTTTGCAACCCTGTTGGGACATGAGTAAGTTTAAAACTGGCATGTGGTTTGGTTGTAAATACAGAAAAACATTACAAATTTTTTTGAAACAAAAGTTATGCTAGTTTAAAGTCAGTTAAATTTTTTTGAAGAAATTACTACTTTTCATAAATCCTAAAAATATGCAAAATATGCTGCTGGGGTGCGAAATCTATAAATCAGTGCTTTTTGGTTACGGGATTCCTTTATGTCCTCAAAAAACTGATGAGTTTTTTTTTTTTGTTTTTTGAGAAATTTATATTTTTGTTTGGCAAGGACACATTAAACTGATAATGTGACACTGAAGACTGATTAATGATACTAAACATTTAGCTTTGCAATCACCAATAATTTATATTTTAAAATATATTAAAATAGAAAAGAGTTCATTTAAATTATAATATTTCACAATATTACTGTTTTAATGTATTTTTGAACATTCCATAAAACTTTCAACCAGTAGTGTGCATTTATTATATTATTCTATTTCTGGTTTGTCTCATCCATAGCGCACAATGACTTTGGCCACTTTTACGGCTCCAGCTACGTCGCTGCACCTGACGGCAGCAGATCCCCAGGACTATCCAGAACCCGCGATGGCCTACTGGTGGCAGAGATGGACTTGAACCTAAATCGCCAAGTTGCAGACAAATGGAACTTTAAGGTGGGATAAAGAAATGTTAAACTACACTTTATTCCTTAAAGGATTAGTTCACTTCCAGAATAAAAAATTCCTGATAATTTGCTCACCCTCATGTCATCCAAGATGTTCATGTCCTTCTTTCTTCAGTCAAAAAGAAAATAAAGTTTTTGAGGAAAACATTACACGATTTTTCTCCATATAGTGGACTTCAATGGTGGCCAATGGATTGAAGGTCCAAATTACAGTTTCAAAGCATCTTCAAAGGGCTCTACACGATCCCAGTCGAGGCATAAGGGTCTTATCTAGCAAAACGACTGGTCTTTTAAAAAAAAAAAAAAAAAAAAATCTAATTTATATACTTTTTAACCACAAATGCTCATTTTGCACTAGCCTGACCTCACACATACATAATTATGCCCATGAAAACACACATCGCAGTTAGTGCAAGATGAGCATTTGTGGTTAAAGTATACAAGTTCTTATTTCTTTTGGAAAATGACCAGCTGTTTTGCTAGATAACACCCTCATTTCTTGGCTGCGATCGTGTATAGCTCTTTGAAGCTGCACTGAAACTGCAGTTTGGACATTCAACCTGTTGGCTCCTATTTAAGTCCAATATATGAAGAAAAATCCTGGAATGTTTTCCTCAAAAATCTTTTTTTTCGACTGAAGAAAGAAAGAAATGAACATCTTCATTGACATGGGGGTGAATAAATTATCAGAAAATCTTGATTCTGGAAGTGAACTAATAACAAATGTCACTGTAGGACTGTTCACATCCAATAAATACTGAACAAGGTTTGTGTCTGGTAGCATCTGCGTGCCATTCACATGTGAATCTCTCTGTAGATGACTGGAAGGTATGAAATGTATGCAGAAGAGCTCAAAAAAGCTGTCCAGCATGACTTCAAACCCAACATTGTTAAGGAGTGAGCTTATCAGGAAACATGAGTGCCAAAAGCCTTTGAGAGGAACCGTGCTTTCAGCTGAAAGCCAAAGTCTGCAGATGCAGGAGAACAATTATGTATTAGAGATAAGTCCTTGTACCTCTACTTGAATTTCACAAAATAACTTATATAATTTATCCGTTAATTTTTAAGGTCAATAATGGAAGGATGCATTTGATTAAAATACAAATCCAACTTTTATTCATTTCTGAAATGCAACTATATATTTCATAAAAATAAAGTTTGCCATATCAACATTCCTTACGTTCCTTTAAAAAAAGCACAAGCTGATGTAATTGAACACCTGATGTCTTAAAAATCAAAGGAAAAAAACAAAGTAACCTGAATGGTTAAAGATTAAATAATTATGGCAGGTGGAACACCATAGTGCAAGCATTTCATTTGTCAGCCACTGTTTCATGAACCATTTGAACCACCGAGCAAGCGTAGTGTTTACAAGATAGCAAACAGCAAAGCGTTTACAACACTGTGTTCAGACCATTTCAAATGGTAAAACTCTAACCACTAATCTTAGTGTTCCTGTTCTCTCTCAGAGGAATTAACAGAGTGTAGTTACTATGAATTACGCCAACACAATATAATCAACATAATATTGTCATTTACACTGAAACAGGTGTAATACTGTACTAGTGCTATGAGCTCCACCGTTCAAAGTCGCCCACAAAGCTCTCTCTTGCTACTCTACATGAGGTTATGACAGACATCCCGCTGATTTTGTTCTTGAGTAAACCCTTAGAGAAGTGAATCCACACATATTGCACCTATTAAACCTTTCCCCCCGATAGTGGGATATAATTTAACATGCTGGATTTATCAAATCTTACCTGAGTTTTTAAAAACAGCTTCCCTCTGTTACAATAATTTAAATATTTCACTCTATTCTTAAGTGGCTTCCAAAAAAAACAATAAAACTGAAAAATCAACGCAACCCCATGATTTTGCAATAGCCTGAACAAACACTAAATACCTTTACATGAATGAGAAATATTATGTACACTGCTCCTCCACCTCTTACAGAGGCAGAGACTCTATAAATCATATGAGCTATAGATAAAAATAAAAAAAGTCCACATCACAATTATGAATTATGAGTTACATATACATAGCATTTCCCTTTCCTTTCTGTTTGGATATTTCATTCTGTGGCCGATGTAGCACCATAGTAATGTTTTGTGCAAGGCTATAGCTCTAATGAAGACCATAGCCAGAGGTGACAAATACTACCTGCTATTGGCCAGCAGCGCTGGTTCCTGTTGGCAAAAAATGCTACCCAGCCAACCACAGTGGATGCTAAAGGTGTTTTGAATGTGCATTCGTTCAAAAGCGAAGAATCAACCGTCTTTGTAGACAAACAGAATGTCCTCGTCAGTTCCGTAGCTTCTTCTGGCCTCTTCAAAATTACTAAAGCTTGTGCAGCACACACCTGTCAATCAAAAAGAGGGGTTTACGTGAGATGCATTTTAATGTTACTGCCATGTGTGAAGACTCTGTATAATCATTAAAGGAACACTTTACTCAAAAATAAACATTTCCTGAAAATGTACTCACCCTTAGGCCACCGGAGATGTAGAGGAGTTTTTCTTCAACAGATTTAGAGAAATTTAGCATTACATCACTTGCTTATCAATAAATTCTCTGCAGTGTCAGAATGAGATTTCAACCAGATGATAAAAACGTCACAATAATCCACACTAAAGGCCTTAAAGGGTTACTCCACCCCAAAAAGAAAAAAAATTCTGACCCCAAACTTTGAACAGTAGTATATATTGTTACAAAAGATTTCTATTTTAAATAAGTGCTATTCTGTTTGATGTTTTATTCAAAGAATCTTGAGAAAAGTATCACAGCTTCCAAAAAAATTGTTTCCAACACTGAAAATTAATCTGCATATTAGAATGATTTCTAAAGGATCATGTGACACTGAAGACTGGAGTAATGATTCTGAAAATTCAGCTTTGCATCACAGGAATAAATTCAATTTTAAAGTATATTAAAATAGAAAACCACCATTTTAAATTCCAATAATATTTCACAATATCACAGTTTTTTTCTGTATTTTTATTCAAATAAACGCAGCCTTGATGAGCAGTAAAGACTTCTTTTAAAAAATCATTAAAAATGTAAACTTTTGAACAGCAGTGTATGTCTAGATTATGAAACATACGTTGCCTTAATCAAAAATGTTTCTTTAACATTGATTTCTGTCATTTTGACAGGCAATCCACCTTATTTTGATGACATCTTCCATACTTTTCTGGGTCTTGACAGTGTTATTTACTTGGCAGTTTCCCGGTTTTCATCCAAAACATCTTAAATTGAGTTCCGAAGATGAGCTAAGCTTTTATGGGTTTGGAACGACATGGGGGTCAGTGATTAATGAGAAAATTTTCATTTTGGGGTGGAGTAATCCTTTAATTAATCACTTCACAAGACATATACTGGTGGACTAGAGTTGTGGATTACTTGTGGATTATTGTGATGGTTTTTATCAGCCGTTTAAACTCATTTTGACGACACCCATTCACTGCAGAGGATCTAAATCTATTCTGATGAAGAAACAAACAGCCTACATCATGGATAACCTGAGCGTGAGTAAATTTTAATTTTTTTGGTTGAACTATTTATTTGAAAATAACCCAGTGCTGGGAAGTAACTAGTTACATGTAACGGAATTACGTAATTTAATTACAAAATAAATGTAACTGTAATTAGTTACAGTTACTAAGAAAAAAATTGTAATTAAATTACAGTTACTTCTGAAAAATGCCAGCGATTACAAAGGGGATTACGTCAGAATTTTTTCACACACTCACCCCCACTTACAGATTTAATTGACTTCAATAAATTGCATTGTCTGCTCTAAAATGAGATACCAATGTTTCAGGAGTTTAGAACACAGAATAGGACACATGCTTATTCGATAACTGTTTTATTTCCTATTTGTGTTTATAAATAAACTTTATTTTTTAAGATTGTTTTTTCCAAGGCATTGTTAGATGCTCGTGTTTCCTGTCATAACTATGCAAACATTTAATTTCAAACCCAGTATCACAGCTATTAAACTATTTCTTATGATGTTATTTATGTTATGATCTTGTTATGACAGATAGTGCAACTGCGTTCATGGTGACCCTAGTTTGATTCCCGTCTTGAGGTCCTTTGCCGATCCCGATCCCCTCTCTCCTCCCAGCTCTTTCCTGTCATCTCTCTACTGTACTATCACAATAAAAGGCATAAAAAGACCCCCCAAAAAAAGTAAAAAAAAAAAAAAAAAAAAGTCTGAAATTGTGGTGGCTTAATTCTGATTGGTCAGTCACGACATTCAGGGCAACTTCAGTCAGTGCTATATGCTTGATAATTTTTCTTGGCGGAAGCTTTGTGTTTGATTAGCTAATGAATTATTAAAGCTTAATTCAATATTATGTGGACAATTTCTTAATTCTGTCAATTTGTTTCATAAAAACGTAGCTGCTGCCTTTTTTTGTACACTGTAATGGATTATAAGATAACTAACAAACTAGTACTACTTCCTTAATTATTTATGTGGTGAAATGTTGTGTAAGAAAACTGGTAAGACTGCACTGTATACCTAAAATGTCTAATGAACTTGCCGTTTGCTAGCAACTGATTTCTTCATGGAAGCTTTGCGTTCAGATATTTCTACTCCGATCAATATTTTGTGTCTAATAATTTTGACCTAAACATCTAAATAATCTATGAAGCAGTTGTGTAATAAGTGAGATAATGTTGTTGATAATGTAGCCAGTTGTTACCGCACAATAAAGATGATATATTATCCCTTACTTAATTCAAGTGATGAAGGATTTTGAAAGTCTGACAATAATCAATGTTGAGTGCTACTGTAAGATTAACTCTGCCTGGTTTAAATGTTTCAAAATGAATAACAGTTAAATATTTGAAATTTAGAAAAGTAATCGAAAAGTAATTAAGTAATAAGTTACATTACTTTTAGAAAGTAATTGAAAAGTTACACTACTTATTACATTTTAAATCAAGTAACTTGTAATCTGTAACCTATTACATTTCCAAAGTAACCTTCCCAACACTGAAATAACCATAATAAACACTATAGTACAGCTGTTGGTTCTAAGATGTACTGTAAGTGGCCTCCAAAAAGTTTTTGGAAATAAATAAATATAATAAAAACTATTCACAAAAAATAATAATAATTAATAAAATAAATAAATAAATAAATAAATACATTTTTTTCTCTATCAAACATAAAAAAGATATTTTCCACTAATATTAGACAATCCTAAAGTATCCAAATATATTTATTTTAAATATTTGAAGGTATAGTTCACCTAAAAATGTAAATTACTCCATGATTTACTCAACCTTAAGAAACCTTAAGTATATATGACTTTATTCTTTTAAACAAACACAATCTGTCCTGGCTCTTCCAAGCCTTAAAATGGCAGTGAATGGGTGTTGAGATTTTGAAGTCCAATAAAGCGCATCCATCCATCATTAAAAGTACTCCAAATGGCTCTGGGGGGTTAATAAAGGCCTTCTGAAGCAAATTGATGCGTTTGTGTAAGAAAAATATCCACATTTTAAACTTTATAAACCATAATCTCTAGCTTCTGCTAACTGTCGTATGTGTATTCACGTAGGAGTAGCGTGAGCTCCGGTAAAAAGTGATAAACGTGGAAGAGCAGTGGAGAGAGCAAAACAAAACACCGGTCACAAATTACAAGTACAAAACAAGGATTTGTAAAGAAAAATGTCAGAATTTTGATATATAAACCAAGAGGAGACTGATTTTCCTTTGCTTTAAACAAAAAGCCTATTCATCACCGGAGTCTACATCCCACATCATCTGCTGGAAATGCCATTCTCTCGTGAACGCATGTTAGCGAAAGCTAGAGATTACTGTTTAAGTTTTAAATTGATTTTTATTTCTTACACAAATGCATCGTTTCTCTTCAGAAGGCCTTTAATAACCTCCCTCCAACTCTCAATACCTATTCACTGCTATTACAAAGTCGGGAAGAGCCAGGCCATTTTCTAATATAACTCCGATTGTATTTGTCTAAAAGAAGAAAGTCATATACACCTAGGATGGCTTGAGGGTAAGTCAATCATGTGTTTTTAATGTTTTGTATTAAAAGTGTGCTTGTGCTGTCTTTAAGAAAAATGACAATTCTCAATACATACGGTCCGAGTAGGCAGGATTGTTGTAGAAGATGCTGCCGGATTTACGGTTGAATCCACACACCACCACGAAGTGGCCCTGGTAATCTGGCTTCCTGCAAAAGCATTTTTGACCCACAGGGAGGAAACAGCAGTATTTGACAGGCGTGGAGCACAGCTCACACACCAACACCACTGCGTTGACCAGCACGATGGCCACATGACCCTGCTCCAGGTGGTTCTGGATCTCTTGAACAGTAACAGAACTACAAGAAAGAGATGTAATTCAATTTCTTCATGTTGATAAAATCTTGAAATTAAAAAAATGTTGACATGAAAGATCTGGAAGTATATACACAACGATTAAATTAAATTATACTATTGTGCCTTGATGAAATTTAAAAATGAATATACACATTTACACCACCAGCCAAAAGTTTTAGACAGTAAGATTTCTCATGTTTTTAAATAAGTGGCTTTTGCTCACCAAGCCTGCATTTATTTGATACAAAATACAGCAGAAGCAGGAAAATTTTGTAGCAGTAAAAAAGTTTTTTTTTTTTTTTTTTATTACTCCAGTCTTCAATGTCACAAGATCCTTCAGAAATCAGTAATATTGTGAAATATTTCACATTATTACTGCTTTTGCTGTATTTTGGATCAAATAAATGCAGGCTTGGTGAGCAGACGAGACTTCTTTTAAAAACCATAAAAATCTTACTGTCCAAAAACATTTCATTTGTAGTTTTGTTGACTTGGTTTTTTCAAGCATGGAATTTTGTGTTTTATATTTTCAAGTTTTCAATGACGAGTTTTGTTTGTTAGTTTAGTGTTGTATTAAATCCAATGGTTTTTCAAGCATTTAATTTTATATATATATATAGGTTTTCAATGATAAAGTATCAGTATGCGCCACATAAAAAGAAAATGTGCTAAAAGTGGAAACCTCACCATTTTTTCACCAGAACTCCTTTGCTTTCAGCCTTCAGAAACAGTTCATTTACCCTGTCCTCCTCCGTGTCAAAATGCTTTTTGTAGAAAGACTAAAAGCAGAGGAACACAGGAAATGGAAAAATTATTCAGATGCCAAGGTGATCACTCTGAACGTCTGAGTCAGATCCTCTGATTAAAATTACAGCTCTTCATGAATCATGAATAAAATCAAGAACATTAATTGCATAAATGTACAAAAGGCCCTGACTAATGCCATAATGCCATTTTCTTAGAAAAATGGACTGAAAAACATCCATTATTTCCTGCGCTGCATATGACACTCAGCCTGTACTTTATCTGCAGAGATCACGACCGTATCACGTGATTTGAAAATGTACCTGGTTCCTGAAGCCCTTGTCCACACCGAGCGTCTGTGTGCAGAAGCAGTGTCTGACCCCCAGCTTACACATGAGATAAGCCAGGTCAATAGTCCACACGCTTTCCGTGAACTCCAGATCCAAACACGCTCTCTGAAATTCCTCCTCACTTACTGGATGTAAATACCTGTGCATTAAAACAAAAGTTTAAATATTTACCATTAGAGTAACTGAGTGTGCATAATGCATCACTTAGGATTCATACTTACTCTAGTACCATTCTCGAACAGGCCAGGCCACAATCCCAGTGGTACAGCTGCCGGATGACCGGTACATTTAACATCACATCATCTGGCAAAAAAGGTCAGAAAAGAAGCTGGTAAGGTCAATGAACCACAATGAGAAGCTCATGATGCCTTCACATTATCCTAAGTTGCTTTATTAGGGTTGTATTGAGGGTAAATTGGTTAATATTTGTACAAAACCATTCAGATATACTTCATTCATGTAAAATACAGGTAAATGAGAGTTAATAACAACTTATACAAGTCAGACACAAGCAGAATGAGAATAATACACGAACAGTTGGTGTAAATTCCATATATCCGGGTTGTATTTTGTCCAGTCCTGTATACGTTACTAGAGAAGGGTCATGATTGTTATAACGCTAGTTAGTTTAACGTTACATTTACCAGTCATTTCGGATGTTATAAACGTCATTTAGCACAAACTTACCGTTCATGATCCAGTCGATGTGTGTGTGTCTCTCTCTGTTGTTGTGTTTCAGTGATTTTTAATAGCAGGGCTTGATTCATGAAGGCTGTCTGCTAACGGGGTTAGCCGGACAGCTGTTGCCCTCTTGTCCTCCACATTAGAGTCGCTCGAATCTGCCCATCTTCTGTTCACTGAAAGCTGTTAATGTACTGTTGACGAAAAGCGGTGAAACGGTTACAAACGATACTTGTTAAGCACACGCCTTGTGGTCATTCCCAGGGATGAATGTTTCACTTCCTCTTGTCACTCCAACCACAGTGAGCGTCGGCGCATTCAAAATAGGCGGAAGTGTGCCCTCTGCATGCAAGACGAGAAATGACAGGTAACTCCACCTCAATTCGACATAAACAAAGTGACGTAAAAAGTTAGAATATTTATAGAATACATTTGATTGAAAATATATTTTACATTTAAACTTCCAGCAAAGAGTTTTTAAAGAAGTCTCTTTTGCTCACCAAGCCTGCCTTTATTTGATCCAGAGTAAAAACATTTTAAAATGTAACTTATTCCTAATCTAAAGCTAAATTACTCCAGCGTCACATGATCCTAAAGAAATCCTTCTAACATGCTTTTTGGCTGGTCACTAAAACTTCATTATGAATATTATTATCAATATTTAAAAGAGCTGAGTACATTTTTTCAGAATTCTTTGATGAATAGAAAGATCCAAAGCTCAGCATTTATCTGAAATAAAAAGCTTTGTAACGTTATACACTATACCATTTGGAAGGTTGAATTGAGTATAATTTTTATTTTATTTATTTGGGAAAGAAATTATAGCAATTAATACTTTTATATAGCAAAGATGCTTCAAGTCGATCATAAACAACCGATTTCTATTTTAGATAGATGAAATATTTTTATTCATCAAAGAAAACCTGGAAAAAAATCTACTTAGATGTTTTCAACATTATAATATTAAATGTTTTTTGGGCAACAAATCAGAATGATTTCTGATGGATCATGTGACTGGAAATTCAGCTTTAAAATCACAGGAATAAGTTACATTTTAAAAAAATATTTTCAAATAGAAATCAATTATTTAAATAGTCAATTTCAAATTTGTACTGTTTTTGCTGTACATTGGATTAAATAAATGCAGGCTTAGTGAGCAGAGAGGACTTAAAAAAAATGTAATCTTTTAAAATTTTTGACTGGTAGTGTATATAGTAACATGCCATATAGGCAACACAAATTAAATAATATAATACAATAAACCCATTTAATATTTTCTTTTTTCAAGATGAGTAAAAACAAGTATTTTTATTTATAAAATTATTATTAGCCTATTTGTATATGAAACCATTGGCGTATTAGTCTGTATGTAAACATGTGATATTGTGAATTCTGTTTTTTTCTTCTTTTTTTCGTTCTTTTTTTCAAACCAGGTAAACCAGACTATTTACATGGTACATTTGCGATTAAATGGGTTCATTCTATTTTGTTTAATTTGCTATGCTTGTGTGCTTAAACGGTGTGTTACTTATACCTAAATACAAATTAACAGAATGAACCCATTCCATCACAAATGTACCCTAAAACGTGTTTTTAAAAGCGCGTTTTTACTGGTTGGAAGTTGTGTCATTCAGTCCGGTAGGTGGCAGCACGTGTCTCTAGTACGATAAAATCCCCGGAAATTCGATTAAACACCGAAGACGAAATTATTTGTGGTCGTTTGGTGCACGTTTGGGTGAGTTTTGATTCATTTGGTTGAAAGTGTTAAAACTGGATTGTGTCTGTATATGGTTATTTAAAGACTTATGGTTAAATTATTGCCTTCAGTTGCGTGCGTGTTTTTATTTTGCTTGTTTCTAATAAACTCGCGTTAAGTTCCTGACTGTCTCATTCATTTAGTCTTTACAGCTTCCATTAGTATTCACCTCCTCGTTTTGTTAAAGTTATTTCTCCACTGTTAAAGTTTTCTACGGTGTCTTATTTTTTTCTCTCTCTTAAAGTTCACAGATAGCTAGTTAAGATGTCCATCGGAGTGCCCATCAAAGTTCTTCATGAAGCAGAGGGACACATAGTCACCTGTGAAACGAACACGGGGGAGGTTTACAGGGGCAAACTGATCGAGGCTGAGGACAACATGAACTGCCAGGTACTAAGATTTGTCCTGTGTATTGCAAACTAACCTTCTGCTTGTCTTCTGAAATGTGACCCTGGACCACAAAACCAGTTGTAAGGGTACATTTTTTGCAATTGAGATTTATACATCATCTAAAAGCTGAATAAATAAACGTTTCCTTTGTTAGGACAGGATGATATTTGGCTGAGATACAACTATTTTAAAATCTCAAATCTGATTTGGCCAAAAAAATCAAAATATTTAGAAAGTTGTCCGAATTAAGTTCTTACCAATGCATATTACTAATTTAAGATTAAGTTTTTATATATTTACATTGATAAACAGAAAAATCTGTAATTTTTTTTTTTTACCAATAGTGTATTTTTGGCTATTGCTACATATATACCCATTCGACTTAAGACTGGTTTTGTGGTCCAAGGTCACAAATACACATTATTTTCCCTTAATAGAATTAATTACCAATTTTTAGCTGTTTTATCGGTCCTTACATTGGAAATTAATCCTTGCACCAATCCTGTCTCGTGTTGGAAAGGTTATCTTTATCTTTTTTTTCTTTCTCTAAATTGTCCTCTAGATGGCAAACATCACAGTCACATACAGGGACGGCCGTGTATCTCAGCTGGAGCAGGTGTATATTCGTGGCAGTAAGATCAGGTTCCTTATCCTTCCTGATATGCTGAAAAATGCTCCCATGTTAAAGAGTATGAAGAACAAAAATCAGGCCGCTGGTGCAGGTCGAGGAAAAGCAGCTATTCTCAAAGCCCAAGGTATATACAGTCTCTTTAATCCACTCCATGCATCTAACATCAAATATGCATTTTTCAGAGAAGTGGTGTGACGTTAGCAATTTATAGGGCTGGACCAGAATATTCGTTCGGTGGGTTGGCTTTTTTTTTTTTTTTTTTTTTTTTTTCATACACCTTGCGTCCCCCTCGAAACGGTTCTCATTCGTGCTTAAATATGAATGAAGAAGATCAGACTGCTGCGCCACTAACACAGAAACAGCAAAAAAAAAGAGAGAGAGAGAGACTGAGCAATATTTGAGAGACACTATAAAATGCAGACCCACTTGAATGGTGGAAGCAAAACTAGGGCTGTGACTGTCGCAATGACAACCGTGATTCAGCGTTTAAATGCACGCTGTAGGCTAAAGCTGACCGCGAAGCCCCAGCAAAAATAATTACCATGAATGTGTCGGGGGAAAGGAGGTATTTGAATTATTTATTAATAAACTAGTATTTGACACAAAGATGAAGTTGACGATCCTGACTCGCCAATTGCTCGTTGAACGTGCCTTTAATGCCTAAATGCATATTTATGGATTAGGCCTATAGCTAATGAAAGAGTTTTGTTTTCGATTTGAATTATATTAGTCTTTTATGAGCAAAAATGAAGTTTCACATCGCACCAGCGCCTCCATGTTCTGCAAAGCGCACTTCAGCTTTACTCTCCGCACAAACGGTTTGATATGCACCTTATAGCACATATATGCACTAATAACACATTTATCTAGGTTAAACGATTCAACTAATATTGTGATATGCTTTAAGTTTTTTATATCTATGGATTGTAATCGAAATAGTGATGACTTGAGAGGGCTAAATTGATCAGTCTGCCGCTGACCGATTGGACGTTACTTCAAAAAAATAAATAAATAAATAAAATTTAACAAATAAAGAATGTTCTAAATTAACTTTAACCTAAATAAACGGGGAAAAAAAGTGTAATCACTTTGCTATTAAAAACAGCAGCTGTGTAATGGGGAAGGGAAAGAGAAAAAGACGGGTTCCAGTCGGACTCGGGCCAGTAACTCTGATGAGATGTCGGAGAAGGTCCGGGCGAGGTTGTTAGGAATTTTTGCAACGAATGTTTGTTTAATAGCCTATTTACCATTCTTATTGAGGCTAGTTTCGTATTTAAAGCCGCTTTTCCACTATCGGGCCGAACCGTTCTCAATGCTTAACCGTTCTGTTCCGTGCCGATCCGGGCCAGTCAGCACAGATACGGTTTGATTTTCCACTGTGGTGCAGATAACGGAACTCTTTGGAATGTAAATACAAATGCGTCAAATCGTTGCCTTGGGAACGCAAGAGTAGACAGCCCCGCTTCTACTGTTATTGTCCTTTTGGACGCGATATGTATGTTTGAGTTTTTATTTTTTCCCGGCACTGTTTTGAACTTTTCTTAATGCCCTTCTCTGCAAGACACTGCGCTATAATTTTAAAAACTTTTCGTTTCTCTTTGCACCCTCCAGCTGTTGTTGAATTTTTCTTTCTGTCCAAATATCAATATTAGAGCAAATGTTTCATCCACAGACCAAAGTGTCTCAGCCATTTATATTTATATTTACCGTATCTGCTACTGCGCATCCGCTTAGCCATAGAGAAACTGGTAGCCAGGCAACAGCGTGGCGACGTCATGCACACGCATTTTACCAGCCCGGTTCAGCACGGTTGTCTAACCGTGCCGAGAATTCCGGGCCGAGAACGGTTTGTAATCGTTCCGTTCCGTACCAGGCTCAGGTGGAAACACAACTGGAACTGTACCCGACCGTTCTAAGAACTATAGTGGAAAAGCGGCTTAAATGTATTATTTATTTTAGCGTTTTCAGGGCTCGCAAAATTTCAAAATCTCTGGTAGCCCCTCGGGCAGGTACTCTTCAGATTTTGGTAGCCCGAAAATAATTTAACTAGCCCAAATAAAAAAAATATATATTTTTTTTTTTCTTTTTAATATAGAAAATCAGATAGGAGTCTAAGGCCTGGTTTTGTAGATGGGGTTTAGCCTAAACCAGAATTAGGACATTTAAGTAATTTTTATAACCGTGACTTAGAAAAGAAACTATAGGCCTACTGGTGTGCATCTGGAGACAAAATAAAGGCACTGATATATTTTAAGATCAGTCAGTCCAAGTTTCTTTCAGTTGAAACAGCTCAGATTTACATTTAATCTAGGACTAGTTTTAAGCCTTGTCTGTGAAACTGGGGGTAAATGTCAATGAAAAATGTTTTCAATACACAAATACAAACAAATATCATGGAATGAATTTTATTTCACAATAGTGTATCTGCAGAATTTTTAAATATCAATTTAAGGCAATTTATTACCCATTTTAAGAGCTGCACAAGTAAAATGAACAGTATGAGTAGGATTGGAATTAATTTTTCGGATTAGCAAAAAACAAACAAAACCAAAAAAGTTTGTTTTTTAATAATTACTGAATGCTTTAAGTACTTCTAATCCACAGCAAAAACTACTAGCTGAACTAATAAAGTCACAAAACAACAATTACACAAATGACAAGTGTAGATGAATACAGCATAAAGTTACTAATAAAATCAATAACACTAGTATTCAGGTGCAGACATTTAATAATTTATTGCAAAATAACTAGTGCTTCTCAATGCAGGTATTTATAGGATGCTGTCTCTTTAAGGCCAAATGCACAAACCGAATACTGGCACGCATCTCTTTCTCAGCTGTTTCGGTTCACTGAAGACATAACCTACTGTGTTTACCAGAATACCAAAACGGGTATTTAAACATCTCTTTGAATGGAAACACGCATAACAAAGTTAAGTTAAAGAGGAATCAATCTGTGAATCGTCTGAATTGTCTCTCTCTCTCTCTCTCTCTCTCTCTCTCTCTCTCTCTCTCTCTCTCTCTCTCTCTCTCTCTCTCTCTCTCTCTCTCTCTCTCTCTCTCTCTCTCTCTCTCTCTCTCTCTCTCTCTCTCTCTCTCTCTCTCTCTCTCTCTCTCTCTCTCTCTCTCTCTCTCTCTCTCTCTCTCTCAACAGACCTGTGTGTTTTTATCACTAACACAGTGTCCGTTCTCGAAGCATGTAAGCTCTGCCTACTTGAGGCGCAACGCTTTCAACTCACAATGTTCTATTAAAATTTATCAATTCTGAATGTGTTATGTCCATATTGCACCAAAATGCAACACTGCACTCCCATGGGTGCACAGCAAAAATCGTTTGGTTGAACTGTTCTCGACATAATAAAAATGCAAACAGAAAGACATACAGAGATTTCTGCCTTTATTAGAGAGAAGAATATGTTCAGCCCCTCCCACCGAAGCTTCGAATATTCGGTGTTGATTACTACCGAAGCTTCAAAGCTCAAAAAGTGGTATTCGGACCAGCCCTAGCAATTTAAATATTTGTTTTTTTTAATGAAGATGATATTGAAACCGTGATGAAACTAAAGTTTTCATTAATGTTTTTGCAGTGGCTGCAAGGGGCCGTGGCCGGGGTGGACCAGGACGAGGGAACGTGTTCCAGAAGAGGCGCTAGTTTAATGTTGATAACTTGTGTGTGTTGTTTTTTTTTATTGTACCATTTTGGTCTGATTTATTTTATAATGTTCATTTTATGCTTTGGGAAATAAATGGGTGAATTTTGCTATTTTTCTGATTTTTGTTTTTTTTTCTGAGTTTTCCGGTGTCTTAGTTTTGTGTTAATCATCTATACTAAATGAGCTGTCAACTACAAAGACAATACTGCAAAACAAATGCAGTGAGGGCATTTTAATGTGTTTTCTTAAATATTTATAGAGGGTTTGATCAGTTACTCTGATGCGTGGCCCTATTGGCGATACTTGGATGTAAACAACAATGGATTGCAGGGATAATGTACTACTGAATACATTGTTCTGTTAGTTTATGCTGTGTAAGCCACAAAAAAAAACATGTGGAAGCTGTTAAATTATATGCAAAAGGACTTGGTATGGTATGCAGGGAAGGGAGCAATATTTTGACAAACGAAGTTAATAGGTGGTTAAGATGCGTATGAACAGTATTAAAGGAGTAGTTCACTTCCAGAACAAAAACTTACAGATAATGTACTCACCCCCTTGTCATCCAAGATGTTCATGTCTTTCTTTCTTCAGTCTTAAAGAAATTGTTTATGAGGAAAACATTTCAGGATTTCTCTCTATATAATGGACTTCTATGGTGCCCCCGAGTTTGAACTTCCAAAATGCAGTTTAAATGCAGCATCAAAGGGCTTGAAATGATCCCAGGGGGGTGTTCCATAAACCAAGTTTACCAAATAAATCAGGCTTATTTCAGTTAGTCTGATTTATTTTGAGCCAAATCAAGTGACAATATGTCAGACTAACTGAAATAAGCCTGACTTATTTGGTAAACTTGTTTTATGGAATACCCCCCAGCTGAGGAAGAAGGGTCTTATCTAGCGAAACAATCGGTTATTTTGTAAGAACATTTACAGTTTATATACTTTCAAATCTCTACACACAGAGCTGGACAAGACAAGCATTTGAGGTTAAAAGTATATAAATTGTAAAAAAAAAAATATATATTTATTTTTTAGAAAATAACCGATCGTTTTGCTAGATAAGACTCTTCTTTCCTCGGCTGTTATAATTTAGAGCCCTTTGAAGCTGCATTTTGGAAGTTCAAACTCGGGGGCACCATAGAAGTCCATTATATGGAGAGAAATCCTGAAATGTTTTCCTCAAACATAATTTCCTAACGACATGAACATCTTGGATGACAAGGGGGTGAGTACATTATCTGTAAATTTTTGTTCTGAAAGTGAACTACCCCTTTAAGATAATTAGCCTAATACTTCACCTACCTGACTGAAAATAAAAAGAAACACCAATGTAATTAGTTTTTTTCTTACTCTGGAAATCCTGGTTTAGTTAGGCCAACCACAAATGCCTTTTGATCCTCCAGACTTTTTATGCACTCTTCTCTTTGATTTTGGTACAACTTTCGGCAGTCTATAGTACTCCAAATGTTTTTCCTGGTTTTACCGACTAGTACAGGCCAAAACATGACAATAGTTGAACATTTTCAGACCGGTTTGGTTACGTGCCATTGTTTACTCTCAGTGTTGCCAATATGCCCATTTGATGAAGACATACTATAGCAGTTGGGTTGTTAGTCATGGCTGATGGTGTTCAACCACTCGATTTACATTGGTTTTACACGGTTATGGTTACTAGCATGCAAATGTGCAGAGTACAAGTGCTACTGGGCACCTAACAGGTGTTTAACCAAATACCTATGGGAGGATGCCAGTGAATTTCTTAACACTAATTATTTCTGCATGATAAGAGATTACATTCAAAGCATGTGTAAATTATATTGAAAAGTATATTAGATGAACTAACAGGCAGGCACACAGTGTTCTGACCTTACCACAAAGTACTGTAGTTTCACAGTGGACGTTTTTCAGCAATGGGCTGTAAGGACTGCTGCAGTAATTGCCTCCAATGTCTTTTTGGTTATACATCACCTGTACAGCTGGTTATTAATAACAAAAGAGTGGGAGTCCTCTTCAGACTAATCCAGTTGTTGATCATCGCCTATGTTGCCGTGTGAGTATATTTTATATATATATATATAATTCATTTCATTTTAAGATGGTTTGAATATGAGTGTATTTAGAAAGTTTTTCATTTCTGGTCTAGGCTAAATCTATTTTAGTGCCATGGAAATTAAAATAGATAAATGGGGTTACTTTGTTATAATAATTGTATATATATTTTTACACCCGTGTTTAAATTGTGTTCTCAGTGAAATTTAATGCCGTATTAATAGTTTAGGGTAACCTCACATCTGCATTGTACTTTACAGATATGTCTGCTGGTTTATGCGTGCTTACCAGGACACAGACTCTGTAATCAGCTCAGTCAGCACAAAGGTGAAAGGAAACATTTTGACCAATTCATCCATTGGGGGAGTTCATGTTTGGGATGTATCTGAATATGTCATCCCACCCCAGGTATCTACATTTCTTTTACAGAAAACCACTGTAATACTTTCTCCAAGAGTTATTTTGTCTGTTTAACTGATATATGCTTTTGTATAAACTAATTCCAGATTCTGTCAGCCTTATTTTTATCTATTTTGTTTTGGTAGGGAGAAAGCTCTTTCTTTGTGTTAACAAATATGATTCTGACTCCAAACCAGACACAGAGCAAGTGTCCTGAGGTATGATAAAACACTTTATGTCTTGTTCACATAAGAAGTGACCATTGCATGTTGCATTATACAGATGAAGTCAAAAGTTTACATACACCTTCAGGTCCCACAAATTCTTTAATTTTTCAGCATTTTTGTGTATTTGAACCCTTTCCAACCACTGTATTATTATGAGATCCATCTTTTCACACTGACGACAAGTGAGGGACTCATATGCAATGATTCAATGTTCAAACACGATGCGTTAAGAGCCGAGGGGGGGCGGGGTGAAACCTTTTGAACAGAATGAAGATGTGCACATTATTCTTATTTAGCCTAAATATCATTTTCTTTTAATTTAGTACTGCCCTTCTAAAGCTACAGAAAATACTTACATGTCACCGAGAAGAAAAAATAAGTTAAATTTACCCTGATATTCAAATTCAAAAAGTTTTTACCCCACCCCCACTCTTAATGCATCGTTTGAACCATCTGTTATAGTTGCATATGAGTCCCTCAGTTGTCCTCAGTGTGAAAAGATGGATCTTAAAATGATACAGTCATTGTTAAACACACAGCAGTGGGTCATTCAGGTAAAAAGTATTAAGAATCAATTTTATTGTGTACTTTTGACTTTTGACTACTTTATTCAACTATGATTTAAACATCTTTTATGTGAAATCTCTTATTCAGGTCAGTACTAAATTAAAAATAACATGCATTTCGTATGATCCCTCTTATTTTGATAAATTAATTAACATTTTGCAGATTCTGCAAGGTGTATGTAAACTTTTGACTTCAACTGTAAACGATGTATTTTTACAGATTCCAGATGAACTCACTAAGTGTGAATCAGACAGCGATTGCAAAGAGGGACTCAATGAAGTCCACGGCAATGGTACATGTTCTCTTAATAGTGCTGTGTAACAATTCACAGTGTTTCAGATGTAAGCTGAGTGAATTCTGTGTTCTTCCTGGCAGGTGTTCAAACTGGCCAATGTGTGCAGTACTCTGATGCAATTAAAACCTGTGAGGTACAGGCATGGTGTCCGCTTGAAAACGACACAATCATTCCACAGTGAGTGTCTTTAGTAAGTTTACAAGTTTGATGCCCTGTGCACAATTGAAACTAAATATTAATATAGTCTGTGATTGTACAGACCTGCTATTCTAGGTGCAGCAGAGGACTTCACAGTGCTAATCAAAAACAACATACAATATCCAAAATTCAGATTTAAAAAGTAAGTTCATGCAGAAAAAAAACCATGATCTCTATCATTTAAAAAAGTTAGTGAGCTATGTTAATCTTTTGTTTGTGCTTTTACTAGGCGAAACATTCTGCATCACATCAACTCCACATACTTAAAAAGCTGCACGTTTGATCATATAACTGACCCACACTGTCCTGTTTTTCGTCTGGGGGATATAGTAACTGAGGCAGGGGAGGACTTCAGCGACATGGCTCTTAAAGTCTGTAACTTCAATAATGCTTTATAATCTTGATCACAAGTGACAGTAAAGACATTTATAATGTAATTAAAAACATTTCAATGATAATACAACATTGATAATAGGAATGTTTCTTGAGCATCAAACCATTATATTACAATGATTACTGAAGGATCATGTGACACTGAAGACTGGAGTAATGGCTGCTGAAGATTTGCATCACAACAATTAATTAAATTTTAAAATATATTAAAGAAGTTTACTTCTAGAATTAATGTTTCCTTATTAATTACTAACCCCCGTCATCTAAGATGACACAAAGTCATCTTTTCAGTCGCAAAGAAATTAAGGTTTCTAAGGAATTTATTTCCATTTCCATATAGTGGACTTCAATGGGATCAGTGGATTGAATAACGGTCTTATCAAGCGAAACAATCAGTTATTTTTTATATATATATATAAAAAGAATTAAATACTTTTTAACCACAAATGCTCGTCTTGCACATTCGTGACTTCAAGCATTACACAACCATGTCGGAAAGGTGTTTACAAAGCGAACATGCACAGAAAGTCAAACACCCTTTTCAAAAAAATGTAAAACAACAATGTCTGACTATTTTGAAGTTGGAGGAGAAAATAAGATGGAGTTTTTCACCCTACCATAATTTTTTTTATTTTTTTTTATTTTTTATTAAAGAAGTACAAAGATGCAGAACTAACCACATGTGTTTTGCTAGATAAGACCCTTATTCCTCGGCTAGGATTGTGTAAAACATTTTGAAGCTGTATTGAAACTGCAATTTAGACCTTCAATCCATTGATCCCGTGTTCGAATCCCGACTCGAGGACCTTTCCCGCCCCCGCCCCCTATCTCTCTCCCACTCCGCTTCCTGTCCATTCTGATCTGTCCTATCAAAATAAAGGCAAAAACGCCAAAAATAAATCTATAAAAAGCCTTAATTTCTTTTCGAATGAAGGACATTTTTATTATAGACGTGAACTTTTAAGTTGTAAAAGTATTTCACAATATTACTGTTTCACTGTATTTTTGATCAAATTAATTCAGCCATTGTAAGCATAAGTAAGCGTCTTTTAAAAATCTTACTGACCTTGAACTTTAAGTGTAGTGTATTTGGATTAGTATTTTACTTCTATATTTGTTAAAAACCAACCAAAAAAAAAGTTAATTACTGATGCAAAAAAATGATTGATTGCAAGTCAGACGGGTGGGGGTTAAAAAGGTTATAAATTTATTCAAAGTTTTCAAAAGTTATATATCTTTGAATATGAAAATAAATGCCACAATTAAAAGAATAGCAGCAAGAACAAGAATTACAGTGCCTTGCGAAATTATTCATACCCGTTTATTTTTTTCACATATTGTTATGTTGCTGCCTTATGTTAAACTATGTATTCATACCCTTTTCTGGGACACTCGAAATTTAGCTCAGGAGCATTCATATTGCTTTAAGATGTTACTACACTTCGAGTGGAGTTAAACTGTGGCAACTTCATTTGAATGAGTATGATTTAGAAAGGCACACACCTCTCAGAAAAGGTCTAACAGCTGAAAATGCATATCAGAGCAAAAACCAAGTCCTGAGGTCAAGATAACTGCCTAGATCATTGCCTTAACACAAGTCTGTCACTGAGCTCTACAGGCAGTTATCTTGACCTCAGGACTTGGTTTTTGCTCTGATATGCATATGGGTATGAATATAGGGTATGAATACTTGTGCAACGGGATCTTTTCAGTTTTTTATTTTTAATAAATTTAAACAAATATTCAAAATATTTTTTGCTTTGCCATTATGGAGTAGGGAGTGTAGATTGATGTGGGAAAAAAGTAATTTAAAGTAGTTTAACAAAAGGCAGCAACATAACAAAATGTGAAAAAAATGAAGGGTTATGGATAATTTAGCAAGGCACTGTACATTACTAATGACTGTTAATTACAATAATGTAATTTTGATTAAAAGAAATAAACATTAATTCCCAATTCCAAGTATAAATAATTAAATCATTTGTCAATCTGATCAAATAAAGTCTAATTAAATATAGTCTAATTAATCCAATTAGAATTAAAATCAAAGTCGAATTAAAGATCTAAGTCAAATTCAAAGCTAGTCAAATTTGAGAGAAGTAAGTCTAATAGAAATATTAGACTAAGTGCACCCAGTATCAGAGTAAAAGAGAGAGAGCGGAGAGAAAGGAGAAGTAAGAGGTGTGAAGTCTCTGTTCTGCAAGGGGTACAGGGTTAGCACTTCTTATACCCTAAAACCAGACAGTACAGGAAGTCAATAGGTTGCTTATATGTCTTAATTTTGATTAAGAACACATTACTGTGACCAAAGGCGTTATTAATTTGCATGTTTGCCCACCAACCCAAACTTTAAAAAGGCACATTTACTAAGAAGTACATCTTGTTCTAAGAACATCGGGTCTGTCTGTTGGAGTTGATGATAGATATGATAAAATGTAGGAAAATAACAGCTACATAGCAACTGCATACAGTCTCATGTCATGTCCCAAAAGGTCAGTCAGGGAAAAACTGTTAGGGCATTAGATACATATTCTCAAAAAGATTAATGATATAAATATAATAATGCATAAGACATATTCATAATACAGTTAATAATGCTTAATCTTAGATATGAATATGCAAATTCTTAGTTTCATAAAGTCGACATCAATTACTGTAACTGACAATGTGCTTTAATGTTAAAGGGAGGTATTATAGGGATTTTTATTGACTGGAGTTGCGACTTGGACTTCCCAGAACACTTCTGCTTTCCCAAATACTCTTTCAGCAGACTGGACAACAAAAATCCTGAAAATAATGTTGCCCCTGGTTACAATTTCCGGTAAATACAGTTAAACTGATTTAGATTTTTTGGATTGTAAAGCTAGAGGGTAACAATTTTGCTCTTTCCTGCAGATTTGCTAAATATTTTAAAGACAATGAAAACAGTGAAACTCGGACATTGATAAAGGCCTTTGGAATCCGCTTTGATGTCATTGTGTTTGGGAAGGTTTGTCTACTAGTCTCTGTAAGAATACAAAATAATAATCAGCATTTATTTAGCCAAATTCTATTGATTTAATCTGTAATTGTCTTTGCAGGCTGGTAAATTTAATATTGTGCCCACTATTGTGAATCTTGGTGCCACTCTTGCCTTTCTTAGTTTGGTAAGATCTGGTTTGGTGTTTTTTGTTTGTTTGTTTGTTTGTTTGTTTGTTTTCCCAAAAAATCACCTACAGTTGAGGTCAAAAGTTTACATACACCTTGCAGAATCTGCAAAATTTTAATTATTATACCAAAATAACAGGGATCATACAAAATGTTTATTTTTCATATAGTACTGACCTGAATGAGATATTTCACATAAGATGTTTACATATAGTCCACAAAAGAAAATAATAGTTGAATTTATAAAAATTACCCTGTTCAAAAGTTTACATACACTTGATTCTTAATACTGCATTGTTACCACAGCTGTTTTTTTGTTTAGTGATAGTTGTTCATGAGTCCCCTGTTTGTCCTGAACAGTTAAACTGCTGTTCTTCAGTAAAGTCCTTCAGGTCCCACAGATTCTTTTTTATTTTCAGTATTTTGCGTATTTGAACCCTTTCCAACAATGACTGATTTTGAGATCCATCTTTTCACACTGAGGACAACTGAGGGACTCATATGCAACTATTATACAAGGTTCAAATGCTCACTGATGCTCCAGAAGGAAACATGATGCATTGAGCCAGGGGTGTAAACTTTTGAACGGAATGAGGATGTAAATTTTTCTTATTTTTTTAATTTCGTACTGCCCTTCATAAGCTACAAATGATACTTACATGTTCCCTAGAAGACAAAATAAGTTTTACACTGATCTTCAAATTAAAAAAGTTTTCACCCCTTCCCAGCTTTTATTGCATCGTTTTTTTAACTTTCATTTCTTTTATGTGAAATATCTTATTCAGATCAAAACTAGAAAAAAAAAACATGCATTTTGAAAAAATTATTTTGATAAAATAATTAACATTTTGCTGATCCTGCAAGGTGTTTGTAAACTTCAACTGTACTTTAGTGAAATGTCTTTGGTTCAAGAATTTTCATGTTGTTCCTTGAACCTCTCCCAGGTCAATCCTGTTTGTGACTGGTTCATGCTTACTTTTATGAAGGACCGTGACTACTATGCCAAACATAAATTTATTCACATTAACCAAAAAGATGACACTGTGCCACTGGTGAGTAAAAGTAATCAATGTATTCTATAATTGATTTATATTTGTATTGCAAAATTCTATCATATTTTATACTGTTATAGAGCTCCATGGAGGCGTCCTCATATGGGACTCCATGATGAAGTAAACTGGACTCTTTCACCGCACTTGAAACCAGTAAAACTGAATATGTTCTTGTAATGTCATGTCAATATACACTACTATTCAAATGTTTAGGGTTGGTAAGATTGTTTAAATTTTTTGAAAGAAGTCTCTTGGTCACCATGGCTGCATTTATTTGATTAAAAATACAGTAAAACAGTAATACTGTAAAATATTACAATTTAAAATAACTATTTTATACTTGAATATTTTTTAAATGCAATTTATTCCAGAATTTTCTCAAGTCTTCAGTGTCACATGATCCTTCAGAAATCATTCTAATATGCTGATTTGCTACTTAAGAAACATAATCAATGTTGAACACAATTGTGCTGCTTAATATTTTATATTAATATGAAATATTTCAATCAATTGAATGCATCCTTGCTGAAAAAAAAAAAACTGACCACACTTTTAAACAGTAGTGTATACTAAACCTAATCATATTTGAATAATATACAATAAACTTTTTTTATTCATTACAGTTTGAGTGTCGTAAACCATTAGTAAACTCTGGGGGGGGGGGGTTCAGTTCAAAGGCATCTGTGTTAGTAAAAATGCATTGACGGCATGTTGACAGCATTTTTTGTGGTTAATATGATACATCATTTGGTTGCTTCGCAGGTTAAAATTGGAAAAATTACTTGTGCTGTATTTGTAATTTGTAGTTAGTATCATTCGCTTTTATGCATACTCATAAGGCATTGTCATTGTGATTGAATGTCTAATAAAATGAAAGTCTTATCTATTGAAGTCTCTCTGAGATGGTATGGCGTGATAGAGTCTAAGGCCGCTGTATTTCCCATCAGGGCTGGGGTATTCTGTTCTTATCCTCCATATACAGCAACTTGGTATTACTGGAACAGCATCTCGGGGTGTGCTGTCACCAAAGCGCCATCTAATGAATTGAACATAGGCCCCATGGCGCAGCTGAGCCTCCTCGCGCAGCTCTGCTAGGGGATCCATATAAAACAAAGCAGTCTCTAGGACGGAACGACTAACAATCAGTGTTGAAAAGAGTGGGGAGGAGGTTATGCAGCGGCCTTTCCCCAAACGACAGCACAGCTGCTCCTGCAAGGAGTCGGAAGGCCGGCAGCAGCCACACTGACACCAGGCCGGACTCCCAGACTGTGGCATCTCCAGTAATGGTGTGTCTGTGCCTTGTCTGCTGCTGTGGCTTCTGGGAAGGTTTTCGCCTACCTTCGGCCTGTCACTCTGACCGTTCTGTACAGTCTCACTTCTGCTTTGACCACACTGCAGAGCGCTCATCAGAGACTTCATGCTTGCCAAATCATTCTGAAAGAGAACAGACCAGGGTTATTATTGTTCACTAAAACTATAAAAAACATTTTCATGATTTGAAACTACATATAAAAAAGTAACACTTTACAATAAGGTGTCATTTGTTAACATTAGTTAATGTACTAACATGAACAAAAATTAATACATTTATTAAATTATTTAATAAAACTAACTTTGTTAATGTTAATAAAAGTTAACTGCAAGTTAATAAAAATACAGCTGTTCATGTTAGTTCACAGTGCATTAATTGTTAACAAACACAACTTAAGATTTTAATTTTGCATTAGTAAATGTAAAAATATTAACTAAGATTACTAAATATTGTGGAAGTATTGTTCATTTTTAGTACATTAACTAATTAACCTTATTGTAAAGTGTTACCCATAAAACATTAACTGATATAAAACATCAAAAAACGTAAACCTACTTGATTTCAGCAATTTGATAAGGCAACATTTCTTTTTTTCATTACTTGATGTACTAAACTAAAATAAAAATTTTAATATATATGTGACCCTGGACCACAAAACCAGTCTTAAGTCGCTGGGGTATATTTGTAGCAATAGCCAAAAATACATTGTATGGGTCAAAATTATTGATTTTTCTTTTATGCCAAGAATCATTAGGAAATTCAGTAAAGATCATGTTCCATTAAGATTTTTTTGTAAAATTCCTACTGTAAATATATCAAAATGTAATTTTTGATTAGTAATATGCATTGTTAAGAACTTAATTTGGACAACTTTAAAGGTGATTTTCTCAGTATTGTGATTTTTTGCACCCTCAGATTTCAGATATTCAAATAGTTGTATCTCGGCCAAATATTGTCCAATCCTAACAAACCATACATCAATAGAAAACTTATTTATTGAGCTTTCATATGATGTATACATCTCAGTTTTGTAAAATTTAACCTTATGACTGGTTTTGTGGTCCAGGGTCACATATATACATAAAAACAATAAACAACAAATTAATTAAAAACCTAATTCAAACTATTATTAAAAAATATAATTATATCTCACAGTACATTAATACATTTCCTACACTGACACTTTTGGGTGTTTTGTCAGTGTTAAAGTGAGTCAGGATGTACTGCCATTGTATTGAATTCAGTGTGTTCTGCAGAAGAAAGCAAGCTTTACAGGCTTAGAATGACATGAAGATGAGTAAATGATGACAGAACTTTCTTTTTGGGTGAAGTAATCCTTTAATTCAGTTTTATAAAATGCATAAACACTCTTTTGAAAGATTAAAAAAAAAAGTTTTAAAGGGATAGTTCACCCAAAAATGAAAATTCTGTTATTAATTATTCACCCTCATGCCGTTCCAAACCCATAAGACCTTCAATTCATCTTCAGAACACAAATTAAGATATTTTTCAGCAGAACCACATGCACACGTTGTGATACTCTAATGAACACGTGTTTAAGACTGACACGGAAGAAAAAAAATTGTTGAATAAAGTAGATATTTTTGTTTTCTTTGCACACAAAAAGTATTCTCATAGCTTCATAAAATTACGGTTGAACCACTGATGTCACATGGACTATTTTAACAATGTCCTGACTACCTTTCTGGGTCAGAAAGCTCTCAGATTTCATCAAAAATATCTTTATTTTAAATATCTTAGGTAATTAATGACAAAATGTTCATTTTTGGGTCAACTATTCTTTTAATTTGCTGGCAAGTATGACAATATAATACGAGTAGCTTACTTTGCGCTGATGTAAGGACAGGGGTTTTGTCTCCTGTAGCTTTTTCTTTCTGGATCTTTTCACCACCCGTAACTTGTCCTCATCCACAAATGACACACAAAGGAAGCACTGTAACAAACAAACACATTACTACAGACCAGATTCATGAATACAGAATCTTAGTTTAAGCTGTATTTAGCCTCAGCGTTAACTGAAGTGCTATCCAGTGCTATATCAGTGTTTCTAAGGTGTGTTCACCTCTTCTCTGTCCTGTACGGCCTCAAACTTCCTCTCAGTGTAGTTTTGTTTTGCCTCTTTGGAGTAACAGCCTGTCCCAATAAGCCAGTCCAGGAATATTGTTGTCTAAAGACAGACTCAATGGTAAACATTTCATTACTTCAAACACTTGAAAGACTTAAAGAGTGCATCCATAAAATGAAAATTCTGTCAGATTTAAGATATTTTTGATGAAATCCAAGAGCTTTCTGACCCTCAATAGACAGCAACACAACTGACACGTTCAATTTCCAGAAAGCATTCGGATTTCATCAAAAATGTCTTAATTTGTTTTTCGAAGATGAACAAAGGTTGTGTTTGGAACAACATGAGGGTGAGTAATCAATCACAGAATTTCATTTTTGGGTGAACTATCCCTTTAAGGGTTACTTACAAGAGCGTAATACGAGAGTGTGGATCCTATGTAGATGATTAGCTGAATGATGCTGAACTTTCCAGCCTGTGAAGAATACATAGAACGTTCTATGTGTCTTTTATGCTAAAGCTAACATGCAAAGTAATGACAGTATAGTATAATATGGTCTCACCTTTCCAAACACCATCACATCAAACCTAATCCCATACATTTTAAAGAGCGTTCTCTGCTCTACACCATTCACTGTAGAGTATCTTGCAAACCTGCAAAAAATAATTTCAGTATTACACAATTGACATATTTTCATTCAATATGATTGAAGTTGTTCACACCTGAAATTGAGCCCAGGGTACAAGGTTCGGTTGCTTTCTTTTTCGTCCAAGCGACGGAATGAATATTTGGGCACACAGCTGTGAAAGATGTAATTCAGGTCACAGTCCCAGTTGATTTGGATCCCAATCACACCACCCTGTGAACCAGCAAGGTAGAATATGGACAAGAATTCGTTGTTAACTTTGTTGTAGCTAAACAATAATACACTACCATTCAAAGGTTTGTGGTCAGTAAGATTTTTATTAAAAAAATGTATACTCTTATTTAGCAAAAATGCATTTAACTGATCAAAAATGACAGTAAAGACTGAAAAAACTGAAAAAGACAGAAAAAACTGTTTTACCTCCACTGCCATCTCTGAAAACTTCTCCTTGGCCTCACTCACAATGTCTCCCAAACGGAAAATAGGGCAGTATGGATTTTTGTGGCGGTTATAAATACAGCCTTTGAGGTCAGTGTCTTTTTTTTCAGGCAGGATGTTTCTTCTAAGACAAAAACATAAATAGATGACTATATTAGCAGTTTTTAAATACTAAATATTACCTGGAGCTTTCTTCTGGCTAACATTTATTTTAAATGTTAATGTTACTCCAAACAGTTCACACATGCATTAAGTACACTATCAGTCAAAAGTTTTTGAACGGTAAGCTTTTTAATGTTTTTTAAAGAAGTCTCTTCTGCTCACCAAGCCTGCATTTATTTAATCCAAATTACAGCAAAAAGCTTAACTTGTGAAATATATCTTTTTGAATCTAATTTTATTTGAATGTATTTTAATATGTAATTTATTCCTGTGATTTCAAAGCTGAATTTTTCCAGTCAGATGATCCTTTAGAAATCATTCTAATATTGTGATTTGCTGCTCAAAAACATGTATTATTATTATTATTATTATTATTATTATTATTATTATTATTATTATTATTATTGTTGAAAACAGCTGAGTTGAATTATTCTAGAATATTTAAAATAACTGTTTTCTATTTGAATATATTTTATTCTGACTCCAACCTCGTATCAGATATATGCTGATCCTGAAGAATCCAAAAAAATAAAATTTACTTAACAGTTTTAAATATTTATAATAAAAATAGTACTACTACTAATAAATGTTTCTTGAACAGCAAATCAGCATATTAGAATGATTTCTGAAGAATCATGTGACACTGAAGACTGGAGTAATGATGCTGAAATCTGACTTTATCTGACAATCAATTACATTTTCAAATAGAAAACAATTATTTTAAATAGTAAAAAATATTTCAAAATTGTACTGTTTTTGCTGTACTTTGCTTCAAATAAATGCAGGCTTGGTGAACAGAAGAGACTTCTTTAAAAAACATTAAAAATCTTTTGACTGGTAGTGTATGTTAGTGCACCAATATTTGTACTATAAAACTTGTCTACTACCTTATGTAATTAAATGCTGGAAATCTGATGTTATTCTTAATCATCACAGTGAAATTTTCTGCAGATGCCAAAAGAGCTGGTCTGGGGAAACAGAAATGAAAGCCTGACATTAGAAAACTTCCGTAAACAGAATCTCAGTTTTTATAAAACTGCAACTTCCTCAGACAGATTCCTCAAATGTCACTTTGATGGCACTGGTAGCTCTGAATTGCAGTGTCAACTGTTTTTTATTCATTTTGCCAATAGTTGATGAGCTGTTCTCTATTACCAAATAGCTTTGCTGTCACAGTAAGTTGTCAAAGAGTCAATCCTAGAGGCTACTATGAGAATATATGGTTATGAAACTGCTCCTTCTTAAAGACAATGAATATTCTGTACTCAAACCAGCATGACTTTATTATTTCTAATTAAAAATGTAAAATTTTAAAAATTTTAAACATACAATGAAAGCCCTTTGAGAACAGTGTTGTTTCAAAATATCTGCAATCTTGTGTTATGTACAGGTTTAGATGGACACAAAGATGAGTAAATGATGAGAGAATGTTCATTTTCTGGTGAGTTATCGCTTTAAAATAAATTAGCAAACTACAGCACCTGGGATTCTTCTTGTTCTCAATGGGGCACCAAGTTGTAACTTCACATGTTTTCTTTGAGACGTCAAATTTCACACAGGCACCTGTTTGAATACCTTAGAGGCAAACACAAGAACAAATCTCAGGTAATGGTTTAGGTTTTCAATTAAATAAAATACAGCTTGGATGGTACAGTTGAGGTCAAAAGTTTACGTACACCTTGCAGAATCTGCAAAATGTTAAATATTTTACCAAAATAATTGGAATCATACAAAATGTATGTTTTGTTTTTTTTTTATACTGGCCTGAGTAAGATATTTCACATAAAAGATGTTTACATGTAGTCCACAAGTGAAAATAATAGTTGAATTTACAAAAATGGCCCTGTTCAAAAGTTTAAATACACTTGATTCCTAATACTGTGTTGTTACCAGAATGATCCACAGCTGTTTTTTTTTTTTTTTTTTTTTTTTTTTTTTTTTTTTTTTGGTTTAGTGATAGTTGTTCATGAGTCCCTTGTTTGTCCTAAACAGTTAAATTGCCCACTGTTCTTTAGAAAAATCTTTCAGGTCCCACAATTTTTTTTTTTTTTTTTTTTTTAGCATTTTTGTGTATTTGAACCCTTTCCAACAATGAATGTATAGCCGCTTTTCCACTATCGGGCCGAACCGTTCTCAATGCGTAACCGTTCTGTTCCGTGCCGATTCGGGCCAGTCGGCACGGATACGGTTTGATTTTCCACTGCGGTGCAGATAACGGAACTATTTGGAATGTAAATACAAATGCGTCAGTCGTTGCCTTGGTAATGCAAGCCCCGCTTCTACTGTTATTGTCCTTTTGGACGCGATATGTATGTTTGAGGTTTTTTTTTTTTTTTTTTTCCGACACTGTTTTGAAACTTTTCTTAATGCCCTTCTCAGAAAGACACTGCACTATAATTAAAAAAAAAAAAAAAAAAAAAACTTTTTCGTTTCTCTTTGCACCCTCCAGCTGTTGTTGAATTTTTCTTTCTTCCCAAATATCAATATTAGAGCAAATGTTTCATCCACAGACCAAAGTGTCTCAGCCATTTGTATTTATATTTACCATATCTGTTTACTGCGCTCCCGCTTTGCCATAGAGAAACTGGTAGCCAAGCAAAAGAGTGGCGACGCCATGCAAACGCATTTTATCAGCCCGGTTCAGCACGGTTGTCTAACCGTGCCGAGAATTCCGGGCCGAGAACGGTTTGTAATCGTTCCGTGCCGTACCAGGCTCAGGTGGAAACACAACTGGAACTGTACTCGACCGTTCTAAGAACGGTTCGGCCCGATAGTGGAAAAGCGGCTTATGATTTTGAGATCCATCTTTTCACACAGAGGACAGCTATTACAGAAGATTTAAACACTCACTGATGCTTTAGAAGAAAAAATGATGCATTAAGAGCCAGATGGTGAAAACTTTTTGAATTTGAAGATCAGGGTAAATTTAACTTATTTTGTCTTCTGAGAAAAATATAAGTATCTTCTGTAGCTTCTAAAGGGCATTACTAAATGAAAAGTAGTTTAATTGTTCAGGACAAACAAGGGATTTATAACTATCACTAAACAAACAAACAAAAAAAAAACAGCTGTGGATCATTCGGGTAACAACACAGTATTAAGAATCAAGTGTATGTAAACTTTTGAACAGGGTCTTTTTTATATTCAACTATTATTTTCTCTTGTGGACTATATGTAAAAGTATTTTTGGAATATCTTATTCAGGTCAGTACTAAATAAAAAATAACATGCATTTTGTATGATCCCTCTTATTTTGCTAAAATAATTAACATTTTGCAGATTCTGCAAGGTCTATGTAAACCATTGACCTCAACTGTATTATTTAAATATTCAAACAAATCAACATTTCAATTGATGTCAAAATATGATTGGTCTGACACTGAAATGCTTCCTCTCAAACTTTAAATTGCTTCTTCATATAACGTTACCATGGCTATGTTGGTCAGAAAACCCCTTCTCACATTCTTTATCTGTTCGACACAGTTTCCCATGTGGTGGAACCTGATGTGTAAAAATACAAACGATGGATTATATTTAGCTTAAAACGATTGTGGTGAATGAATTTCAACACACGCAAAGAAGTTTGTTAAATATGAGATACGTTTTGTATTGCATTACCAAATAAACTGAAATCAAAATAACTGCACTTACCTCTGGGCAGTTACCTTGTTTTTGGTTTTTAGTGACAATGACATTTGTTGCCACAAAAAAGGAATTTCTTCCCTGTCAAAACAAAACAAGAACAACATTGTTACTTGATTTGCTTGACTTCCTTAACTCATTACTTAGTTTTTAAAGAGTTACTGGAATACAAGCATAAATCTGCTTAGCATGTAAAATAGCATGAAAAACAATAATAAATGGTGGTACTGTTACCTGATATGGTCCGCTGTAGTCCACCACATCCCACACAACTTCTCCAATGTCTGGTATAGTTATCTTTGCCACTCCCTTAACCTTTGTGGTAACAGAACTCACTACAAGATCATATTCTTGATATTCTTTATTCCATAACATCATGATACTAGAAGGTAAAGACATAATATTGACATGGGACTTCGAAGAATTCAAGAATCTACGTTGGTCAGTACATATAAACATATAACAGCACGTGTAAATGAGTCACTGGGAGTGACTGTACATGAATAAGCTCTTGTTAAATGATGCGGGGGCGACACGCAAGAAACCGCGGACAGAAACACTTACCAAATGAACATCAAGATGACTCCGTTTAACGTCCATTTCAGCGACCCAAGTCTGACGCTCTTGATTTTGACGACTTTTTGAGTATCATATTCACAGAGGTTTAGCAAAGTGCAAGGCATGGCGGTGATTCAGTAAACACAAGCGAAGGAACGATGACTGCGGAGTGCAGCTGTGCTGAGCTCGCACACTGGAGAGAAAGGTCACATGGTCTTTTGAAAGACAGTTATTTACCACATTCTTTCTTGGGACGGAGAAAGACTTTCATTGAGACAAATGTATTCACTCACTATTAGGCATATTACATATTTATACCAACTTTCATCTTGGAGTCATGCCTTGTCAGTCTTTAAATTAGGCTTTTATGGAGGTGCGAAAGCGCACCA
Source organism: Garra rufa (assembly GCF_049309525.1). Classification (NCBI taxonomy): domain Eukaryota; kingdom Metazoa; phylum Chordata; class Actinopteri; order Cypriniformes; family Cyprinidae; genus Garra; species Garra rufa. The sequence goes on along the minus strand of NC_133375.1, from coordinate 19,877,670 downwards.
CTGGAAAGGGGGCGGAATGGGGTGCAATAATTGTTTCATCTCGATTACTGTAAATACATTTCAAATAAATATATTTTACTGCGGAATTTCCTAAAATTGTTTTAAAATTGTAACTTAAATAAAAGTAAGATAAAAAAATAATTATAATGTATATTTTTATATTTATGTAATATGTAGGCCTATACATTTTTTGAACCGTATTTTTTTAAAGACGTCTTTTCTGCTCACCAAGCCTGCATTTATTTGATCCAAAATACAGCAAAAACAGTAATATTGTGAAATATTTGTACTATTCAAAATAACCGCTTTCTATTTGAATTAACCTAAAAATGTAATTTATTTCTGTGATCAAAGCTACATTTTCAGCATTATACTACAGTCTGCAGTGTCACATGCTGATTTGCTGTTCAAGAAACCGTTTTTATTGTTATTATCAATAATTAAAACAGCTGGGTACAATTTTTCAAGATTTTTTGATGAATATAAAGATGTTAAGATCAGCATTTATCTGAAACAAAAAGCTTTTGTAACATTATGCACTATACTGTTCCAAAACTATGTACATAAGTACATTTTTTGGGGGAAAGAAATTATAGAAATGAATACTTTTATTTAGCAAGGATGCTTTAAATTGATCTAGAATGATAACAAAGACATTTCTACTCAGGTGTTTTCAACATAATAATACTTAATAATAATAATAATAATACTTTTTTTTTTTTTTTTTTACCAGCAAATCAGAGGATCATGTGACTGGAGTAATGGTGATAAAAAAATCAGCTTTGAAATCACAGGAATAAATTATGAAAGTTAAAATATATTAAAAAAAAAAAAAGAAAAAGTTATTTTAAATAGTGAAAATAATAAAAAAAAAACTTTACAGTTTTTGCTGTACTTTGGATTTAAATAAATGCAGGCTTGATGAGCAGAAGAGACTTCTTAAAAAACATTAAAAAGCTTAGTGCTCAAAAACTGATAGTGTATAATACATATTTAATATATTTTTATTAGATTTTCACCTAACTTTACCATTCACAGTGGCCCCAAAAACAAAACAAAAAAACATTTCCAGTTCATTTTTGACAAAGGCAATTAAGACCTCAAAAATACAAGATTATTCCTGCCTAAATAATCGTAAAATAAAATAATTAATAATAATAATAATTTTAACAACAGTACTATTCAAAAGTTATGACCAATAAGATTTTTTTAATGTCTCTTAAGCAGACTCATTTATTTGAACAACACTGCAGTAAAACAGTAATACTGAACTCTTTTTTTTTTTCTCAAAAATATTTAAAAATGTTATTTATTCATGGAAAAGATTTTTGAGAAGCCATTACTCTTCTGTGTCACATGATCCTTCTGAAATATGCTGATTTGATGCTCAGAAATGATGTCAGTGTTTAAAACAGTTGTTTTATTTGAAATAAAAATCATTTGTTACATTATAAATACCTTTACTGACACTTTTGGTAAGTTGAAACCATCTTTGCTGAATGAAATTATTAATTTCGTTTAACAACACCAACGTTTGAACGATGTATGAATTTACATCATAAAGGTCAAATCCAATTTAGCTTATCTAACACCATGCACAAAAGAATCTATAAGGTTAAATTTTGAGTTTATTTCATGCTGTTACATCATCAATAAGCTTTTTTCAATCTCTCAAACCATAATCCCTATGAGGATGACAATGTAAGAACTTGAGAGTGGAAAACTTAAGCCCCCCATCTTATAGGACATTTGCATAGTAAAATTATACAGACTGCATTTTATCCTACATATGTCTAAATAGCAAACAAACAAGATTTGAATAGGCAAATTCTGAACACTGAGACATTTGTTGTCATATGTATATGTAATCAGTATTGAATGTTCTTATTTTCAGTGTATAAGTAACAGGCCTGAGCTTTATGTTCATCATAAGTGAAAAATAAAGCTAATATAATAAATTCGCAAATTCTTATTTTACCTTGCTTTGTGTAATTTGAACTGTAGTAAACATGGTGCATTTCTCTCATTTTACCTAATTTGTGTTTTCAGCTTTGAGCAAAGCCTGCTCTGATTTACCCACACAAAGTCGCTTTGCATAAGAGATTGAGTCCCTGTTTCTACATAAGACAATGCGCATCCCACCAAACCTCGCATCAGTGCAGGACTCCGCTTTGTGTGCTTCATCATGACCTTCGTCGGGCACGTTCTTTTTTTTGTTGCACTTGTGATAGTTGGCGTTTCTGGAAACATATTTAACTTCATTTTTACTATACAACAGCAAGTGAAGACCAGGACCATTCAGACTGTTGGTTTAATCCTAAACGTCATCTCCATCAGCAACATCATCTTGGTACTCGCCACTTTCGCGTTGGTGGTGAGTGTCTTCCAGAATGCCCAAATTTGGTGCGTCAGGCCATACCCTTTAGCTCTCCGGATTGAAATATATCTAATGATGACCTGCAGCTTCACCAGCTTCTGGGCCATTGCATGGCTGAGTCTCTTCTACTGCATCAAAGTTGTAAACTTCTCCTCCGAGTGCTTCAGAGCATTGAAGAGCAACATCTCCTCTTTGATCAATGCCGCAGTGCTGCTGAGCTGCATGCTCTCCTGCTTGTTGTTCTTTCCTATGTTCTCGCTCGACATTGTGGACTCATTGGAAAAAAATGACAATGTGAGCAGCATCACCAACTTGACCTGTCCACAGCCCTCCTTTACTTTGAAAATGAATGAATACGCATACGCTGCTGCTATTCTTTGCCTCCTCTGCCCGATCCCTTTGATGATCATGCTGCCCACCTCCGTCAGAATGGTCGCCCATCTATGTGCTCACACTATGGCTCTCAAGAAGAACCAGACCCAGGTGCAGGGATCTGACTCATACGTCCTGGTGTGCAAGATCACCATCTCCCTGGTGGGAGTTTATCTGTCCACTCTGTGTATTGTGGGCTTGTTTTTTATTATAAGGTTAATCGGGGAATTTATCACCTACCACGCTTTAGCCAGTGCCTTTAGTTTTTACAGTGGCATGACTTCTCTTCTTCTGACAGCTTCAAACAGGTATCTGAAAGAGAAGCTCTGGAGTCTGTTGTGTTGTAGGAAGGCAGAGGAACAAGTTGGCAAAAGCCATACAGTTGTGACAGGGGATGTTTAGCAATTAAGTAATAACATAGTAAGCAAGAAAGTAAAAAATAAAATTAAGATTTAGTCACTTTGGATAAAATCATCCGCTGAATGAAAACATGTAACTGTTACTAATTGGTTGACATTATAGTATAGTTTACTGAATAGTCTGGAGAATAACCAACACTGTCTCAATTCATAACTATTTTTACATTTTGGTGATTTAGTGGCTAATTCGTATTTTGAGGGCTGGTGCAAACTGCTGTCCCACAAACAAAAAACAAATTTAAAAAGCATTTAATAATGTTTACTAAGATCCTTTCCATTACCTGTTGAAACCCACAATAACATTTAAAATATATGTAAGCTTAATAAAATCATCATTAATTGAGTACTTTTAGTTGGGAGGTGGGTGTCCCGAACCTTAACCCCTAATTTTCAACTTGTGAAAATAATATTTTTAAAAAAATTTAATAAGTGTCCCCCTCTCTCATAGCTACAAGCTGTAAGTAGACAGGTCTGATCATTTTGAGGTAAATTGTTTTCAAAAGTCTAGAAATCTGTGTGTAACTTTAGGGAACGTCACTACCAAACACCTTTTTTTCTGCAATTAACATTTAGTTTTCACATGTGTACAACTGTTCAGAACTGTGCTAGCTAACCATGTGCTAATTAGCATCTTTGAGCTAGGTTCAAAACTATCTAAAATTGTACTGAAACAGTCACAACCAAAACATGTCATCATTGTTTTGATAGACAACAAAAGGGAACATATAATTCATTATTTGAAGGAAAAAAACAAATTTTAGTACTATGCAAATTTTTTGTATTTTAATATGCTTTAGTACTGTGTGTGAGGTAAGATTCTGTAATGTGATGTGGTCGCAACTCGCTACCAAAATATTACTGTCACTACAGAGAATGTGCTGTCACTAATGAAACATGGGATGTTTTGTCAAAAATAAAGTATAGTGAATATCAACTAAGATGTTAAGACAGTGTTTGGTTTAATGTATATGCAAACTAATGAATCCTTAAGTTTGAAATCAATATGATCAACGTTTTTCCTTTTACAAAGAATTGGATTCAAAAATACAACAAATCTCATAAACCACACTTGAAATATCATTAACTATTATGTAATTATTATTGTTCCTTACAAGGAAGATGTAAGAAAAATATTAATAGGTCAGTATAACCCTTCTTAATAAATTATTTATTACTGTGTTTTGGTAGTGACAAATTTGGAGAGAGGACCAATATCCCAAAACTTCCTGAAAATACAATGAGAATTAACTGCACAATTACTAGAAATTTGTACCTTAGATATTACACAATTTGCATACATACAAAATGTGTGGGAAAAGACATTTCTGTAGAATGGCCCATGAATCTCACTTGTATGTTTTTGTATGATCTGATTATTTGGTTATGTTTAGGGATGGGCCTTCATGCTTAGTTTTCAAAATATTTTTTGTTAAATTCACATTGTACAATTCCGTACTAAATCGCAGCTTCGCAAACATTTATGTTTTCTCTTGCAATCAGGTTTAATATATTATTAAAATAAATTGTTCTAGTCGTATTATGTAGAGTAAAGTATATCTTTGCTGGGATAATGAAATAATTATGTCTTGGTGATCTATGTAGACAGACATGTAGTTATATTTTGCTGCATTGTGAAAAAGTTTAATAAAATATATACAGTGGTGTGAAAAAGTGTTGGCCCCCTTAATGATTTTTTATTTATTTTTTTGCATGTTTGTCACACTTTAATGTTTCAGATCATCAAACAAATTTAAATATTAAAGCAACCGTATGTAGGATTGTGGCCAAAACTGGTACTGCAATCACTTTCAAAATACTGTAGAACGGTGTATCCCCTCCCGCTCCCCCCTGACTCGAGGTTGCCAGCTAAGCTGCAGGATCCAGCAGGAACGTAGGCTGCTGCAAGGAGCTTCCAATGGCAAGTGACGAGTCCTACACAGTAATTTTTTTTTCTTCTTTTAATTATGTTTATGCTTCAGGAGAGATGTGTTTTGCAAAGTAATTATGTATCTCAAAAATTTACTAATGGCGATTAGCCAAATATTTTGTAAAGATGTACTGTAATACCACATTTCAATCGGAACATAGATTGTTTTCATACCCTGCTAGTGCTACGATATAAAGTTTTTATGAACGCATTTAGCTCGGGCGACCGTGGAAATTCCACTGCATATGGAAGCAAAGTTAGCCAAACATAAATGAATCTTACCTGTCCAGGACAAGCGTGCCGTAGGTGTCCTGAAAAGTGAAGCCAAAAGTTTTCGATCGCCCCCCGGTGGCTGGCTGCAGTATAGGTCATAAACCCCGCCCTCTCCATGTAATCTAATGGGACGTGAGCCAAACTAAATAATCAAATTACACGGCAAATAATTTTTTTTCCAAAGGTGATTTCCATCGTGTGAGGTAGTTCTTATAATGCTGATTCATGCTCAGGTGTTCGTTTTTCTAATAAGTTTGCATTTAAGTAGTTATTTGATGCTATAAAAACGGGGTGTGTTGTCATGATTGTGATCGTGCGATTGGGTCTGCGGGAGTTTGGGCGGGACTTTGACACCGCGGCTCCGCCTCACGACACTACTGCGCATGCTCTGGCTCCAAACAAACCTCTACTGCGCATGCTCTGGCTACAAATGACGTAACTTCCCCCAAGATGGTAGCGGCCATATTGAGCTGTTTTGGCTTCACTTTTCTATAGTGGAAAGAAGCGGAAACGCGTTGTCCATCTTTTTTTACAGTCTATGGTCCAGGAGAACATTAGCAACGTTGGCGTCTATCTTCAAATTCTTCTCCGTTTTCAGCCGTCTCCATCTTTCAAAGGCATCTCCTATACAAATCCTTGTTTTATTTCAGACTTTGTCACGATGTATTTCGGATTCATAACGAGGCTTTTAGGTTTCGTAACATTATACATGTTTTATCCGACACGTTCACAGCTGCAGCTGTAACTAGAGCAGAGCTGCAACCCGGATGACGAAACTCTTCTGACTTTGTGATTGGTAGATAGCTGGAGGGTGGAGCCTCAAACCAAAACACAAAATGACAACTATAACATCAGTCGTGGGCTGCAACTTTTACATTTAAATGACAATATCCTGGCCGGACCACTGTTGTCAGTGATATAAGTATTTGGAATGAACATGATTTCTTAATGTCTAGTGACAAGTCAGGGCCATTTTATGATTAACTGAAATACATTTCTTACATATGGCTCGTTTAATCAAAGATAACACAAGTAAACACAACATGCAGTTTTTGAATTAAGTTTTTTTTATTATGAAGAAAAAACTAAATCCTAACCGACATGGCCCTGTGTGAAAAAGTGTTTGCCCCCTAAACTTAATAACTGGTTTGGCCACCCTTAGCAGCAACAACTTCAATCAAGCTTTTGTGATAACTTGCAATGAGTCTGTTACAGCCCTGTGCAGGAATTTTGGGCCACTCATCTTGGCAGAATTATTGTAATTCAGCCAAATTGGAGGGTTTTCGAGCATTAACCGCCTTTTTAAGGTCAATCCACAGCATCTCAATAGAATTCAGGTCAGGTCTTTGACTAGGCCACTCCAAAGTCTTCATTTTGTTTTTCTTCAGCCATTCAGAGGTGGATTTGCTGGTGTGTTTTGGATCATTGTCCTGCTGCAGAACCCAAGTTCGCTTCAGCTTGAGGTCACAAAGAGATGGCCGGACATTGTCCTTCAGGATTTTTTGGTAGATAGCAGAATTCATGGTTCCATTTATCACAGCAAGTCTTCCAGGTTCAGAAGTAGCAAAACAGCCCCGGACCATCACACTACCACCACCATATTTTACTGTTGGTTTGACGTTCCTTTTCTGAAATGCTGTGTTACTTTTACGCCAGATGTAATGGGACACACACCTTCCAAAAAGTTCAACTTTTGTCTCGTCAGTCCACAGAGTATTTTCCCAGAAGTCTTGGGGAGATGAGCCTTTATGTTCTTTTTGCTCAGCAGCAGTTTTCGTCTTGGAACTCTGTCATGCAGGCCATTTTTGCCCAGTCTCTTTCTTATGGTGGAGTCATGAAAACATGCCTTAACTGAGGCCTGCAGTTCTTTGGATGTTGTTGTTGGGTCTTTTGTGACCTCTTGGATGAGTCGTCGTTGCTCTCTTGGGGTAATTTTGGTCGGCCGGCTGGCCACTCCTGGGAAGGTTTACCACTGTTCCTTGTTTTCGCCATTTGTGGATAATGGTTCTCACTGTGGTTTGCTGGAGTCCCAAAGCTTTAGAAATGGCTTTATAACCTTTTCCAGACTGATAGATCTCAATTTTTTTTCTCATTTGTTCCTGAATTTCTTTGGATCTCAACATGATGTGTAGCTTTTGAGGATCCTTTGGTCTACTTCACTTTGTCAGGCAGGTCCTATATAAGTGATTTCTTGATTGCAAACAGGTGTAGCAGTAATCAGTCCTGGGTGTGGCTACAGAAACTGAACTCAGGTGTGATAAACCACAGTTACGTTTTAACGGGGGGCAAACACTTTTTCACACAGGGCCGTGTGGGTTTGGATTTTTTTTTCTCTTCATAAAAAACCCTTCATTTAAAAACTGCATGTTGTGTTTATTTTTGTTATCTTTGATTAATATTTAAATTTGTTTGATGATCTGAAACATTAAAGTGTGACAAACAATTTTTCACACCCCTGTATATGGATTAATTATATGAATTCTGTTTCAGTACAACTGACAAACTGAATGGCCAAAGACTATACAGAAATGTTGCACTCATATTACTCAAATTTCATACATATACAGCAACTGTTGTTAGAAGCTTGAGATTGCATATAATCTTTGGCTTTACCAGCCTAAAATATATGCTTTATGTTATTTGAGGATAAGAAATCAAATTAATGGACAGTTCATGTTAGACTTTTTGCTTATTTGAAATGTGTTGTTTAAATGTGAGATTTTGCGATTTCAGAACAACTATGGACCATCTTAAAACAGCTCAAACCAGCTGCCATGTTTCAAAACATACTTAACCAGCATGTGCTGCTTTTTCAATATGGTATGAATGCATTGTAAATTGTACAAATGCATAGGCATAATTTTATTATATTGTTTTTATTTTGATTACAATTATTTCACTACTGTAATATTTTATCTACACCATGTTGGATTTAGTACTGCAGAGTAACTTGATGAGAGATGAAGGTTAAACATAAAACTAGACTATTAGACCATGCAAACAGACTCAGTTAAACATTTTCTGTATCTTTAGCTTGAGAACCTCCGGTATACCCTTCTTCTCAAAAGTTTGTGGCAACTTATCAACATCCATGATATCTTTATGGGCTTCATTGAACACTTCCACACCAATCTCCTTCTTCACTCTGTCTCTCCAGGCACTCAGAGCAGGTCTGCCTTGAAACACATCTAGACCTGTACCGACCGGCTTCAAAACACACAAACAGAATTAATAAATATGGCATAAGTCAAGCACTTAGTCTAAGATTCAAATGCACACAATGCACCTGCATAATCTCCACAATGGCTACAAGATCAGCCAGAGATATTTTATCTCCAATTATAAAGGGCCTGCTCTGCAGATACTTGTCCTCAAAGATTTTCAGAGACAAGTTGAGCTCCTCCACGGCAGCATCCATCTTCTCCTTGGGCACCGGGGACCCTGTGACTGCAGGCAAGATCCCCTAGAATTGGGAAATGTCAGTTAGAGCACAACATTTGATTACTTGATTACTAGTCCACAGCAGTAGATGCTTGCATTAAAGAGAGTAAGAAACAGCAAAAAAAGAGTTTACATAATCACAGTTTATGAGGACACACAAATACAAGTCATCTGTTTAATATTTAATTAAACAGTGACTCTTACCCTGAACCAGAAGACCTTTGACCCATGAGTTCTTATGTTGGTGTGCTGCCAGGACAGAAACTCATCGACTCGTGCACGCTTGTGCAGGTCAGCTGGATACCAGTGGTCAGGAGTGCGATGTTTCCCCACCAAGTACTGCAGTATAGCTATACTATATAGAAAGTATACAGTCTCAAACAGTCATGGGAAATCTAAATATGTATCAGATGTAAATTAAGGTAACATACCTCTCTGTTAGAATAAAATCTCCATCTTTGAGGACAGGAACTTTTCTTATCATGCTGACCTTACCAAATTCCTCTCCATATTGTTCACCTTTGAGCACAGAGGGAAAAAAATACATATATAGTGCAGAAAATACAAAACTTCTTCACTGAAATCAAATGATTTTTAAAGTGCACTGGAATAAAAAATAAATCTAAATAATACTATACATAGTATAGTAACTGTGAAGTAAATAAACAAACTACATTTAGGGTTAACATCAGGTAAAACAGCTAAAACGGAAGATTACCAAGATTACAGTGCACAATTCCATAACAGCTACATAAAAACAAAACAAAATCTACCTGCAGATAAATCCACGGCTTTGTATTCAAATGGTATTTTATTTATCTTGGCAAATAGGAAGACGGAGCGGCATGGCTGGGAATGCAAATCGAGATAAAGTTCCAGTGGCATTTTGGAGGGGAAGTATCCAAGATGAGCGATTCACCAACTTTTCTCCCTATATCCTTTATTTATGCTCCGCCCTCCAGGGGTCAATAGAACAATGTTCTTGCGACACCTTAAAGTAGGTTACCATGTTGCTGTCGGCTTCGTTTATCTAATTATGTGCTATAATGTTATGATCAAAGACAAATGGCAAGTGCAGAGAAACGCTTGCCTGCATGTCATGAGGTATTTGTCTCAGATATCGTGAAGGAACGAGATCGAGAGATAACACATTGTAAAGAAACTGAGAAGCAGCTTCAAATATTGCGTTACCTTTTTCCCCCAAATGTAATGGTTAACTCGATTTTTTTAGTGCGTGTGCCAGGAAAGATTGCTGTAAAATGCTAAAGTTCATTCAAATTCACCCCATCCGTGAATCTCTTATCTGCAGTATCTTTAGTTAATTCTCAATCAAATATTACGTTCATCAAAATAGTCATTTGCATTTACCCTATTTTAAATGGATAAGTACCCCCCCCCCCCCCCAAAAAAAAAAAAAACCCAATTCTGCCATTTATTCACACTCATGTCGTTTCAAACTCGCAAACCCTCCGTTCATCTTCAGAACACAAATTAAGATATTTTTAATAAATCCAAGAGCTTTTTTTTCTTTTTTTCTTTTTTTAAATACATGGTAAAGATACCATATTAATGAAGATACTAGCCTAATATTTCACCTACCTAATAATAAGAATAAATATAAATGTACTCCAAATGTTTTTCCTGCTCCAACCGACAGCCCAAAACATGACAGTAATTGATCATTTCAACAGCAATAAAAAGCAAAATATGCAAGTTTTCTTTCGGTTCAGTGGCATTGTTTACATTTAGATCCCCAATATGGCTGATTGATGACACTTTGTGGAAAAAAAAATAGTCAGTGTGACATCAGTGGTTCAACCGTAATTTTACAAAGCTGCGAGAATACTTTTTGTGCACAAAGAAAACAAAAATAACAACTTTATTCAACAATTCTTCTCCTTCAAGTCACCGTCCTCCGCTATTACCCTTTACCACGATTCATTTGGAATGACATGAGGGTGAGTAATGAATTTTTGGGTGAACTATCCCTTTAAGAGCATTATTATAGATACCAGAAAATTAAAAATATAGGAATACTCAGCTTATATTTTTTTTCTTGTTTTCAGTAATTCAGTCTTCTTTTTAACCTGCAATGCATGCATTTTCTCCTGTTATTGTATACAATAGCCTAATTTCAGCAATGCAAATATAAATTCATTATGTAGCATTTTTATGCTTTTATGCTTATTTTAGAGACATCTTTCTAGCATTAAAATCTGATTTACAAAAAAAAGAGAATTTGAAATGTTGGAATATCATAAAATTAATATAATTTAGATCTTACTGTTTATTTTACTTTACACTACCAAGTTTTTAAACAATAAAATTTTTAATGTTTTTAAAGAAGTCTCTTCTGCTCACCAAGCCTGCATTTCATTGGTCCAAAATACAGCAAAAGCGGTAATATTGTGATATAATATTTCAATTTAAAATCACTGAATATATTTTCAAATGTAATTTATTTCTCTGATCAAAGGTAAATTTTCAGCATCATTATTAGGTGTCACTTTTCCTTCAGAAATCATTCTAATATGCTTTAACATTCATTGTTATTATTATCAAAAAATTTTAACATTTGAGTGAATTTTTTAAAGAATAAGAAAGATCCAAAGATCAGCATTTATCTGAAATAAAAAGCTTTTGTAACATTAATACACTATACCATTCAAAAGCTTGTAGAATATATATATATATATATATATATATATATATATATATATATATATATATATATATATATATATATATATATATATATATAAATACATTTATAATGTTACAAAAGATTTCTATTTCAGATAAATGCTGTTTTTCAGAACTTTCTGTTCAACAAGAAAGCCTAAAAAAATTGTACTCAGCTGTTTTCAACATAATGTTTTTTTGAGAATCAAATCAGCATGTTAGAATGATTTCTGAAGGATCATGTGACACTGTAGACTGCAGTAATGATACTTAAAATTCAGCTTTGAAATCACAGGAATAAATTACATTTTAAAATATATTCAAATGCAAAACACATTTTAAATAGTACAAATATTGTAACTTAAAAATATTACTGTTCAAAATTTTGGTAGTGTAGTTTTTTGGTAGACTGGTAGTGTACTTATAAAAACCCTTCAGGTTTAAAGTGCACTGATAATGACAAGTCAGATTGTTTGTCAGAATATTTAATTGAAGAATTCTGCCACATGATGGCGCAAGAACATTTTTTTCTTATAAAAAAAATGGACTCAAAAGTCAGTACAGCAGCACCTTCTGGAGCAAAGCAGTTTGTTAGTATTCCCACTGAATTAAAGGTATAGTTCATCCGTAAATTAAAATGAATTTACTCGCCCTCATTTCATTCCAAACCTGTGTGACTTTCTTTCTTCTTGGAGTGATCTTTTATTCTCTTTATATGGGAATTCCTCCAGCTCAATACCATCAAAGGAGCACAATTTTAGTAGGGGGAACCAGGGGATTGTCGTTATCAGATACACATTAAATGACGTAAACTGCTCTGAGCTGATAATCATATCCAGGCAGCTTCCTAAAACCATTAAGGAGATATATCAGAAGTTACTTTGTGTTGCACATCCTCTCCTCATTTGCTCTATATTACTGCTTCAAGCATTCAAGCTCTAAGGTCATTCAAGTGTAATTTGGAGTTGACCTTCTTATTGAGGTCAGGATGTGAGTGCAGTTTGAATTGGTTTTGCTGTATTTCAGAGGAAAAGTACAGTAATATGATGCATAAACCCTTTGATATTACTGACACACCTTTACACCGTATTACACTGACTGGATAGATTTATTCTTAGGGAAATCACCCAAATCTCAAATACTATTTTTAACTCTTCTTTGTATTTTGTGTTTAAGTGTTAGATCATTCACCACAGTCTCATCAAACTCCAAAGAGAAGTAAACAAAGAACGCTTGTGGTTTGGAAGAACCAATATAATGGTTTTGGTGAGGCCAAGTGGGTTTTTCCTGCTGATTCTCCCAGCAAGACTTCACTCAAAGTCTGGTTTGAATTTAAAGAGGCATGTGGTTGCGGATTATAGCAGATACACAGATAAGAACCAAAAGGTCTGTGTAAAAGTCTGGCTGAGATTGTTTCTCCATGTTCTCTCCTATAAAAAAAATATTTTTATCCTACAAAGATTAATAAAAGCTTTAGATTTGAATTGGTCATGTTAATGTCGGTACCTAATGTTAAGAAATGGTTGATGTTTAGTGGTGTTATGCTTAGTGATGTTAATCGTAAAAACTTCCATCCTATCATCCCTTTGGTTTTACATTACCTTGTGGTCAGATTTTGATTGAGCGAGGTAATGGGATGCAAGTTGTGACTTTCTGGGCTTCCTGTTTTCCTCTCTAACTCATTTGGGGAAATTCTCCACTATGAGCTCATCCCCATCTATGCAGGTGAATTTTCCTGGGGTTAACCTATACACCTATGACTTTTGCATAGGATGAACTGCATCCTTCATGTGGGTATGTGAGTAAGTCAATGTTTTCCAGCTTTCTTTAACAAAGATGATGGTGTGCTTACATAATCATCACGGTTGACGCAGTGACAAAGCTATGAGCCCTTAGTCCAAGGGGCTTACCAGGAGAGGGAAAAACAACATCTGAGGCTCATGGAGGGGCATTAAAGTAAATGAAGCCTCATTAGTTTTTTGTGCTCTCCTGCACCTGCATCTCTGGTACACTCCCATACCGAGTTAAAAAGGCAATTCAAACATTAACTTAAACATACACAAGCACTTTTCATAATGCAACCTGTTAATTAGTAATGAACGATTTAAAAGGTTGACTGAAAATGTTCTTTATATTTGTGATTATTGTATTGTGCTGTAACCTCTTGATCATAGCTAACACGTTATTTGTGGTATAGTCATTAGAGATGTTAACAAAAACCATATGTAGAATGTGCAAAGATCTGTGGTCTTTTCAACACTTTTGTAAACAGAATTCAAAAAGCCTGGGTTTCTTTTTTTAAAGCATTGGCAGATTATATTGGCTTGTTGTCATGTAAACTAAAATAAGATCTTAATTCTTTTATTGTGGTTGCTAGTCATGCATGGTTTGATTTCGCACTATACTTCAATGGGGCGTTGAATGTAAAATTAAGTGTTACAAACAGGCAAAAGAGTAGCTAAGAGTAGTTTTTTTTCTCCACACTGCAAAAAATGCTTTTCTTACTTTGATTTTTTGTTTCCAGTAAGCAAGCAAGTAAAAATTATTTTCTTGTTTTCCGAAAAAACAAGCCAAAATTAAGTGATTTTTTGCTTAGAACAAGCAAAATAATCTGCTAATGGGGTAAAAAAAAAAATCTTATTTCAAACAGAAAACAAGATTATTTTTCTTATACCCCATTGTCAGATTATTTTGCTTGTTCTAAGCAAAAAAAATACTTAATTTTGGCTTGTTTTTTCTGAAAACAAGACAATAATTTTTACTCATCTAGAAAATCCTTCTTGATTTAAGAATTTTTAGATATTTTGACTGGAAACAAGACAAAAAAAATCTAAGTAAGAAAAGCATTTTGTTGCAGTGCATTATCATTTGAAAGAGGTTTCTCTAGTGTTTGGGGAGATAACAGGGGAAACAGAAACCCCTGAGTTGAGTTTGAACCCATTTTTCCATTAAAAAAAAAGCTTGAAAAACATATCAAGTTGATTAATCTTTTGTCATTTGCTTATTTACTAAAAACCATCTGAATAAACCGAAACACTGGATTGAATCTGGCTTTCCAAGTATGAGAGGCTGTATCCGAAATCAAATACTTTAGGTTTACTATTTAGTGGTTTACCTGCAAATGTGAATGAGCTCATAGAATTTCCCCAAATGAGCTGGAGAGGAAAACAGGAAGCCCTCAAAACTTGCATCCCATTACTTCACTTGATCAAAATCTGACCACAAGTTAATATAAAACCAAGTGGATTATGAATGAAAGTTTTGAACAATGCATAGGCTATGAAAAGAGTAGTTTGTCTGAATTCACAGTATTCATAAAACAGTAGGTGAAAAGTCCCTGATGACCTACTATTGAGAGCATTTGTGAATGGCAGTGAAGCAACGCAACTGATGCTGTTCATGTGATAATCGCAATATCATGAATGTAGCATGTCTGAATTACATTCATGCTACACACATTATACTATAACCAGTGCTGGAGAAAGTTTCTTATAAAAGTAATGCATTACAATATTGTGTTGCTCCCTAATAAAGTAACTAATTGCATGACTTAGTTACATGGAAGCATTATGTTACTTTTGTGTTATTTTTTCTCATCTGCGCTGGGCTTGCTTGTCTGTTTTAATATAGAAAAAAAAAAAAGAAATGAAAAGAAAAACCCTAGCTTTTACACCAAAAGTGAAATTAATAGCCTCAGGCTATAAGAAATGTATATTCACGTCTAGGGGTGGGACGATACAGGTAACTCACGATTCAATTCTGTGGAGATATGTGGCCCACGATATCGATAATATCGCGATTCACGATATCTACGATATTCAATATATTGGAAGAAATTTCATCAACGATATATCACGATATATGTGACTGAAAAAGAAAAAAATACCCATAATAAGGAAATCTTATGCATTTATTAATGCCAACATTTCCAACACTGTGCAAAGAAATATGCATTTGCATAATAACTCACTGCCTCCTGGTCTTAAATGTAAACACTGTACAGCTAGACAGATAAAAGTGCCTGAACATTAAAAAACAACATGAACATTAACTAACGTGTAAACCGTGATCCTGAAACGTCAGTAAGTTACTGTAAAGTGCTTTATGTTAACCTGGACAGTGGTCTCATCAATGCATATTCTTCTTGAGGAACACTAACGCCTGTTTCACACATACTCCGTCTGCAGTGTGTATGCAGTCCGTGTGTGTTACGTATGCGATGCAGAAGCAGCACGGACTCATTTTGCTTTCACACAGGACACGTTTGCAGTCCGTTCCTGATCCGCGGCTGTTTACCACAAACACACCATTTATCCGTTATTTTGATTTCAAATACAAACGTGCTTTTTCAGCATTGTGATACTCTTTTATCACAGTACACTAATACAATTCTAGATATATTCACGTTTAAACTCAACGTATAATAAACAACGTATTATTCAATGCACTTGCACAGCAACCGCGTGCAGTGTGAACGCTCTAGTCTAATCCGTTAACATGGGTGCGGAAAAAAATACTCAACGCATAAGCACTGCAGACGGAGTATGTAACAGCGACACCAGCACGTGTCGTAACGTAAAGTTACAGTGAGATTCTATGTCTGTCTTACCTTCCCTGAGCCCATTGAGTTTTAACAGACCCCAAAGTGTGCTCAGTTTTCAGGAATCAGTCTGAATGAACAGTATAATGGCATTAATGGGAAAACTGATTAAAAAAAGGTAAGTAAACAATTCACACATCTAGATATAACCTCTATTATGACAAAATAAGCCTTAAAATTGCATAAAAAGTTTCTAGTAAGTAATCAGCTTGGTGAAATTAAAAGTAAATCTATGTTTGTGCCTAAAATTGACCCTGCTTTGATGACTTATGACCAGAAACATTCAAAATAGTTGTAGACTATTAAAAACACTAGAAAAACATAAGTTCATAAATAAAATATATTGTTAAATTGCCTGCCTTGAGTTATTATTTTGGAATAAATGTAAAAAACTTCAACCCGCTAAATTGATGAGATTCATTTTGGCTTTAATAAATAGAATATTAATTTTTTGATTATTCTGATAGTGTAAGTAAAGTTTATTTAACCTAGAAAATGTGAGTGGGACATGAATTTACATGTGATTTAAAAAAAACTCATTTCAGAACACCAACACACCACTATATATATATATATATATTCCTGGATGTGTCATATATATATAATATTATATATATATATATATATATATATAATTATTATTATTTTTATTATTATCAATTACCTGGAACTGTTCACCATCCTTGGTCGTTATTTGTAACACTAACTTTAAGTAATTTAATTCTTTGATGTAAATCTAAACTTAAATCTTAGTATGGACTATAAATCTTTATCAATCTACATAGCTAAATATTAGGTTTTATCAAAAATGTCAAACATTTATAGAACATGCACATTTCTGAATTAATAAGGCCAGGTGGAAATTAAACCTGGACCACAAAACCAGTGATAAGGGTCAATTTTTTTAAATTGAGATTTATACATAATGAAAGCTGAATAAATAACCTTTCCATAGATACAATTTGCAAAGTTGGAATCTAAGGGTGAAAAAAAAAAAAAAAATCAAAATATTGAGAAAATCGCCTTTAAAGTTGTCCAAATTAAGTTCTGAGTAATGCTTATTACTCATCAAGAATTAAGTTTTAATGTATTTACGGTAGGGAATTTACAAAATATCTTTATGAAACATTATCTTTACTTAATATCCTAATGATATTTGGCATAAAAGAAAAATCGACCATTTTGACCCATGCAATGTATTGTATTGCTACAAATATACACGTGCTACTGACTGGTTTTGTTGTTCAGAGTCACAAATTAGGTCGTTCTTCTGCACTCTAGACTAGGCTGTCTTTTATAATGAGTGTACCACAAAGCTCAGTTGATTCGCTCTTTACAGAAGCATAACGAGTTAAAAGTCACGTGGTGAGATCGGGCAATATTGTCACTCCGGCCCATAACAAAAAAAAAAAACAACGGTGTATTTGAGGAAAGAGAACAAAGAAATCATTGCATATAAATAACTGCAGTCAATCCAGCAGCAGTCGTCCACAGGCATCGCGCGAGCTTGCACCACAACTTTCTCAGGCACTTCCACTTCCAGCAGCGGAGCTCGAGGATACAGGAGGAGGATGCAGGTCTCCGGGCTTCTGTCAGGCGCTTTCGCTCTGCATGTGCTCTTGACCGTGAGATGCATGCCTTTGCACGGGGGACGAGGACTCACGAAGCACAAACAGCCTCCGGTGAGTTTATTAATAGCAACATTTGTTGCATTGTTTCAAGAAAGGTTCTTTGTTGGCATCAATTGTTCTGTGAAGAACCTTGAACATCCATGGAACTTTTCAAATGCAGAATAGGTTCTTTATAGTCGAAAAAATGGTTCTATAGATTTGTAAAATGTTCTTCAAAATGGTTCTTTTAGGAACTGTTCACTGAAAGGTTCTTTAGGGATCCAAAAATGGTTCTGTGGCATCACTGCAAAAACACTCTTTTGGAACCTTTGTTTTTAAGAGTGTAGCTCTTAAAAAAAAACTGTAGGTTTTTGTTTAGTAAGGGGTTATTTAACATTTTTACTGCATTGGAACTTGCCAGTTTGAGTTTTACTTTAAAATTTGTAATAAATTACATTTTATTTTACTTTCATGCTGCATGGCACATACAAATAGATCAGCATGAACAAAGTAAAATCTAATGAGTTTTGGCTTGTTGTAAGTATTGGCACCAAATTGAACAACAGCGTCTAAAGCTTCTATTATTACGAGCCAGAACCTGTCAGTTTCATCTGGGTTTGTTCACTTTATAGGATTCAGGTCTAGTAAATGATGGTTATAAGTTTAGTAAATGATCTCATTTATAACTGTTTAACTGCCATTAAATGCTCTTGATAAAAGCTTTTTTATTTTTTATTTAAAATATATTCACAGGCTTACTGTTTTCTTTATGTTTTTTTTGTTTATGCCCTGTATTTGAAGTGTTTGTTTGATTATTAAAATGCCCTAACTAATCTGTCATCACATTCCTAAAACTGAAGAATGAATTTTAGTGTTGTATTTATGATGACTCAGGTGTAAAAACTTATAAATAATGTTGCCAGTTTGTTCTCAGCGATGACAAAAACAGCGAGGGATTGTGCAGGCATGGGCAAGTTTGTCTTTTCTGTGCCATCTGGAGGGACAACACACACTCCCTCTCTCTCTCTCACGGATACATAGCCTACTATAGAGAGAATTTAGGGAATGTGATAGTCTGCTCACTGCTGTTTTCTTGTTATGATTATTTCACCCCTTGCTCCCTGGCATGTCCCCTGCTAAAAGAGAATAGATTGTGTAGTTTGTGAATCCAGATATAATCAAAATCCTTTTGTTTAGAAGATTGTTATTTTCACATCCCAGTCTCGTTCTCACAATATTTGACCCAGTCACTGGAAGCGGAAACCATTGGCAAAGGCTGAGGCTCTAGGACACTCAGTTCCTAAAACCTCTTTAGTTAAGGTTGAATTTCTGAAAATGGGAAGCATAAAACATGCATATAATTAAGTTGTCATATATACAGTGGTTTAGCATTATTTGCTAGTTTATTGTATTTGTGGAGCCACAAGCTACTTGTAGAAAACACCAAATTGATAAGGAAGACTTGGGAAAAATAGACTATGGTTAATACACTCCTGTAGTGGGACTGTGCTGTTTAAGAGCAGTTGTAATGGTATGCTTATGTAATGTTTTCATTTTCTGCAAAAATAAATTCATCAGCCATAATTTGGTTTAAGGTTTATAATATCGAGTTTTAGAAAAATACAGGGCTATCCACCTACATTTTTTTGTAAGAGTGGGCGTGGCCATTTGTCTCATCCGCGTCCAGCTATTTTTAGCTGTACAAAACAGCTTGTTTTGCTGCTTGATATTGACAAACTGGTGTGTCTTACCATATTATTTTCATGTAGTATCTTAATTATGAACACACTGGTTTGTAGTGCAAACAGTTTTATCGTTTACTGCACGTTGTTATTCTTCTTATTTCGCTATAGCGGCTAAGCCCATAGGCTTACTTCTGCATTAAAGAATAAGGTTGATATATGATCAAATTAAGCAAATGTAAGTGCTGAAAGTCGCCCTGTAGGGTATAATTAATAATTATTCTGTGTATAACAGAAAAAAACAGATGTTTATCTGTTTTGTAATCATGAGATGGTCTTTGAAGCCATTGCACTTATCAAACCTTAACTTAAGACTTCACAGGAAATTGTATACTTTTTGCCATTTTTCCATCATGCCCATAAATAAAGAAAAGTTTTGTCTGGTCCAGCTCTTATAGCTAAGCCTGTTTCCGTCACTGAATAAAAATAAAAAAGCTAATTGTGACTTTTTTTTCTCACAATTCTGACTTTTTTTCTTGCAATTATGAGTTTACATCTTGCAATTCTGACTTTTTTTCTCAGAATTACCTGATACAAACTCTAATTTCTAAATTCTTTTTTAGAATTATGAGATATAAACTCGCAATTGTGAGTTATAAAGTCAGAATTGTGAGACATAAACTCGCAATTCTGAGAAATGAAGTCACAAATCTGAAAAATAGTCAGAATTGCAAGATATAAACTTACAATTCTGACTTTTTTTCTCAGAATTTCGTGATATAAACTTGCAATTGTGAATTATAAAGTCAGAATTGCAAGACATAAGCTCGCAATTCTGAGATAGAAAGTCACAATTCTGAGAAAGTCAGACATAAACTCACTATTTAGATTTTTTTCTCAGAATTGTGATGCAAACTCACAATTCGGACTTTTTTTCTGAGAATTGTGAGATATAAACTTCCAATTGTGAGTTATAAAGGTGCATATTTTTAAATTTTATATTACATTATTAATAGAATTGCGAGATATAAACTCACAATTCTGACTTTTTTCTCAGAAATACGAGTTCAGGGGCCTCATTTATAAAACGTTCTTACGCACTGATTTGATCTTAGAGTGTTCGTACGATCAAATCCACGTCAAAGTACAGATTTATAAAAACCGTCTTTGACGTGGAAAAGTACTTATCTCCACGTCAGATTCCAGTTTGGCGTACGACCGTTTCCTTGTGGTAATGCCTGGTATTGCAGATAGTTCAGCCTCACTATAATTTGATTTCTTGCGCTCCTTTTTACTTGCCATTGTCACAGAGTTTTTGCTTTAGGAATGAGCTCATTTTATATGTTAATTAATTAAGCAGGGGCGTTTCGACGGCGGAACATTCAGCTGCACACAATTCCACGATCATTTGTGATTTATAACCGAATGACTGGCATACGCATGGATTTCGTGTGTACGATCAAATCAGAAAAGTTCTTAGATAAAATCAAGGATGGTTTCTACGCAAGTCTTTATAAATGAGGCCCCATATCTCGCAATTGTAGCTTTTTTCTCAGAATTTCGAGTTTATATCTTGCAATTCTGACTTTATAACATGCAATTGCAAGTTAGGTCAAAATTGTGGGTCATAACTTTTTTTTATTCAGTGGCAGAAACGGGCTTCCGTATTTAGCAGCTCCTGTGTGGTGCAGTCTATATAGCTATTTTTTTTTTTAATTTTCCCTTTCGATATATAATTTTTTAATTTATTTTGAAGAAAAGAGTGAGATTTCAAATTTCGTTACTGACTTTCACTAGGTACAGCGGTACGCCAAAACCATCTGATTCATCCACACAAAATAGAATAGCTGATGCCAAACTCATATAATTACACTAACAAACCGCTAGAGGGCCAAAAGTTTCATATTGTAGCTTTAAAATTGGAGGTTTTTGTAAACAACCTCTGAAGTATGAGTGAATTTAACTGCAACACAAACAGTGTTTTCATCACAGGCAAGATTGTGTTTTTGATTGTGTTTTTCAGGGTTATTGGGTCAGGTGATTCACTCGCCTTAGCTGCTATGATTTTGACAGGGTCATTCAAGGAAAGCATAATCAGTTTCATGACTTCCTGGATGTGTCAGAGCAGGAATATGTGTGTGGGGGAGAGGGAAAAAAAAATAGGTTTGTGTGAATAAGCCAGATGCCAAAGTCCTTCGAGCACTGATCCAAACTTGAAACATTTACTATTGCTGGTAGACAGAGGGCTTGAGCTGCTGGGGATAGAGTTTAACATGAGTACTGGTGCATACGCTGTATCTGGGAGCTTATCACTGCAAGCTTACTTGAAAGTCTCCTTTAGTCCTGCACTGGACCACTCATCACTTCCAAGTCAGCTGCAGATTCTAGGGGATTTACCTGTGAATATTTGTGCAAATGGTAATCCTTTAAAGCTTTGTTTATCTTGCCACTAAGAGTTGTGATATGTTGGTGGAAGGATAAGCTTTTCTTTTTTTACTCTCCCTGTCTGATGTCTGTAAACCAGATTGGACAGTGACCCAGATCTTTGATCCTGCACTCTACCCATCCAAAATTTGACTCATTGAAGCATGTTTGATAAATGTGGAAAGAGTAGGGGTTTCAACATGCATGATCCTTTTGCTTTAAGTACTAATATTAGTTTATCATTTCATGGAAACCTTCACTCAGTTGGTCCTAAAACAATGTTGCTTTATGAGTTATGATTTAGATGTTTGTTTCTTAAAGGTGATATTTGCAATTTTCAAGGTACTAGTCACCAAACTGAGAAAAATGCATCCATGATTTTTTTCAAACAGGTGTTCAGTACAAGTTAAACTCAATTAACAGCATTTGCGACAAAGGTGATTACCTAAGTATTTAAAAGCAGAAATGTGAAACACATATTATGCCCCTTTTTACAAGATGTACTGTAATATAAGTCGGAATGTGTCTGTAAAGTTTCAGTGCAAAATACCCCATCATTTATTATATTATTTTGAAAATGCCTATTTTGAGTAGAAGCCAGAAACACGCTTTTTTCATGCAAATGAGCTGCTGCTCCCCGCCCCCTTTTCCAGAACAGGGCTGTGCTTTTACAGCTTGTACCTCAGATATTCTGCCAAAAAAACATCTGTTTGGTTTTGATTATCATGTCGATCATGGTTTTGTAAGCACTCACATCCGAAGCATGCGGACAGAAAGCGTCTGTCACATGGCATGTGAGTACTAAACTAAGTTCTCTTTCATGTCTTATTGCACTTAAACGGTCAAAAAACACAAGTTTATGTTAAAAACACACACAAGTTACTAAAACACAGTCGGTTATGTCTGTACAGATGTGAAAGAAATCACATGTTTATATTAGATCTGTGTATTAAGTGTCAGCAGCGTAATACACAGTACCTATAGTGCTAACTACTCTGTTAAAATGACCCAAACTGTTAAATAAAACTGAAAATCACTGCAGCTTGACTGAATAACTTATATAGCTTTAATAAGAAAACATTTCTTACTTCAGTGCTGCTTTTAAATGCTCTGGCGTGAAGATAAACATGGCATATTGTGTGCGGCTCACTCAGGGAGGGGTTTACACTATTAAATTTTTTTGAAACTAAATTTGAAAATAGAGGGTTTGCACTTATACACTCGGATGTAAATAACAATATGGAGTGCACGGTTAATGTACCACTGAATACGTTGTTAGGCTAATTCATGCTGTCTAAACCATGGAAAAAAGCTACTAAATCATATAGAGAAGGGCTTAGTAAGCAGGAAAGGGCACATTATTTTGACAAACTAAAGTTAATGGGTGGTAAAGATATGTATAAGCAGTATTAAGTAAGATATTAGCTTAATTTTTCTCCTAGCTGATCAGAAATGATAAGAACAAACACAAATGTTGTCAAGATTCTTGCCCTGAAAATCCTGGTTTAGTCTGGCCAAGCACAAACTGACCTTTTGTTCCTCAAGACAGTTTTTTGCACTCTTCTCCTTGATTTGTTATGCTTTTTGGCAATCTATAGTACTCCTGTTTTTTTCTGGTCTGACCAATTTAGCTTTACTGTAAACCACAATTTTGGGTTAATAATTAAAATGTAGAAATTCATTTTTGTTGTAATCATCATTATGCCACAATTGCTGCCAGTTGAGCATAACTCATATCGAATCTGGAATATTCATAAGTGAAAACAGAAATGTTTTGATAGCTCAACAGAACTACCGTTTAAAAAAAAATCAACCTGCAACCTGGTTTATTTACAGTTGAGTATCTGTACTGGCATATGAAATAGGTGAAAGTATTCTACAAAGTAAAATTTTAAATCACTGTTTTGCTACTGAAAGTGGCTTGTACTCTCAGTTGAGTTTGTTGAAAACAATGATAAAAAAAATGTCAGGATTTCCTCTGTGGAGCTGAAAGCATGTGTTAACACGAGAAAGAGGTGGAGGGGGAACGTGGGACGTGGGACGTGGGAGCTCTAGGCTGGGACAGGCAGTGTTGTATGGGAGTGTGGCTCAAACACAAACCCAACTGGCGAATTTAACTACACATGAAAGGAGACAGCAGCATTTATAACTTGGCTTTGTCTGGGGGGCTTATCTGAAACATAAATTATGTCAAACTACAGGCAGAACGCTGACTCAAAATATTTCCAGCATTAAAAATGAATCAGAAAGCATTGTTGGCTAGCTTTCAAACTCACTGAGACAAGTTTTTCTCTCCCTGTCTGATGTCTGTGAACCTATTAAGCACTGACCCAGAATTTTGATCCCTCTCTAAAAAGGTATTTTCAGTAGCTTTAGGGTCAGACGGTTCATTTAAACAGTGCTGATAAAAGTGGACAGCTACATTCTCACACTTATTTTAAAATTCACTCTGATCTTACGTCCAGAAAAACCCCAAAGCATTCCTTTCCACATCATGCCACTACCTCTAGGCTTTTTATCAGCGCATACTGCAGCCTTGATTTCCATTTTGTGTATGTGCAATTTTGTTGCTTTAATCTCCTCAGACTTTTAATGAAATAAACTGCTTACTTTGAGGACTGTGTTTTGGCAGAACATCAAGACACATTTGGCAATGCTTTCTCTATAGATTATTACACACACACATAAAATAGTGACTTATTGTGTTAACTTCATTCTCCCCCTGTATAGTATAGCCAAATGTGTCCTAACTTGCCCTCCGTTTTTGAGAAGTGGGTCAAATATACGCTTTGAAACTTGCATTGTATGAACAATGCAGAAAGCACCTCATCTTTGTGTGTGCCAGTTGTGGAATGTGTGTTATTCCAGAGTTATGGCAGATCTCACCCACTCATAGGTCAGGAGTCACAATGCAGTTGGATGTTATAATCACATAAATAACTGAGAAAAGAAATTTAATTAAGCATCTGGTTCGAATTTCATTAACATTTTGTATCCAGGTTCACGAGATTAGATTGAACTGTACACACTCCTAAAAATAAAGGCTCCAAATTGTTTTTTTTTTTTGTTTTTTTTTTTTGTTTTTTTGCGGTGGTGCCATAGAGGAACCATTTTTGGTTCCCCAAAGAACCTTTCAGTTAACAGTTCTTAAAAGACCGCTTTGAAAAATATTTTTTAAAATCTAAAGAACCCTTTTCCACTATAAAGAACCTTTTCTACATTTAAAAGTTTCCATGGATGTTCAAGGTTCTTTCCGAGACCATCAATGCCAATAAAGATTATTTTTAAGATTGCAGTGTAAGTGCTTATATTGGTGTTTCATTATTTGTATGAGTACCATGTTTTTAATTTCTGTATTAAAATATTTTTAATATCGTAAAATAGTACAATATCAGATTGATACAAATGTCCTGATACTATAATGTAGAACTAATACTAAATTTTTGTTTAAAAAAAACGTATTAGTAATCTTCTATTTTTAATTCTAATTACATATTTAAATATTTTAAGAAACTGCTTTGACTGTTTCACTTCTTATTAATATTTAAAACACTAATTCAAAGTAATGTGGTGCACTGACCAGCAGAAACATGCAGGGGGAAAAAAACACATAAAAACAGGACATGATGCCTTCTAGGTTAATATGTCTCTTAAAATATCAGATAATTTTAAGTCTAGGTAAATCAACACTAAAATGTCACGTGGTTCAACTCCCTAAAACATAATCATTTGTAAATGAATGATTTATCATATTTGTAAAAACATGGTCACAAACTGCCTTTGTTATTTTTTTATCTGTTCTCTGAGGTTCACTTATAGTCTTATCAAGATTTTTAAATCAAAAAAACTATTTAGAAGTATATTCTGTTTTCTGTCTTGTTTTGACCCCCCTCATCAGAATGCTCTGTTTGAATATGTGCGGTGATTGTACAGTCGTGGCCAAAAGTTTTGAGAATGACACAAATATTAGTTTTCACAAAGTTTGCTGCTGAACTGCTTTTAGATCTTTGTTTCAGTTGTTTCTGTGATGTACTGAAATATAATTACAAGCACTTCATATGTTTCAAAGGCTTTTATCAACAATTACATGACATTTATGCAAAGAGTCAGCATTTGCAGTGTTGGCCCTTCTTTTTCAGGGCCTCTGCAATTCGACTGGGCATGCTCTCAATCAACTTCTGGGCCATATCCTGACTGATAGCAACCCATTCTTTCATAATCACTTCTTGGAGTTTGTCAGAATTAGTGGGTTTTTGTTTGTCCACCCGCCTCTTGAGGATTGACCACAAGTTCTCAATGGAATTAAGATCTGGGGAGTTTCCAGGCCATGGACCCAAAATTTCAACGTTTTGGTCCCCGAGCCACTTAGTTATCACTTTTGCCTTATGGCACGGTGCTCCATCGTGCTGGAAAATGCATTGTTCTTCACCAAACTGTTGTTGGATTGTTGGAAGAAGTTGCTGTTGGAGGGTGTTTTGGTACCATTCTTTATTCATGGCTGTGTTTTTGGGCAAAATTGTGAGTGAGCCCACTCCCTTGGATGAGAAGCAACCCCACACATGAATGGTCTCAGGATGCTTTACTGTTGGCATGACACAGGACTGATGGTAGTGCTCACCTTTTCTTCTCCGGACAAGCCTTTTTCCAGATGCCCCAAACAATCGGAAAGAGGCTTCATCGGAGAATATGACTTTGCCCCAGTCCTCAGCAGTCCATTCACCATACTTTTTGCAGAAGATCAATCTGTCCCTGATGTTTTTTTGGAGAGAAGTGGCTTCTTTGCTGCCCTTCTTGACACCAGGCCATCTTCCAAAAGTCTTGGCCTCACTGTGCGTGCAGATGCGCTCACACCTGCCTGCTGCCATTCCTGAGCAAGCTCTGCACTGGTGGCACTCTGATCCCGCAGCTGAATCCTCTTTAGGAGACGATCCTGGCGCTTGCTGGACTTTCTTGTACGCCCTGATGCCTTCTTAACAATGCAGTGGAAAGTTTTTTTGGGATTAAGTTAATTTTCATGGCAAAGAAGGACTATGCAATTCATCTGATCACTCTTCATAACATTCTGGAGTATATGCAAATTGCTATTGTAAAAACTTAAGCAGCAACTTTTCCAATTTCCAATATTTATGTAATTCACAAAACTTTTGGCCACGACTGTAGACTTGGAAGTAGAGCTGCAAAATTATTATTTGCGATTAATCGATTCAAAATAAAAGTTTATATTTATGCATACTATATGTTTCATTGTCTTACAGTAAGGAAAAATAATATTTGATCCCCTGCTGATTTTGTACGTTTGCCCACTGACAAAGTAATAATGAGTCTATAATTTTAATAGTAGGTTTATTTGAACAGTGAGAGACAGAATAGCAACAAAAAAATCCTGAAAAACGCATTTCAAAAAAGTTATAAATTGATTTGCATTTTAATGAGTAATACCCTTTATACAGGTAATGAGCTGAGATTAGGAGCACTCTCCTAAAGGGAATACTCATAATCTCAGTTTGTTACCTGAAGGAACACAGAAGCAATCAATCAATCAGATTCCAAACTCTCCACCATGGCCAAGACCAAAGAGCTGTCCAAGGATGTCAGGGACAAGACTGTAGACCTACACTAGGCTGGAATGAGCTACAAGACCATCCCCAAGCAGCTTTGTGAGAAGGTGACAACAGTTGGTGTGATTATTCGCAAATGGAAGAAACACAAAATAACTGTCAATCTTCCTTGGTCTGGGGCTCCATGAAAGATCTCAACTAGTGGAGTTTCAATGATCATGAGACACTGAGGAATCAGCCAAGAACTACATGGGAGGATCTTGTCAATGATCTCAAGGCAGCTGGGACCATAGTCACCTAGAAAACAACTGGTAACACACTATACCGTGAAGGACTGAAATCCTGCAGCGCCCGCAAAGTCCCCCTGCTCAAAGAAATCACATGTACAGGCCCGTCTGAAGTTTGCCAATGAACTTCTGAATGATTCAGTGGAGAACTGGGTGAAAGCGATATGTTTAGATGAGACCAAAATCGAGCTGTTTGGCATCAACTCAACTCGCGTGTTTGGAGGAGGAGGAATGCTGCCTATGACCCCAAGAACACCATCCCCACCGTCAAACATGAGGGTGGACACATTATGCTTTAAGGGTGTTTTTCTGCTAAGGGGACAGAACAACTGCACCACATCAAAGAGACGATAGACGGGGTGAGGTGAGAACCTCCTTCCCTCAGCCAGGGCATTAAAATAGGTTGTGGATGGGTATTCCAGCATGACAATGACCCAAAACCCTGGGCCAAGGCAACAAAGAAGTGGCTCAAGAAAAAGCACAATAAGGTCCTGGAGTGGCCTAGCCAGTCTCCAGACCTTAATCTCATAGAAAATCTGTGGAGGGAGCTGAAGGTTCGAGTTGCCAAACATCAGTATGGAAACCTTAATGACTTGGAGAGGATCTGCAAAGAGGAGTGGGACAAAATCCCTCCAGAGATGTGTGCAAACCTGGTGGCCAACTACAAGAAACATCTGACCTCTGTGATTGCCAACAAGGGTTTTGCCACCAAGTACTAAGTCAGGTTTTGCGAAGGGGTCAAATATTTCACTCATTAAAATGCAAATCATTTTTTTTGTTGTTACTCTGTCTCTCACTATTTAAATCAGTGGGCGGGGCCAAAGTTCTGTGGAGGCGGTGTTTAGCCACACTATTACAACACAGAGTGGCACATTCCACATCCTGTTGTTTTGGCAGATTAGCTTCAATATAAGCTGTTTTTAGACTAACATGAAAGTTTTGGTTTCTCAAACTTACAGGATGTTTTTATAGTACAATGACCTCTTATATGTCAAAAGATCAAAGGATTGATTTCTCAGTTCAGGACCCCTTTAAGATCCATTCACTGACATATATTCAAAGTGTTATTTTTTTGCTTTATGATACATATGAACGTAGTATGCTGTAACCTTAAACATGGTTGGTATAAATGTTTTTCAAAACCATAAGGCACCAACATTAATGCAAAGTGTTTAAAGATGATGTTTCTTTTTTTATCTATATATATTTAATGAACCTGATCTGTCTACATGCACATGCTTGAAATCAGCATGCTAGTAGAAAGTCTCACTCAGAGACCAGGGCACATTCCATAGTTCCTGCTGGGCATTGTCTCCAATATAGCAGCTCTGCCTCACGCATGAGGAGTCACCACTGTACCGCCATCCCTGGGAGAGAGACACGGGGTCATTGAGGGGAAAACGTTTAGCCTGCTTGCCGTTACTTTGCAAAATTCCTAAAGATTTTATAATATGTTGTAAACCAGTCAAGAAAAAACAAGGGCACCTTGTCAGAACTGTGTTTTTTTCCAAATTTTTATGTAAAACATAACATACAAATTTGCGAATCTCAATATAAGAGCTCACTGTAAATTCTTCAAATTGCAACATATTTAGCTTTTGAAGTAAATGTTGATTTTAAGTAAATGAAGTATTTAGACATTTTTCTGTAAGTGGGTAAAAGGTGAGCACTGTAAATGAAAGCCGAAACATCCTGAAGTTTAAAGCATCTATAAATGCCCAGAATTCTGCCTGAAAGTACCACAGTGCTGCCCGCGGCATTTTTCTCTGTCTTTAACGCCCATGTTAATGAACAGCCATTTCCTCCAAAGAATGTTTAGGGACACTAAGCAGTCCATCCGCAATCATATCCCACCGTAAGTAAACAGCATGAACTAGGGAAGAACATGATTTTGCTTTTTGCATCAGATTAGGGCGGCTTGGCTTGTTTGTTGTTATTTAATGTTCTTTAACGTGCATGATGTTTTATCATAAACTGGGTTCAGTATGAACCTGAACGGGTTTAGTAGGTTTTTTTAATCTGATGTCAGTTTATCATATTTGAGACAAATAGACTTAGTTAAATAAATATACAGTACAGTACACTACTGTTGAAATTTTTGGGGTCGATTAGGATTGTTTTTGAAAGATGTTTCTCATGCTCACCAAGGCTGCATTTACAGTGCCTTGCGAAAGTATTCATACCCCTTTATGTTTTTCATGTTTTATGTTGTAGCCTTGTGTTAAACTGCTTTAAATTACTTTTTTCCCCACATCAATCTACACTCCATACACCATAATGACAAAGCACAAAACTTTGCATTTGTGACAACTTTGCAAATTTATTAGATATAAAAAGTGAAATGATTTAATTGCATAAGTATTTATACCCTTTTCTGGGACACTTGAAATGTAGCTCAAAAGCATTTGTATTGCTTGTAGATGTTACTACACTTTGAGTGAAGTTAACCTGTGACAAATTCATTTGAAAGAGTATGATTTGTAAGGGCACACGCCTCTCAATAAAAGGTCTAACAGCTGAAAATGCATATCAGAGCAAAAACCAAGCCATGAGGTCAAAAAACTGCCTGTAGAGATCAAAGACAGGATTGTGTCAAGGCACAAGTCTGGGGAAGAGTTTCAGAACCTGAACCCAGACCCCATCCAAGCTGACAGCGCTTGAGAGGTGAAAAGGTAAGAAGAAGAATGGCAGATAATTGCCAAATGCAAATGTGCAAAGCTTGGCGGATCATACGACTAAGATTTGAGGCTGTAAAGGTGCTGTAAAGTGTATGAATACTTATGCAATGTGCAATTTATGTCTTTTGTGTTTCCATCGCAGGGTTTGTCACAGATTCCTCATTCACTCTCTGAAAAGAGGAGAGACAGGATTCCCCACCCTCAGGACACCTTAAAACCTCAAGCATGGCCAAAGGATGAGCCACAGCTCAACACCCAACTCAGGAACAGCTCTGGGGCTGCAGGTCCAATGCGCTGTGGTGTCCCAGACTACCCCGACCAAAGAGAGGTGCATCTCAGCAGGCACCCCCGACAGAAACGCTTTGTGATTTTTGGAGGACGCTGGCCAAAAACTGACCTCACTTACAAGTAAGGTGTACAAGGAAAACAAGATTATATTATAACTTTAAGTAATATATCATGCCTGCTGTGTTTTGAATTATTGAAGGCACTTCCAGTGTCAGGAACTTCCATTTAAAAAGAATGAAACACATAGTTTCAAGTCATAAAGTTGTGCTACAAATGTGACCTGGGACCACAAAACCAGTCATAATAGCACAGGTATATTTGTAGCAACAGCCGACAAAAATTTCGATTATTCTTTTACGCCAAAAATCATGTTCCATGAAGATATTTTGTAAATTTCCTACTGTAAATAAATCAAAACATAATTTTTGATTAGTAATATGCATTGCTAAGAACTTCATTTGGACAAATTTTAAGGCAATAATCTCAATATTTGTTTTTTTTTTACACCCTCAGATTCCAGATGTTCAAACAGATAGGACAAATATTCTCCTATCCTAACAAACCATACATCAATGGAAATCTCATTTATGATCTCAATTTCAAAAAATGACCCTTATGATTGCTTTTGTGGTCCATGGTCACAAATAATCCTTTGACAGTTTTCTGTTCCTCCAGATTATTTTCTTTTTCCTTTGTTTTCTACTGTAACAATATGAAAAAAAACCCAACACTGTGCATTTATGGTCTGCTTTCCCGATTGTATTTACAGTATATCATAATCATAATTATTCTTATGAATAATTCACTAAAATGTCTTGTTTTTCTCCCCAAATGCTCATGTGTTTTTCCATGTTTGATTTTCTAATTCCTATTAGCAATGTATACTGGATTGGTACTAAAATGGGTATATAATATTTTTATCCACCCATATTTTTCAACACGGAAGTAAGCCGATATCTGTGAATGCGCAAGACTTCCGGTTCATTAGCCACAGTAGGGAAATGACGAGAAGAATAACAAAGTGCAGTAAACAGTAAATCTGTGTTCATTATTAAGGATAATACATTAAAATTGTACGGTAAGACACACCAATTTGCAATATCAAGCAGCAAAACAAGCTGTTTTACCCAACTAAAAATAGCTGGAAGCGGAGGCAGAAAATTTACAAGTGGCGCACCTGCTCTTACAGGAAAAATAAGGTGGATTGCCTGTCAAAATGATAGAAATCAATGTTAAAGAAACAATTTGACAAAGGAAATGTATGTTTCATAATCTAGACACTGTCATTCAAAAGTTTGGGATTAATATGATTTTTTAAGAAATCTTTTCTGCTCACCAAAACTACGTTTATTTGATTAAAAATATAGAAAAAACTGTAATATTGTGAAACATTATTGAAATCTAAAGTAGTGGCTATCTATTAGTGGTGGTGTCTATTTTAGTGGTGTCTATTTTAATATACTTTGAAATATAATTTATTCCTGTGATCAGCATCATTACACCAGTCTTCAGTGTCACATGATCCTTCAGAATTCATTCTAATATACTGATTTATTATCAGTGCTGGAAAAAGTTGTGTTGCTTAATATTTTTTTGGAACCTGTAATACTTTTTTTCAGGTTTCTTTGATGAAGAAAACATTAGAGGTCAGATCATACTTTTTCTTTCTTTTTTTCTTTGAAAGAAATTACTACTTTTATTCAGCAAAGATGTGTTAAAAAGTAACAGTAAAGACTTGTATTGTTAAAATATTTAGATTTTGTATAAATGCTGTTCTTTTTATTCATCATAGAATCCTAAAAAAGTATCACAGGTTCCAATAAAATATTAAGCAGCGGAATTGTTTTCAACATTGATAATAAATCAGCTTATTAGAATGATTTCTGAAGGGTCATGTGACACTGAAGACTGGAGTAATGGCTGATGAAAATTCAGCTTTGCATCACAGAAATAAATTATATTTTAAAGTATATTAAAATAGAAAACAATATTTCATAATATAACGTTTTTTTCTGTATTTTTGGTCAAATAAATGAAACTTTGACGAGCATAAGATACTTTAAGAAACATTAAAAATCTTACTGATCCCAAACCACAGTGATATTTAAAACATATATGATGTTTCCGTTGAATTAATCAAGCCTTTAGGGTTGTTCATGGTAATGTGTAAGTAAGTAAGTAATAATAATAATAACATAATAATAATTTAGCTTGATTGTATACTATAAACATGTCTGGCACTATGACAAATTGCTTTTGTTCCTTTTATGTTTAAAAGTGTCTCCTATGTAAAAGTAAAATAATAATAATTATTTCATATATGTGACCCTGGACCACAAAACCAGTCTTAAGTCGCTGGGGTATATTTGTAGCAATAGCCAAAAATACATTGCATGGGTCAAAATTATTGATTTTTCTTTTATGCCAAAAATCATTAAGAAATTAAGTAAAGATCATGTTCCATGAATATTTTTTGTAAAATTCCTACTGTAAATGTATCAAATTGTAATTTTTGATTAGTAATATGCATTGTTAAGAACCTAATTTGGACAACTTTAAAGGTGATTTTCTCAGGATTTTTTTTGCACCCTCAGATTCCAGATATTCAAATAGATGTATCTCGGCCAAATATTGTCCTATCCTAACAAACCATATATCAATAGAAAGCTTATTTACTGAGCTTTAATATTATATATATACATCTCAGTTTTGTAAAATTTAACCTTATGACTGGTTTTGTGGTCCAGGGTCACATATTATAAATATTAGCATTTAAAATAGCTTTTATTATTAATATCACCCTATATTATTGTGGTTGGCCAACAAATAGGTTCTTTAACAACAAGCTCAGGATCTTTTCAGTGCCACAGAGCCTGTCTGTTTTCATCGTAACAAAAGGGTCATTTTTACCCTTATTCAATATCTGAATGAACGATAATGTTTGTGTGCTGATAGCACTTTCTATCTCTGTACTGATCGTGCTTACAGCAGGCCGTTTATGTGGAGGAATGCAGGGGCATTATAGTCCGACCTATGAGGGAGAATAGGGCCGTCTCTGAGAGAGTACTAATCAGCCACATTTGTACGGAAATCTATTCACAGGCAGCACAGTGTGGATGCATCCGGTCGAAGATGTAGGATACACACTTTTCTTTCAGTTGTCTTGTTGCTCTCCATTGTTCTTTGTGTAATATTTGCATGGCTGAATAGTACAGAGGCATGCATTGTGGATTAGAACGGAGCATTATGAGATAAACGAAATGTTTACATTTTTTCTGAAGGAAAGTGAGTGTGTTTATATATGTATATAGTGTATGTATATACTTCTGAGATTCTCGGAAATGTGAAAGAGAGGCTTTTCACAAGAACACAGCATTAGGGAAAGTATCTGAAAGCTGGAGGGGCTGAATCCAGACACATTCCTTAACACAGACAGGTGTGTGGGCTCTCTGATAAGGCTTGGCTTCCTTTATTAAAATGTACATTTCTAAATCATTTATAATACAAGTAGAAACAGCTTAACTTGAGCTGAACTTGAGCTATGTGGATTAGTACTGGTGTTCAACACAAACATTTGAAGAATGCCTAATTAGGTGCTCACCTTTGTGCAAATGACTATAATAAAAGGTTAATCATACCCAAATTGTGAGAGAAGATCCAGAACAGTCTGATACGTGTCTGAGGTTACACGATCCCTGCGGGGTGAGTTCTACTCCTGTCGGAGAACTGGGTCATGAAGCTACAAACATAATACCACCGAAACCACAGTTTCGTGATGCTCATAAAACAGCCATTCGGAGAACATTATGAGATCATGTGACATGCTCACCAGACAGATGCCTATGGTGATGAATAATAAAGATGAATTACTGGTGGTCTCTGATGTGGGTTTATGCCGGTTGGTGGTCCAGCAGTGAAAGGCCGGTGGTCTGTAACACAATGTGTGTATATGCAAACATGATCACGTGTGTTCATAAACTATGACTGCGTCCATGTGTGTTCAGAATCCAGCGCTTCCCGTGGCAGATGAGTGAGGACAAA
This sequence comes from Garra rufa, assembly GCF_049309525.1. Lineage (NCBI taxonomy): Eukaryota > Metazoa > Chordata > Actinopteri > Cypriniformes > Cyprinidae > Garra > Garra rufa. Next base: position 19,843,011 of record NC_133375.1, on the reverse strand, counting down.
GTGAGGCGGGTTTTACAGGAAGCTCTCAAGATTTGGAGTGATGTTACGCCCCTCACCTTTACTGAGGTTACCGACCAAGAGGCTGACATAATCATTGATTTCGCAAGGTAACAAAAAAATCATGTGACTGTTTTTTTAAATACCTTCTTCACAGGTGTATTTGACATCCTTAAATAATTTATCCTGCAAATAAGTGTCCAATAATACAAGGGTTACAAGATGCTAGTATAGTATTTAGTATGGTATGTTAGTATAGTACAGTACAGCACAGTATTGTATAGTATGGTAAAGTGCAATACAACGTAGTAAAGAACAGTACAATATAGTATAATTCAGCAGAGTATAATAAAATATAGTATAATATATAATACTGTTCTAAATGTAATGGCTAAATATTCATCAGCCATTATTACAGTTTTTAGTGTCACATGATCCTTTAGAAATCATTCTGATATGCTGATTTGGTGCTCAAGAAACATTTCTTATATTATCAGTGTTAAAAACAGATGTGCTGATTAATATTTTTGAGGATTTTGTGATTTGTTTTAATGAATAGAAAGAACAGCATTTATTTAAAAAAGAAATCTTTTGTAAAATTGCAAATTTATTAATTCTCACTTCTGATCAGTGCATTCTTGCTGAATAAAAGTATTAATTAAATATTCTAACAGACACAAAAATTTTAAATGGTAGTCTAGTAAAGTACAACACAGCAGCCACCATGAGCAGTGACCAGCCTTACCTAGAATAAAATAGATTTTTCTTGACCACTGATATAAAAAAATGTCTGTATCTCACATGAATCTACATAATTTGACAGAAATATTTTTATATTAATTCCATATTTTTGTATTTCTGTCTTTAGGTATAAAACTAAATTAATAGGTGAACAAACTTAAAATACAGTTGAAGCCAAAAGTTTACATACACTTTGCAAAATCTGCAAAATGTTAATTATTTTATCAAAATAAGAGGGATTATACAAAATGCATGTTATTTTTTATTTAGTACTGACCTGAATGACATATTTCACATAAAATATGTTTACATATAGTCCACAAAAGAAAATAACTGTTGAATTTATAAAAATGACCATGTTCAAAAGTTTACATACACCTGATTCTTAATACTGTTTTTACCTGAATGATCCACAGCTGTGTTTTTTTTTTTTTTTTGGTGATAGATGTTCATGAGTCTCTTGTTTGTCCTGAACAGTTAAACTACCCGCTGTTCTTCAGAAAAATCCTTCAGGTCCCACAAAGTCCTTGGTTTTTCAGCATTTTTGTGTATTTGAACCCTTTCCAACAATGACTGTACAGAAGATTCAAACGCTCACTGATGCTCCAGAGGGAAAAGTGATTCATTAAGAGCCAGGGGGTGTAAACTTTTAAACAGAATGAATATGTGTACATTTTTCTTATTTTGCCTAAATATCATATTTATTTAATTTAGTACTGCCCTTCAGAAGCTACACAAGATACTTACATGTTTCTCAGAATACAAAATAAGTTAAATTTACCCTGATCTTCAAATTCAACAATGCATAATTTTTCCTTTTGGAGCACCAGTGAGCATTTGAACCTTTTGTAATAGTTGCAAAAGAGTCTCTCAGTTGTCCTCAGTGTGAAAAGATGGATCTCAAAATCATACAGTTATTGTTGGAAAGGGTTCAAATACACTAAAATGCAGAAAAACCAAAGAATTTGTGGGACCTGAAGATTTTTCTGAAAAACAGCAGGCAGTTTGTTCAGGACAAACAAGGGACTCGTGAACAACTATCACTAAACAAACAAACTAAAAAACACACAGCTGTGGGTTATTCAGGTAACAACACAGTATTAAGAATCAAGTGTATGTAAACTTTTGAATAGGGTCATTTGTAGAAATAAAAAATAACATGCATTTTGTATGATCCCTCTTATTTTGGTAAAATAATTAACATTTTGCAGATTCTGCAATATGTATGTAAACCTTTGACTTCAACTGTATATTGCATATCAAATCATATCATATCCAATAATATCAGTCTGTTTTCTGCTATGTTAAAACTGTCAGAAAACAATGAACACTGTATATTTATTTCCAGTCATACGTATAAAAGTGGAATCTAGTTCTTTAACTTAATTGTTTATTTTGATGCAATAGTCCTACTGTAATGCAAAGATCCCAGATTGCACGTGTACGTCTCCAAGATATCTGTTAAGGATCACTTCATGTGAAAAGCATCTGCTGTGTACAAACATCTGATAAACATCTTTAAGATGTCAGTTTTCCATACATTCAAAATCATAAACAACTTCTAAACATTTTATAAATGTCTTTTTGACGTCTAACAGTAAACAGTCTGAATAAAATCCACTCTGAGATTTATGTGTGCATGAGGGATATTATATAGTTTGTATGTGTATATATGTTTATGTTTATGTTTCCTATATCAGGTACTGGCATGGTGATAATTTGCCCTTTGATGGCCCTGGTGGGATCCTGGCTCATGCTTTTTTCCCAAGGACACACAGGGAGGGAGATATTCATTTTGACTATGACGAGTCTTGGACTGTGGGCAATGAACTTGGTAAGTTGAAAAGATAGAATAGTCATTTTACTGCTTCAGTGCCTGCCACTCACTTGGAAAGCTTGGATACACCTCTGGTACGTTTTAAAGATTTTTTTTTGCATATCTGGCTCCAATCTCAAACCCAGTTCACATCCATTTGGGATTTGAACGATTAACTGATTAGAGTGATTCCTATCTGTTTTTTATGCATGACATCATACAAAGTGTGGGTTATTTTGTAAGGTTGCTTAAAGCACCTTACAGGAGCAGGAGGCAAGATGTCTAGTTTTTCGTCCTCTCATTCCACACTAACAGCTACTCTCAGCTGTTCCTTGAGAAAGTCTCCTGGCATCACACTGATGCTTAAATGAACAAACAGAACAGAACAAACAAAACAGTCATTCCTTTAAGGAGTTCACTTCCGGAACAAAAAATTAAAGATAATGTACTCACCCGCTTGTCATCCAAGATGTTCATGTCTTTCTTTTTTCAGTCGTAAAGAAATTATGTTTTTTGAGGAAGACATTTCAGGATTTTTATCCATATAATGGACCTTTATGTTGCCCAGAGTTTGAATTTTTCAAAAATGTAGTTTAAATGCGGCTTCAAACGACACCAAATGCGGTTGTAAACGATCCCAGCCGAGGAAGAAACGATTATCTTGTAAAACAATTGGTTATATTCATAAAAAAAAAAAAATTATACACCTTTTAATGTCAAACACTCATCTTGTCAGTTAGGGTATGTTGAAAAACTCCCAACTCATGTTCTCCCTCAACTTCGCCCTACATCGTTGTTTTTCATTTTTGTTAAGGGTGTTTGATCTTCTTTGCATGTTCACTTTGCAAAGACTGGGTCTGTACTTCTGTAGCGATGTGGGATTATTTTGAAATTATTTTTTAAGTTGAGGGAGAAAATACGATGGGAGTTTTTCGACATACCCTAACTGTCTTAACCCAGAATACACAGAGTTCCGTGTAAAATGAGCATTTGAAGTTAAAAAGTATTTAAATTGTATTTCTTCCTTGGCTGGGATTGTTTAAAACCGCTTTTGGGATCGTTTGAAGCCGCATTTAAACTGCATTTTGGAAGTTCAAACTCAGGGCACCATATAAGTCCACTATAATATGGAGAAAAATCCTGAAATGTTTTCTTCAAAAACATAATTTCCTTACGATTGAGGAAAGAAAGACATGAACATCTTGGATGACATGGGGGTGAGTACATTATCTGTAAATGTTTGTTCTGGAAGTGAACTCCTTTAAGATCAGATATAAAAGCCAAATCACATTTGTGTGGGAAAAAAAAACTAATTTTATATATCATCCTACAGGAACTGATCTTCTTCAGGTGGCAGCACATGAGTTTGGCCATGTCCTGGGTCTGCAGCATTCTCTGGAGCCCGGAGCCATAATGTCCCCATTTTACAGTTTCTCTTATCCTCTCCAGCTCAGTGAGGATGACAAGAAAGGCATTCAATACCTCTACGGTCCCCGGCCGCAAGTCCCGATCCAAATCCCTACAGAAACCAATGAGATTATCACCAGTGCAGTGAGTCCCTGACCATTTAAACATTGACAAAATTACACATTTAAAAGAAAAAATTCAGTTTATCTGTACGTTCCCTTGATTCTCACTTCTGTTTTCCCATCTCCTCTCGCTGTCATTGTTTGTAGCCTGAAGCTTGTCACACAGACTTCGATGCTGTGTCTGTAATCCGTGGGGAATTGTTCTTCTTCAAGGCCAGCTATGCCTGGCGCATCAGGGAGGGCCGTCTGCAGGCGGGATACCCTGCCCTGGCCTCTCGACACTGGAGGGGCATTCCAGAGAACATAGGCGCCGCCTATGAAGACAAAAAGGGCAATATCTGGTTCTTTGAAGGTGGGTGAGTTCAGCACTGGTGGCTGACTGTGGTGATTTGTGGTTGGAGGACAGGATCAGACAGGCCTGGTTATATACATATCTATGGTGATGGGTGGTGCGGTACTTCCCCTTGACCCATATCTGAAGCATCCTGCTTTGTGCCTCTAATGCAGGGCATGATAAAACACGAGCATGCAGAAAACATGCTACTAACAACGGATAAATTCACGTGTTATGCAGTGCAGTACCTGAACAGCGCTGTACACGTGTAACTGGTTATGGTAGCTCTGATGTGTGTTTCACAGAATGATGATTATAAATTAGGGGTAAACGTTACTCTGTGCATTTAGAACTGAAATAGCATTGGTTCAGTGAGTCAAACGTGTGGTGTGTTGATGTAATGTACTATATTTATTTTTTACCACTAGAGGGAGCATATTTAGTGATAATAGCTCAAGACAATTATATATATATATATATAAAGGTGTGGATCCTTAAAGAATTAGTTCACTTCAGAATTCATATTTCCTGATCATTTACTCACCCCTATGTCATACAGGATGTTTATATCTTTTCTTTTTAGTCAAAAGAAATTAAGATTTTTGAGGAAAACATTCCAGAATTTTTTTCAATATAGTGGACTTCGGATTAAAGGATTAAAGATCCAAATTCAGTGCAGCTTCAAAGGGCTCTACACGACCCCAGATAAGGAATAAGGGTCTTATCTAGCAAAATGATTCAGCACATGCATCGCAGAGCTAGTGCAAGATGAGCATTTGTGGTTAAAAAATATATACATACAGTATATACATTTAAATTTTTTTTATAAAAATGACAGCTTGTTTCACTAGAGAAGACCCTTATGCCCTGTAGAGCCCTTTGAAACTCCATTGAAATGGCAATTTAGACCTTCAACCCATTGAAGTCCACTAGTTTGCCAATCAATAACAAATAACAAGCAATCATAAATCAGTGCTAAAATGGAATATAGTGATAGTTATTCTGAATTAATGTAATCATATTTACTCTTTACTCATATTTACTCTTTCTCTTATGTCTTCCGTTAGGTTCCAACTACTGGGTGTTTGATGCAGAACACAAGATAAAAGGACCAGACCCTCTTCAAAGTATGGGCCTTCCTGTCACGCACATTCAGGCTGCACTGCGCTTGAAAGAGCACCACGGCCACCATACATACTTCTTTAAGTCAGGACACTACTGGCGTTTGGATTCCAGTGAAAACAGAGTGGACACGGCCTTCCCAAGCAGCATCCAGCAGGACTGGTGGGGTGTCCCTGATGAGATCGATGCTGCCTTCCAGGATGCACACGGTACTTTCAGCTCAGCCTTTTTAATACATATTAGTGAATGTTAATATTAACATGAAAGAAATCAGATTACATAAGTTAAAGGATAGTTAGAATTTTCTGATAGTTTACTCACCCCCATGTCATCCAAGATGTTCATGTCTTTCTTACATCGTCGAAAAGAAATTAAGGTTTTTGAAGAAAACATTCCAGGATTTTTCTCCATATAGTGGACTTCAATGTGATCAGCAGGTTGAAGGTCCAAACTGCAGTTTCAGTGCAGCTTCAAAGGACTCTACATGATCCATTTGTGGGTAAAAACTACTTTTTTTTTTTTTTTTTTTTAGAAAATGATTGATCATTTTGTTAGATAAGACTGGGCTGGGATCATGTAGACCTCTTTGAAGCTGCATTGAAACTGCAATTTGAACCCTCAACTAGAGTTGAGGTACTCAGACTTGTACTTGGACTCAAGTCCGGTCTCGAGTACAATTTTAGTGGACTCGGACTTGACTCGGACTCAAGCTTTTCGGACTTGGGAATTATTGCAGAATCCAGGGACAGTTGACGCAAATTTTACTGACTCAATGCATTATTACGAAAGTGACATTTAGTATTGGCACATGTTTAAAAGTCTTGCCAGTACTGGTTTCTTTGCATACACACACACTCAAAGCATGCTCACCGAAAGCGCCTCTCAGTCAGCGTGCAAATGCTGAATTAAGTTTTCTTATGCATGTTATTGCTACACACTTACACGAAAAGTAATGTCAAAATGCACCGTTTTGGAGAGTACTCATGCAAATGCAGTCAGTTTTGTCTTGAGTGAATTTGAGCAGTTGGGAGAAATAAAGATGTGTCAAAATATATGATCTGTGCGTCCGGTCTTAAAGCGACAGCAGCGTAAACCTGCCGCAGCAGACTGCATCATATTACTATTGCCTATTTTATCTCACAATTCAGAATTTTTTTTATGTTGTTTATATGTTGTATTTCGAACTTTATAACTCAATTTATCTCAACAGTAGCGAGTTTATCAGTTCTTAGGGGGAAAATGCCAGAAGTGTGGGATATAAAAGGAAGAAAGTCTTTTCTTATCAGAATTGTAAGATATAATCTCGGAATTGTGAAAAATAAAGTCAGAATTTTGAAATATAAACTCAAATTTAATTTTAACTATAATTTTTCACATTCTAAAAGCTGTGTCACTGAAATATGTCACAATAAAAAAGCTATAACTTCTGTTACATGACTTTAAGTTTGCTGAGCAGGACACTAATTATGAAGATGGTGTGAAATCAAAAATCAAAATGGCAATATGCAATAGAGGTTTGCTTTTGTTACATTTAAAATGTCATTGCCATATTCTAGTTGTAAAGGTTAAAACAAGGGTAAGATACTGACAAACAGTAGTGTTTAGTTGGACTCGGACTTGAGTCCGACTCGCCCCATTTTGGACTCAAACTCAACTTAGGTGGACTCAAACCCAACACTACCTTCAACCCATTGGCCCCTATTGAAGTCCACTATATGGAGAAAAATCCTGGAATGTTTTTCTCAAAAACCTTAATTTCTTTTCGACTGAAGAAGAAAAGGCATAAACATTTTGCTTGACCTAGGGATTCTTATCATAGGGAACTTATCAGGAAATTTTAATTCTGGATTAATCCTTCAAGAAAGTTTGTTGAATATGCATGTTTGAATGAATCATTTGAGTCAATGATTCTTTGGATCATTCAAAAGTCACTTGCTTCTTTTCAGAATAAATTGATTTTGAATTAATGGTTCAAAGACTAATATTAAGAGATTTGTCTCCCCCTACTGGCTGTTTTAGTTTAATATTTAAAGTATATTATATTATATTTAAAATAAATTTTTAAAAAGTATTTTAAAACCGTAATCTTATGGAATTATTTATGCAGTTGTAATTGCAGTGTAAAAGCATTTCTGCCAGTTTTGAGCTGCATTAAACATGTGAATACATCTAAATGCAACTTCAGATGCAGATATTGTGCCACTCAACTCACTGCAAAGATGGATTTTATTGATACTGATTTCTTTTGATTCATAACCACTGTTTGTGTCTTATTTTTTCAGATTGAATTTGTTGATGAAGTATAAAAATTTGACACAAAAGGTAACGCATGCATATAATAAGGAGGCAAATATCTACTTAAAGGGATAGTTCACCCAAAAATTTCTTTCATTAATTCTTTCATTAATTACTCACCCTCATGTTATTCCAAACCCGTGCAACCTTCTTTCCTCTTCAGAACACAAATTAAGATATTTTTGATGAAATCTAAGAGCTTTCTGACCCTGTATAGACAGCAACACAACTGACATGTTCAAAACCCAGAAAGCTTCGTAACGTTACAGTTGAACCACTGATGTCACATGGACTATTTTTATTGGTGTTCTTACTGCCATTCTGGGTCTTGAACGCGTCAGTTACGTTGCTGTCTATGAAGGGTCAGAAAGCTTTTGGATTTAATCAAAAATATCTTAATTTGTGTTCTAAAGATGAACAAAGGTCTTACGAGTTTGGAACGACATGAGGGTGAGTAATTCATGACCGAATTTTCTGGGTAAACTATCCCTTTAATTGGTGAAAGTGACAGACTTCTGACAGAAGAGGGCGATATTTCAGCAGCAATAGTCAGTGACAGTCGTTTTGAGTCAAATTTGAGTTGTCTTGTTAGAACACATACTTGCGCACACTCATATTTAATAATTATTTCGCACACTGTTGTATACTCCACAGGCTTTGCCGTCTTCATCAGCCGCCGACAGTACTGGAAGTTTGATCCAGTTCAGCGTAAGGTTTTGGAAGGTTACCCACGCTACGTCGGTCCAGACTTCTTTGGATGTAGCATGCCATAAACCCTTCAGGAAACGTTTCTGTCTCTTACTACAAGTTCTTACACTCTGGTCTAAAGCATGTAGTGTAAATTTCCCACTTTATCATGATGAGGAACCGTACTATGTAACCTAAGTTCTTGTTCCCCGGGCATTTCTCCTCCTCCTTTCACCTCAAAAATGTCTGATTAATCAAATTTCTTCTCAGGAAATCTTGCACATCTGATCTTTATGAACCACGAGCAGCTATGTCTGTATTTGTTGTATTATCAAGCAGCCACTGTGTAAGGAGACATAAATACCCTGTTGTTATGGTGCTAAACAAGGTGCTAAAACATTTGTCAGGGATCTTTGCACCAGTTGCAATGTCCGTAACTCTCGAAGTTTTTGTGATTCGCTGCAAGTTGTACTGTACTGCAGTTTGTATTGATTAATAACACAAGAAAAGCTTGTTTAGACATTAGGTCTCATTCAAAATGTCTTTTGTATAGGGGAAGGATGTTTTTTTTTTTTTTTTTTTTTTAAAATCACAGAAACTCTTGACATGATCATTTGCTTATGATATTGAGACTGTATGAACAGACAAACTAGCACTCTTCAGTGCAGGACACTGACAATGTTTTAAATCTTTTTTTTTTATAATATTATACATCAAAAGATCAGCTTGGCATATTTTTTCTTCACATCATCATTGTACATTTTTTCTATATTTTCTCTAGTTTTTGTAGTTCTTACACTATTTTCTTTGGCTTTTCATATTTACTATGTAAATACTTTTATAAAATGTGTGTTGTATTTTGGTACAATTAAAATATTCCCAGACGATTTACCGGTCATAAAATTTTGTGTAATCCACTCATTTGTTCAGTCATTTGCAGTAAGCACTGCGTTAAAATAAAAGAAAAAGAAAGAAATACATGGAGAAAATTAAAGCTATGAGAAAAAAAAAAAAGTAATGGCTAAAGTTTCATGAGAAGTACACTACCAGTCAAAAGTTTTTGAACAGTTTTTTTCATGTTTTTAAAGAAGTATTTTCTCCAAGCCTGCATTTATTTGATCCAAAGTACAGCAAAAACAGTCAAATGTGTCAATATTTTTACTTTTTAAAATAATTTTCTATTTGAATATATTTTAAAATGTAATTTATTCCTGTGATTTCAAAGCTGAATTTTAGCATCATTTCTCCAGTCACATTATGCATCAGAAATAATTGTAATATTCTGATTTGCTGCTCAAAAAACATTATTATTATTATTATTATTATTATTATTATTATTATTATTATTATTATTATGTTAAAAACAGCTTAGTAGTTTTTTTTTTCAAGCTTCTTTGATGAACATTTATATGAAATATAAATGTTCTGTAACATTATAAATCACTTTTGATCCATTTAAAGCATTCTTGCTAAATGAAAGTATTAATTTATAAATATTTTTTGGGTGCCATAGTGTATATTGTTACAAAAGCTTTTTATTTCTGATAAAGGCTGATTTGTGGATCTCTCTATTCATCAAAGAATCCTAAATAAAAAAAATAAAATAAAATAAAAAACTTTTAAATATTGATAATAGTATCAAATAGCAAATCAGCATATTAGCATGATTTCTGAGGGATAGTGTGACACTTAAGACTTAAGTAATGATGCTAAAAAATTAGCTTTGATCACAGGAATAAATGACACTTTAAAATATATTCAAATAGAAAGCAGTTGTTTTAAAATTTAAATAATACAAATATTTCACTTTACTGCTTTTTCTATATTTAGGATCAAATAAATGCAGGCTTGGTGAGCAGAAGAGACTTCTAAAAAAACATTAAAAATCTTACTGTACAAAAACGTTTGACCGGTAGTGTAATATAAACACGTTTTTTATAATATTTACAAAAAATGTTGCCCTACATTTTAACAGCAACGAAAAAAAATAACAGCGATAATATAAGATTAAAGAATATAAAACGAACACAAAACTGAAAACAAATTATATGTCTTATAGTTTATAAAACAACTTACGTCAGTTACTTGTACGCCGATATCGATTTCATGACGTCGGCGGAACCGTGCAATCTCATTGGTCCACGGAACAACAAGCGAGTTTTGCTTATATCCACGTGGAGGTGCTGAAGCGTCTGATAAAGCCTGGATTTCACACTCCGCCCCTATTAAAACTCTTATATCCCATCGCAAACATTATGAACCACTAAAAATAAATAGTCTGAAGCTAACACTAAACGTGGACATGGATCTTCTGAGGCACAAAGCCTATCCACACTGAACCGATCGATCGTTGGTCAGCGTCAATGTCCTGACATGTGTTGTGGGATAAGTGACCATACGGATACACAGTGAAAGTGTGCAGAAGAGTTTTTAAATACGCCGGAGAAACATGGCAAACAGCGTCACTCAAGAGTACATGCAGATCCCAGCCGTCACACGAGCATATACCACCGCATGCGTCATGACAACAGCAGCTGTGGTGAGTAAACCAGCCTACATGACTGATACTGCATTTATATTTCAAGATAAATATAGAATCATTACATGCTGAAGACTGTAAGTCGATATGCCTTCACAATTGTTATTATCTTAGCCGCATACAAGCTTCAGTGCTTAAAGAACCAACATAATAATAATAAAAATGGTTGTGTCTAGTTATTTCAATATCAAGATTTAATTTTAGTATATAATGTAAATAAATATTTATATTTTGTTTATATTTTATCTTATGTATTTCTTGTGCTGTAATTGTGACAAGTACATTTTAAAAACTGCAAATATTATAAATGGCCTCTCAGTTAACGAGGTTATAAAATGTTATGTATTATTATACATACAGTTGAAGTCAAAAGTGCAAAATGTTCGGTATTTTAACGAAATAAGAAGGATCAAACAAAATGCATGTTATTTTTTTATTTTGATCTGACCTGAATAAGATATTTCACATAAAATGTTTACATATAGTCCACAAGAGAAAATAATAGCTGAATTTATATATATATTTTTATATAAATGTTTACATACACTTGATTCTTAATACATTGTTACCTCAATGATCCACAGCTGTTTTTTTCATGAGTTTATGAGTCCCTTGTTTGTCCTGAACAGTTAAACTGAATGATGCTCCTCAGAAAAATCCTTCAGGTCCCACAAATTCTTTGATTTTTTTTTTTCAGCATTTTGAACCCCTTCCTACAATGACTATATGACATTGAGATCTTTTTTTCACACTGAGGACAACAGAAGGAAACACGATGTATTAAAAGCCGAGGGTGAAAACTTTTGAATTTGAATCTCAGGGTAAATTTAACTTATTTTGTCTCCTTGAAAACATGTTAGTATCTTCTGTAGATTTTGAAGGGCAGTACTAAATGAAAAAAATGATAAATTAGGCAAAACAAGAAAAATGTACATATCTTCATTCTGTTCAAAAGTTTTCACCCCAGGATCTTAATTTGTCGTGTTTCTTCCTGAAGCATCAGTGAGTGTTTGAATCTTCTGTAATAGTTGCATTTGAGTCCCTTAGTTGTCCTCAGTGTGAAAAGATGGATCTCAAAATCATACAGTCATTGTTGGAAAGTGTTCAAATATACAAAAATGCTAAAAAAAAAAAAAAAAAACAGAATTTGTGGGACCTAAGGTATTTTTTTGATGAACAGAAAGCAGTTTAATGGTTGAGGACAAACAAGGGACTCATAAACAATTATCACTAAACAAACAAACCAAAAAAAAAAAAAAAAAACAGCTGTGGATCAAGAATCAAGTGTATGTAAACTTTTGAAATAGGTGCATTTTGTATGGTCCCTCTTATTTTGGTAAAATAATTAACATTTTGTAGATTCTACAAGGTGTATGTAAACTACCCAAAAATCACACAAAGAGTGCTTATAAAAGTACTTACAGGAATAATCTAAAAAAAAGGTCATTACTTATGGTCACCATAAAACTTTGTGCCTTGCTTGACATTTGTTGTTGTTGTTCATTACAGCAATTGGAATTCATCACACCGTTTCAACTGTATTTTAACCCTGATTTGATATTGAAGAAATACCAGGTCAGTATCCTGATATCATTGAAACAATAGCTACAACAGTAGGTCGTTTTTGTATCTTCATATACATTTATTTTTCCTCTCTTCTTTTATGTAGGTATGGCGACTGATCACAAACTTCTTGTTTTTTGGACCTCTTGGATTCAGCTTCTTGTTCAACATGATTTTTCTGTATCCTTTTTGATTTCTTTCTGTCGGTTGTCTGAAATGTTAAGGGAAGTGCGCACACAAAAACACATCGACACAGTTTCACTCTGTGTTTGCTTTGCATAACAGTCGTTTGGTTTGTATGCAGCTGTGCTGTAGGTCATCTGAGTGTATGCCCTTGACTGAGCAGATATCGTTACTGTCGAATGCTGGAAGAAGGCTCCTTCCGTGGTCGAACAGCAGATTTTGTCTTCATGTTCCTGTTCGGAGGTGTTCTTATGACTGTATCCTTTAGTATTCATCACATTAACAACAACCAAGCATGCATCTATTCTCTTTACCAAACCATGTGTCGTGTGATTATCAGTGATAACTTACCACATGTATTTTGAAACTTATATGTATACTACCATTTAATAGTTTTGGGTGGGTGAGATTTTTTAAATGTTTGTGAAAGAAGTCTCTTATTGTAAATGTAAATATAATTTATGTGAATGGAATGGTATGATAATGAGTAAACGGTAACCATTTTAATTTTTGAGTGAACTAGCACTGTAAGCTCAGTTAACTTCATATTCAACCTAACCTACAGGTTGATATGGAAACCCATTTCCGACACATACACTACCAGTCAAAAGTGTTTGAACAGTAAGATTTTTGATGTTTTTAAAGGTGTCTCTTCTACTCACCAAGCCTGCATTTATTTGATCTAAAGTACAGCAAAAACAGTAACATTATAAAATATTTTTACTATTTAAAATAACTGTTTTCTATTTGAATAATTTTCAAATGTAATTTATTCCTGTGATCATAGCACAGGAATACACTTTTTGATGAATAGAAAGATCTAAACATCAGCATTTATCTGAAATAAAAAGCTTTTGTGACATTACACTATTCAAAAGTTTGGAGTCATTATAATTTTTTTAGGGGAAAGAAATTATAGAAATTAATATTTTTATTTAGCAAGGATGCTTTAAATTGATCAGAAGTTATGATAAAGAAATGTATGATGTTACAAAAGATAAGATGAGATAAGATAAGATGTTTCAGATAAATGCTGTTCTTCTGAACTTTCTATTTATCAAAGAAACCTGAAATTCTACTCGGCTGTTTTCAAAATAATAATAATAATGATTGTTTTTTTGAGCAGCAAATCAGAATGTAATGATGATAAAAAATCTGCTTTGAAATCAAAAGGAATAAATTGCATTTTAAAATACATTGAAATAGAGAACAGTTACTTTAAATAGTAAAAATATTTCACAATTTTACAGAAAGTACAGCAAAAATTGTAAAACTGTGAAATAAATGCAGGCTTGGTGAGCGGAAGAAACTATTAAAAATCTATTAAAAATCTAACTGTTTAAAACCTTTTGACTGGTAGTGTAAGAAAATTTGATTAATAATTAATTATAATTGTGAAAATGACAGTTGACAGTTGTCCTACTTATGACTTTTCATAATTGTCATATTTATGACAGGAAGTCATAAAATAAATATTTTCATTATTAATTTTTCTCTCATAATTAACTTGATCTCAATTTGTAATGTTTTATAAGTAAGACTTGTCTTATAATTTAATCTGTCATAATTATTACTTTCTATGTCAGAATTTTAACGTTTGTCATAATTTGACTTTTTTCATAACGGTCTTTATCTATTTTTTTACTTTGTACTTTTTTATATTTTGTCTGACTTTTTGCCATAATTTTGACTTTGCTCATAATTTCTTAAATGACTTTCTGCCTCATAATTTTGTCTTTCTATGTCAGAAATAGGCTTCCATAAGCTGAAGTATCAATGTTTATTCATAAGGAACATTTCATCCTTTCGTTTTATATTTGTACTGTGAATCAGTCTTTAGTCTAATTCAGTCTTCTGTCATTTTTAATTTCTTTAACTCTAATGTCTATAGCTCTTTGGCATATTTGCTAACCTGTTCTTTTTAGGACAGGCTTTCACCATCATGCTGGTTTATGTCTGGAGTAGAAGAAACCCTTACATCCGCATGAACTTCTTTGGCCTGCTCAACTTCCAGGCCCCATTCCTTCCCTGGGTGCTCATGGGATTCTCTCTGTTACTGGGCAACTCCATTGTTATTGATCTCCTGGGTATGTTAACTTTTATCCTGAAATGCTCATGACAAAAGAGATGACTTTTGATACGATTTGGCATAAACATGATCATTACATAATGAAACTGAAATATTTATAGCCAGAGTCGAAGTGTACACTACCAGTCAAAAGTTTTTGACCAGTATGTTTTTTTAAAGAAGTCTCTTCTGCTCACCAAGCCTGCATTTATTTGATTCAAATACCGCAAAACAGTAAAATATTAATATTTAAAATAACTGTTTTGTATTTGAATATATTTTAAAATGTAATTAATTCCTGTGATTTCAAAGCTTTTTAGCAACATCACTCCAGTCACGTGAATCTTCAGAAATCATTCCAATATGGTGATTTGCTGTTTCAAAAAATGTATTATTATTATGTTGAAAACAGCTGAGTAGAATTTTTTCAGGTTTGTTTGATTAATAGAAAGTTCAGAAGAACAGCATTTATCTGAAACAGAGTAATGATTGGACTAATGATGGAGTAATGATGCTGAAAATGTAGCTTTGATCACAGGAATAAATTACATTTTGAAATATTTTCGAATAGAAAGCAGTTATTTTAAATAGTAAAAATATTTTACAGCATTACTGTTACAGCATTAAATGCAGGCTTGGTGAGAAGAAGAAACTTAACTTAATAAGTGTCCTATTTCAATATATTTTAAAATGTTATTTATTCCTGTGATGGCAAAGCTGAATTTTCAGCAAGTATTACTCCAGTCTTCAGAAATCATTTTAATATGCTGATGTTGAGATCAAGAAACATTGTTATTATCAGTGTTGAAAATATTTTTTGTGGAAAGCATGATATATTTATAATATATATTCAAGATTCTTTGATGAAAAAGTATAAAAGAACTGCATTTATTTAAAACTGAAGTCTTTTTCAATTTTACAGCTGTCTTTCCTGTCACTATTGCTCAATGTCTTTGTTGAAGAGAACTATTGAACAGCAGTGTATATATGTTTGTGTGTAATATACATAGGGATTGGTGTAGGACACATCTACTACTTCCTGGAGGATGTATTTCCTAACCAGCCTGGAGGCAGAAAGCTTCTAGCCACTCCTGGAATTTTGTGAGTGTGACTATAAATATTTGAATCATTTGTTTGACTTCAACATGGGAAACAAATTAAATCTGAACTATTCATTCACATTTGCAGTCGAATTTTGTTTGACACGCCTCAAGAAGATCCGAATTACGCCCCTCTTCCAGAAGACCAGAACGGGCTATCCTGGAATGGACGAGGTGTAGAAGATACCGGCCAAGATCAAAATGAAGAGGATCCTCAAGAAGAAGATAACTGAAGGTTTCAACACCACAAAGACAACAATAAATCTTGTCATGCTTTTAAAGTCCTCCTTGTTTTAGTTGGGGAAGTTCATATCTGCATGTCAAGTTCTATAAGACTATGTAAAGGAAAGCACTCTGGATTCTGGAACGTTGGAGACTATGGCCACCTTAGTGCCTTTGTGTACAAAAAAAGATCTGAATTCTGCATTCAGTGCCATCCACATCACAAACAAGTTTTGCTTTGTTATTTTCGTTCTGGAAGAACAATGCCTTTCTGTTTTACCTCACACCACATGGTTTGAAACAATCGCTGTTTTCTTGACAACTGTTCAATGAATGTTACAAAGCAGTGGTGGCTAGCAGGATTGGAGTTGAAAGAGAAGCCATTCAATCTCCCAAACTATAATCCATCATTTTGGAGAGGGTGTGAACTCCACAAGAGGGTATTTTCTTGGGTACAATACTGTGGCATATCGCTTTTCCCACAACACAGGCAGCGGTGAGGCAGGTGGACACATTCATAAATGTGCCGACTATCTGAAATGCCAAATTGAACTGCAGACTATGCATTTTCAGGCCTGTGGCCTTTTGTTAGCACGGCACCACTGTGAAAAACAAAACGCTTTATGCAGTGAAACTGAAAGATGGATTGTCTAGAAGAATTTGTGCTTCACAAAAAAGATTTCACAGAAATGTCCTAAAAACCAGATATATGTACATTGATACGTGTGTTTTTCTCTAAATATGAATAGAAATACATTTTTCTGTTGTATAATGTTTGCCATTTGATGGTTGAATATTTCTGCTTTACAAATAAATTTTAAAACCCATATTTACAGCACTTGAGTGACTAGTTTGCTTGTTCAAACTTATTTCTCAACATCCCCCATAGTCAACAAATTGTATCCCCTAACTAATCTTTGATAATCAATGTACATATTTAAATGTTTTTCTTGTGAAAATATTTTTTCTAGCCTTAAAACAGCTTGAACGTATCTGTACCCCCCTTGCCTCATTTCCTATAAGCAAATTAGCCCCGCCTCCATTCACTTACACCAGCCAGAGCCTCTAAAATATGCTTTTACTATCGGACAACTAGTGGATGCTGTAACATTCGTTAAAGTTACTTACTTGATGCTGTGTCCTCGAAATGCCTCGAAGGCTCCAATGCAGCCTAGATAGTGATTCCAGTTCGCGCCCGCGAGCATATGCTTCTGAAGTGCAGAAGTCAGTGCGGGAGAGGTGCTTCTGACTACGGGCAACTTTTAAGCCCCGTTTACGGTGACGCATTGCTGCCGCACACTTATTTTTTTTCCCACTCAGCTATGTCGTTATAACGAGATCTTTTCTCGTAAAAACGACATCTTTTCTCGTAAAAACGACATAATTTTCTCGTTAAAACGACATCTTTTCTCGTAAAAACGACATAATTTTCTCGTTAAAACGACATCTTTTCTCGTTAAAACGACATCTTTTTCTCGTAATAACGACATAATATGTCATAAAAACGATCTGATGTTCCTGTTATAGATGATATGATTATGTTATGTGAGGGAGCTAAGCGTTTGTCCGCGCTGCCTTCCCCACAGTCCTGACCTAAAGGAGGATGCACGCTGCTGGAGTTATATAGAAATACACTGTTTTAATCATTTTAATGTAATGGTTTCAATTGTAGCAGCTGTTTATTAGGATTAATCTCCATACTAATTTGCCCTTAGACCCAGAGGATTTAAGATGATCAGATCAAAAGTGTTATTTCTGACTCTGAGCTTGGAATATTATTTGGATGAAAGTTTGATTTTACAAAAAATTTAAATAGTATCAGAAAATAAATTTAAAAAATGACACACGGTTTGATCGTGTTATGATTATGATGATTTCGTTCTGTTTAAAAAATGAAAATAAATAAATAAAGCCATTCAGATTTTTGTTCATGAAAAGAGTGCTTATGCTTTAATATTTGTGCGTGAGCAGCCCGGAAAAGCCACTTTTCGACTCAGCCTGTCTTTACGGTCTGTCCCATCATGCAGAATAATGTTCGTCTGATGTACCGCTCTGCAAATTAGTCACAATAACGTTTCTTTGCAAGTCTCATATATAAAGCGCACTGCACTTCTCGGGTCGGCGGTACCAGCGCGATCCCTTACATTGTGATTACAGAGCAAAGAAATATAAATGTCTGCTTTATTTTATGTACTTCCACAATAACAACAAAACGTTACAAATTGCCTTTGTAAAAATACAGGGTGCGCTCTCGCAATTTATGTCTCTCTATGCAGCTTGAAAGGTCTACTTCAATAAAAGAATCGAAAACAAAATTGTGTTTATTTAATTCGTATAAATCCAACAAGAGGTAGGTAGTAATGTACAGTCTTTCCCGTGTGAGTTCATTATCTGTAACCATTGTGCTTACACTCAGAGCCAGCGCAGCATATTTCCACAGTATAATCCAGATGAAAAACCGGATTCGTGGCTTGATTCAGCTAAAGATAAAATTTAATAATATATAATAAATAATGTATACTGTGTATATAATCATACTAAGTATCAAGACAGCCCAGGCATGTTAAATTAATATTCAAGCAATAAGCTCATGTGTTTTACCCATGAACAAAAATACGAAGAATCAAGCTTTTCGTTTTTCCGTTTCTCAAACAAAATGAAATAATAATAATAATAATAGGCTACTCAAATTGTAGCCTACTCAAATTGTTATTATGCTTATTATTATAATATTATTATTAATATTAATAACTCAAATAACTCAAATTGTTATTGTGCTTATTATTATTAGGCGTATTATTTTTTTATTATAAAATCTTATTTAAGATAATCAAAACTATTAATTCTGAATAATCACATTTTTGATTGATTTAACAGCAAATCGAAATACGAGCAGAAATAAATAAATAGAATTCATAATAAGAAAAATATAATAATAGGCCTAATAATAATTATAGTAATAATAATAATAGGTTATTATAATAATAGATTATTATATTAATCTATTATTAATATAATAATAGATTATTATTATTAATATTATAATTATTATTATTATTATTATTATTATTTCGTTTTGTTTGAGAAACAGAAAAACGAAATTAAGCTAGATTTGTTTGTATTTTTGTATTTGTATTTATTCTGCATGAGTTGAAAAATGGCTTTTCATTGCCGCCCACTTATAATTAAAGCATAGCTCTCTTTTTACCCACGGACAAAAATACTAAAAGGTAGTTATTTTTAAACTTAATTTTTTTTTTCATTCATTTTGTCCATTTTTGAAACAGAACGAAATTATTATTATCATAATACAATCAAACCGTTTGTCATTTCTATTTTATTTCTTTATAATCGTAGGCCCTATTTCAATTTTCTGTGAAATCAAACTTTCATCCAAATAATATTCCAAGCTCAGAGTTGATTATTCAGAAATAACAGTTTTGATCTGATCATCTTAAATCCTCTGGGTCTGAGGGCAGATTGGAGATTAATCCTAATAAACATGCCGCTACAACTGAAACCATTACATTAAAATTATTAAAACAGTTTATTTCTATATATAGCTGCTAGTGTATTCTAACTCCAGCAGCGTGCATCCTCCTTTATGTCAGGACTGTGGTAAAGGCAGCGCGGACAAACGCTTATAACATAACATCTCATAACATAATCAATGATTGTTATTATTAATCATATCAGATCGTATGACATAATATGTCGTTATTACGAGAAAAAGATGTCGTTTTAACGAGAAAATTATGTCGTTTTTACGAGAAAAGATCTCGTTATTACGAGAAAAGATGTCGTTTTAACGAGAAAATTATGTCGTTTTTACGAGAAAAGATGTCGTTTTTACGAGAAAAGATGTCGTTTTTACGAGAAAAGATGTCGTTATAACGACATAGCTGAGTGGGAAAAAAAATAAGTGTGCGGCAGCAATGCGTCACCGTACCCGTTAACTGTTGCCGCGGGTTATTATTCAAGTTAAGGTTAGCGGTTTTGCTCTATTTAAGTTTTGGTTTTGTGCTGGTAATCCTATTGGTATATTTTGCATGCTAATGATATGAATCTATCCGTTGACGTGATTGGTTATTGAATTTTTTGATGTAGCATAAAAAGGGCAGTTTTAAACCGCATTTCTGGGACAGCCTTTGAGAAACCACAGTTTTAAAGGAACACTCCACTTTTTTTGGAAATAGGCTCATTCTCCACCGATTTTCTAGGCCGATAAGATTAGGAACTACATTCCCATTCCGGTGTAATAGTCAAGGAAGTTTGTTGCCATAACATGGCCGAAGCAGGCGGAGTAATATCACGCAGCACAACGTAACCAACTGCATGCACAGGGAGCGTTCCTTGTTGGAAGTTACCCAGAGCTAATTTCAGGCGCAGCGTGATATTACTGCTCCTGCTGCGTCCATATTATGGCAGCAAACTTCCTTGACTATTACGCCAGAATGGGAGTGTAGTTCCTAATCTTATCGGCCTAGAAAATCGCAGCTTTACATTTCCCGCTGGTCTTAGTACACAATATAACTACAGAAGAGTCAAGTTTTAAATAGGACAAATATTGAAACTCGTTGGTCATTTTTGAACGCGATGCTATATTGGTCTCATAGCATTCAATTATCTATGCTAAGCTATGATAATTCAGAAACAAAAAGCATTCCAACAAAGTTTGCCTTCATTTTATTTAAAAGCACATTATGTTTACAAAATGGCATCTATACACAAACACAAAACAAGACAAATAAAGATACCATAAAATATTCTCAACATTTCAAGACAGAGACGTCTGTCTCCAAGATGACAGATACTGGGTACAGGGGAAGGTCAAGACATAGGCTCTGACTAGGCCTGACTGGAACAGATGTTGCTTTACTTCACAGTAAATTTACTCTGATCTGGAGGGACTGGATCTGAACTGGCCAGTGGAATGTCTCTATTTCTTTATATCAGTAATGCTGTGTTGTAGATCTATTGGCATTTCTTCTTCAGATTTACATAGTTGTGGGAGGGAGGCTATTGTTTTCACCATGCTGGGGCCGTGTTTGCAAGTCGTCTCATTCGCCTGAAACAAAAAAAGTTTGATATGAGAACTAAAATAGCCACAAGACCTCCTATATCTGTACAGAGTAGTATTATTGGTCTAATAGCATTAATAGTTTGTCATTGACATATGTGACCCTGGACCACAAAACCAGTCTTAAGTCGCTGGGGTATATTTGTAGCAATAGCCAAAAATACATTGCATGGGTCAAAATTTTTGATTTTTCTTTTATGTCAAAAATCATTAAGAAATTAAGTAAAGTTTATGTTCCATGAAGATTTTTTGTAAAATTCCTACTGTAAACATATCAAAATGTAATTTTTGATTTGTAATATGCATTGTTAAGAACCTAATTTGGACAACTTTAAAGGTGATTTTCTCAGTCTTTTTGATTTTTTTGCATCCTCAGATTTCTGATTTCAAATAGATGTAGCTCAAATAGATGTAGCTCAAATATTGTCCTATCCTAACAAACCATATATCAATAGAAAGCTTATTTATTGAGCTTTCATATGATGTATAAATCTCAGTTTTCAAATTTAACCTTATGACTGGTTTTGTGGTCCAGGGTCACATATGGCTTGTCTTTCTAAAAGGTACACCTCTGCTATGGGGCAAAACCATATCTTAAAGTGATAGTTTACCCAAAAATGAAAATTACCACATGATTTACTCACCCTCAAGCCATCCTAGACGTATATGACTTTCTTCTTTTAGATAAATAAATTAATGAAAAAATTAAAGCTTTATATATAATATAACTCTAGTCATATACACCTAGGATGGTTGAGGGTGAGTAAATCATGGGGTAATTTTCATTTTTGTGTGAAGTGAGAAAGCTAATTCTCTTACCTTGTGTTTCTGTCCTGGTCCCTGATCTTCTTCTCCATCTCAGCATCTGTCAGTGTCTCCAGCAGTGGACACCACTGGTCAGCATCACCTGTGTTTCGGATGGCAATCTCCACCGTGGGGAGAGGGTTCTCACTACAAAAAGACAAAACACAACATGTCAGACCTATTTCAGAGACAAATGGTTCTTTTGAGTCAGATCTTTTCTTGTAGTTTCACAATACTGGGCGAAAAAATTTGTCTTCCACTCAGAGGAAGGCCGTGATCCTTTTGATCAGTTTTGTAATGTCCCAGACATGAGACACTGTCTGAAAACATGTCCAACTTGGAGAAAGTTCACATTTGTATGCAAGTTCAAGTTGTGAACATTTTCCTATGCCCTTTATCATATAAATGGAAAAACATATAAATGAGTCAAACAAATTTTCTCTGCATACAATATGAGGGCTATATTTGCCGTTTTATCAACAGCAATTTTAAAATGCACCAACACTTCATTTTTTTTTTTTTTTAACCATATTTTATCTTACTCGGTGACCCTTAAAAATGATTTATACTAAGCTGGACTGTGACTAAGTATTCTTTAAAAGTTCACTCCCAGAATAAATAAGAAATGAATAATTTTTTTGAGAAAAACATTCCAGGAAATTTCTCCATATAGTGCATGGCCAACAGGTTGAAGGTCCAAATTGCAGTTAAATGCAGCTTCAAAGGCCTCTACACATTTCCAGCCGAGGAATAAGGGTCATATCCAGCGAAACGATCTGCCATTTTGTAAAAAAAACAAACAAAACAGATTTATATATTTTTTTTAACCACGAATGCTAGTCTTACACTAGCTCTGCGATTTGCAACTGTATCTTGACGCATTCCGTAATCCCGTTGGAAAAGTCATGCGTTAGTTAGTTCTTCATCTGTGTGCTTTGGTTCAGAAAGGTAGGGAAGGCAAAAAACTTGTTTCTCCTTCAACTTCAATATCATCTGACGTCGTTGTCTTACCTTTCTTCTGAATGCTGTTTCACTTTCTTCGCATGTTTGCTTTGTTAAATACTGGGTTGGTACTTCCACCTACGTCACACATGACCTTTTAAAACGTGACTACGAGCTAGTGCAAGATGAGCATTTGTGCTTAAAAAGTATAGAAACTTTTTTTTTTTTGTAGAAAATAGCCGATCATTTCGCATTTATTCCTGGGCTGGAATTGTGTTGAGCCCTTTGAAGCTGCATTGAAACTGCAATTTGGACCTTCAGCCTGTTGGACAGCACTGAAGTCCACTATATGGAGAAAAATCCTGGAATGTTTTTCTCAAAAACCTTCATTTCTTTTCAACTGAAGAAAAAAAGACATCTTGGATGACATGGGGGTGAGTAAATTATCAGTAAATTCTTATTCTGGAAGTAAACTAATCCTTTAATAAAGGAATTGAGTGTGTGCGCGTGTGCACAAGTCTGAACCTGAAGGCGTAGGTCCTCTGATGCCAGCTGAGCTGGCCACGTATGCTGTATGCGATAGTGGTGACAAACTCTCCTCCCAGGCCCAGTTCAGAGCACAGCTTCAGAGCAAACTTCTCAGGAGAGTTCTCCTTCTCAGACATGTCCCATTCAAACTGGTCCACCAGAGATATGTTCCCAACATGGATGTTTAACTACAGAATAATAACAACATTATAATGATAATACTGTATATACACTGCCAATCAAAAGCTTGGGGTTTAGAAAATGTATAAAAACGGCATACATTTATTTCAGCAAGGATGCATATCTTATTATCATATATATAATCTTTGCACCACAGAAACACATTTAAATTAAATTGTTTTCAATCTTATGTTTCCATGCATACCACCAGATGGTAAAATAACTGAGTAATGAGAGTTAGTGTTACATCTGTTTAAAGATGGAACTACTGAAATCAGGGTGACTTCATAGAATGGGTGTACCTTGATGATGACTCTCTGGTCCATCTGCTCATCCAGTATGCTGTCTGTGGGATAGGACTCTATCTGCTGCCTGATGGCAGAGGCAATGGCTGGAACAAAGGTCAGTGGGCTCAGATCCAGATCGTCGCAAAGAATTTCAGCAAACATCTCCGGAGTCATCAGCTTCTCTGTTGGGTCAAAGGGAAATAAAGTGAGTTCAAGTTCAGGCTATTGTATAATGTGGAAAAAAAAGTCAATGAATGCTGCTCAGTAGGGTTGGGTCGATAGACGATGCCATCGTCCATCGCCGATGGCCGATAGACATCACGATGCTAAGCCGGCATCGCGATCCTCCGCACTTGTTTCACGTTAGACATTGTACGATGCCAAATTGGTCGACATCACCCAACCCTAGTGCTCAGGAACTATGTAAGGGGTTCTACCATTCATGTTCCATGTGAAAGCATCACGCAGCTTCTGCCCGTCAATCTCCATGTCCAGTCGGATGGGCACCAGGATCTCAGGTTGAGTTGCATTCTCATGGATGACCGCAGGGTCATGATCATCAAAGCTGTAATAGCACACATGCAGGAAACAAACACAGTAGGAAAACTTAAGCAGTGAAATTATACACAGGGGTAGGAGAAAACAACGTGATAAATAATTTGTGTAGGCTAAAAAAAAAAAACATTGTGATTATCTTTTTGTTGTTTATATTCTGTAGATTTTCTATCAGTGTAATAAAAGTTGTTTTCAGCAGTTTTTAGTACAAGTGCATTGTGGTAACTTGTCTGAATTGCAAAATAGGAAAATCATGGAGGTCCTTCTGGAACCTTAATGTCCCAACTGTTTAATGGTTTAAAAACAACAGTTTTTACAATTATGACTGCAAACACAAAGCATGGCAAGACTTCGACTGTGAAAAAATACCAGGCGAAAACCAAAAGTGAATGAAAGGGACAGTCAAACACCAAGAAGAATTGTGGATTGCACCAAGATAAACTGCCCTTGCTAGACAAATTTCTATTCACAGTCTTTGGAGAGTAAAGTGAGATGCAGATTCCCTCCTCCAAAATATCTCTAGCAAATGGAGACTATTCAGAAGTTGTAGGAATTTTTTCTTAGTAGGGTTCTACCGAAATAAAAATTCTTGGCCGAAGCCAAACAAAGTTAAACACTGGGCCGAAGGCTGATTACCTACACAGTTTTTCGTGTTTATTAAATTAAAATACTAACATTTATGAATGTTGACTTCCACGCCATTTCAGTGCAGATTTTCCTGGCGCTTTGGACTTTGAACCCTGGCTAATGAGCTCGTGCAGAGCTGTCAGAATACATACAATTTGTGCGTTTATTAGACAACATAACATTCTGTAGTTTATTTACTAATGCAATTTCAGTCATCATACAGTAACCAGCAACAACCACCCCTTTTCTCTTCTCATGGAAGACATGCGATGCAATACTCCTGCTGTCTGTGCTTGTAATGATTTTTGCATCTTTCGCAGACAGTTTTAAATGCTTCCACACTGCTGACTTGTTTGCTGCATTAGTGCACGTCTCTATTTGTTCGCTATAATTTATTCTGCCTTTTCACTTTTTTCACATTTGCTATTTTCGGTTAATTTCAGTTGCCGAACATTCGGCGCATGCCTAATTCTAAAGTTTGAAGCTAGATTAAAGTCAAATGGTGGTAAAAAAAAATTATAATAAATATATACTGTCTATTTCCCAGCTGTGTACATTACTACATCCAACCCCTTTATATATGCGTGTAGTGTTGTCAAAAGTCCCGGTACTTCGGTACCAAGTCGGTACTAAAAAAATTTAAATGTTACGGTTCCAGGTTTTCTTTAGTACCGGTGGTACCGACTATCCGGTCGACCCGGTTCTTGATCTAAAAGGTGCGCACTGCGCAGTTGCGCTCTCTTCGGCGTTGCTGCTGATGCGGTCGCTCTGAATCCACTTGTTGACAAGGAAGAGCCAGGCATGCTCCAAACATTTTCGATTTTCGGCTGAAGAAGGCGAACATCATATAGATCGTCTAGGTTCTCTCAAAAGAAGGAAACGCATCAAACTTAACAAAACATATTAATTTCATATTTAGAGCTTCTGTTAAAAACATTATTGCATATTTTAATTTGAATGTCGGATTGTAATGTAGTTAATCATTAGCATAAGCGGTTAACGCTAATATGCTGGGCCTTAGAACGATTTTGAGCTATTTAACGCTCCTATAATTTTTATTAGGGTAAAAGAAAAAAGAAAGATATGATATATGTACTATTTATACACACAAATGACCTGTTTATCCAAAATATGTGTGTTAAAGAATGTACAAATGTATCGTTAACAATGTTTATGTCCTTAATATCAGTCTGTCAGAAAACGTTCTTGGCTGGATAACTCTAGCAGGTTTATAAAGCTTTTTATTATTAAATATGAACGCAGTTTGGATTAAATAAAGTACAGTCAAATAAAACACGTTTGATCTTCAGTTTAGTTTTGTCATACTTTACAATAAGATCAAATTCATGCATTATCTAACAAACTTAAGTGAACAATATATTTTTACAACATTAATTCAAAATGTTTTTCAATACAAACACGTGATCATTCATGTTTGTTCATGTTTAACAGTTTAACACGATTTTATGGATTAGTAAATGTTGAAATGAGCCTAACCTTAAGAAGAATAATTGCCATATAGCTACTGTTTTTTTTTTTTGTAAGGTCATGTTGTCTAACAAATGAAATCATATTGTAAAGAGTTTTCAATACTGCAGTTTCTATCTGTGATAGACAGTTAACTTAATATATGTAATCTTATCTAAATTTATTATAAAAACTGAGGTTTGTTATTTACTGAAAATTTATATTTTTGCTGGTGTCAATGATCTAATGTTGCATCTGGTCAGACTTAGCCCACTGCTTTACTTAAATGTATTATATTTTCTTTTTACAGCTGCAGATTGAGGAAGATCATGAAACACCCCAGCAAACTCTAAAACAGACAACAGTACAGATGTTTTTAGAAGCAGCAGAAACAAACTTTTGGATGAAGCTTGTGTACATTTTTTGAATGTCTGTAATTTATTTAGTTGTTATTTAATTATTAAAATGTTTACAATCCTTGAAATACTTTTATTACTTGGAAAAACCTGAAACTAAATTTAGATAAGTATAACGAATGACATTGGTTTTTGCACATTTTATTTTTCTGTAACTTTATTAATAAAAAAATAGTGTGTTGTTCAATTAATGTTATTGTGTTTTACTTTGGTACCGAAATTGGTACCGAGAACCGTGGATTTTCACTGGTATTGGTACCGAATACTGAAATTTTGGTACCGTGACAACACTATATGCGTGTGTGGGTGGGTCATTTTAAGCAGGCAAAAAAAAAATTCTTACCAGAGCGGGAAGGTCCTTTTTTTGTCACGTCCCAGTCGATTGCGGTTGATGGTGGTGGAACAAGGAACAGCATCCAAGTGATGGGAACTGTTGGGAAGAGTGGGCACCCACTGACTGTTTCTCTTGGCTTTCTGCTCCCTGTGAAAAAAAACATGGGTTAATCAGCCAATGTGCTGTAATGCAACTACAGCTGGACAAAAAATTATCTTGTAATAAACAGAAACAGACTTTAAAGGGATGGTTCGCCCAAAAAATCTAATTTTGTTATTAATTACTCTCCCTCATGTCATTCCAAAACATAAAACCTTTGTTCATCTTGGGAACACAAATTAAGATATTTCTGATGAAATAGAAGATTTCTGTGATGCCCCACAGACAGCCAGGGTCCTAGCATATTCAAAGTCCAGAAAGGTACCAAAAACATCTACAAAATAGTCCATGTGACATCACTGGTTCAACCATCATTTTTTAAAGCTTGTGAATACTCTCTGTTGCGCAAAAAAATAAAAAATAAATAACTTCATCCAACAATTCTCCATTTTGGAGAGTATCACAACACTTTCTGGACCTTAAACATGGTAGGCTGTCTATGAAGGGTCAGAGAGCTCTCGGTTTAAATCTAAAATATCTTAATGTGTTCTGAAGACAAACAAAGAACTTACCAGTTTGGAACAATATGAGGGGGAGTAATTAATGACAGATTTTCATTTTTAGCTGAACTATCCCTTTAAGAGACATTTACATAATATAGTTTATCTCTTGCAACAGAGGAATGGAGAACCTCTGTAATGACCATGTTTAAATGTGAAGCATATATGAATGCATTTTCTTTATCAAAGGTGGAAATGCTTTACCTGAGATAGGCTGGAGGTTCAGTGCTGATGGACACGGCCTTGTACTTCTCGTCATGTCCCTCAAAAATCTCCTCTACTTCTGAGGCCTTCAGCAGCGTCACACTGGTGGCTAAAGTGGTGTAACCGTGATCTAACACAAAACATTGCTTATACTGTAAGATAGAAAGTGCCATTTCCAGCTTACTTTAACCCTTTTAGATCCTCAGACCCTTTATCAAATGTTTACAGTGAATTCAACACTTACCGTGAGATGATGCTACTATCTTCTTTCTCTCCTCTACAGTCGCTAGTCTTCTTGAGAGTGATGGGTAGCGCTTATATAAAGACCCTCTGAACATACGCAAGTAATTCCCCACCTAGACATAGACACATGATGGAAAATAGATAAGTTAGAGGACTGACTAAATATTTAGCCGTAGGTCTGTCAGTGACTGTACGCTTTATTTCTGGTAAACTATCTTGTTAAATACAACAATACAACTAACGTTACACCGCAAAGGCTAGCTCTATACTTGATGTGTAAAACGCCGGGACTGATTTCTTTCAATGAATCTTCAGTCAGTTAGCGATCTTATCGCAATCGACAACAATCCTAGCTTGCTAGCTGATGCATTAGCACTCAATGAAAAACAATATACGCTTCATACAAACAAAAATCCTCTAAAAAAGATTAGTGCGTTGAATTACACACCTCTGACCCAATCATGTAAAATTCTCCATCCTCCTCAAGTTGGAATTTAATAGGTTTCTGTCCGTATGTTTTGCTTAACGCCATGTTGAACGTTAGCGCGACCCGTTCGGTTGAACATGCGTATTAGAGAGCAACCGATATGTCTGGCGCAGGACAATGACGTATGCGTGCTCCGAAGGCTTTAGGAAATGCATTAAAAACTTGTTTTTGATTATTCAACTATATCTAAAAACAATTCTATGTTGAAAAAATCAGAAAGGTATAAAACATGTTGATGTTTGTTGTTATTAAACCGCTGTTATAGTACCCCCTGGCCGTATTTGTGATTTCATTTAAATCAGTAGGCTAAATAAGAGAGAGAATGGATTTCTAAATAAGCTCACTCAAATTGATACCTATATTCATTTATAAATAATAAATACTTTTATTGATATTAAATATTGATTGCATATTTTGCTGTCCCTGTTAAAGGGAACCCCAGTTAAGAAGTGTATGTCTTAAAATAATATAAATTATGTCTCTTACTGAAATATGTAGCAGAAAATCCATGAAAGACTTCACATCGTTTTATACTTATTTTGGACTATGAGGGGCGCCATTATTTCGATGATGTGAAATGGTTGCAACCTGAACCAGCTAACGATTTTTGGTTCCCAGAACGTTCCCGGAACATTACTCTTTGGTTCCCAGAACGTTCCCGGAACGTTCCCAAGAACATATATTGGTTAGCCAGGAAAGTTTTCTTTACGTAAATAGAACGTTTCCTTTAGGTTAGGGGAACGTTCTGGGAAGCTACTGGGAATGTTCCGGAACATTCTCTTTAGATTAGGGGAACATTCCAGGAACGTTCCAGCAACGTTCTAAGAACGTTCCCAGTAGGTTCCCAGAACGTTCCCCTAACCTAAAAGGAACATTCTATTTACGTAAAGAAAACTTTCCTGGCTAACCAGTTGGGACAGTTCTAATTATGTTCCTGGAAGGTTCCCCGAAAGTTCTCTGATGGTTCCCAGAACGTTCTCCTAACCTCTTCACTCAGGTACCGCTTCTGTATGTCAACACTCCCGTGTCCCGGAGTAAGCGGCATGGAAGGCGGACGGATGTGGATCTCAACAATCACTAAAATTAATTTAATTTTATAACCTAAAAAGAACCTTCCCAGAATGTTCCCTGCAGGTTATTTTTAGGTTATAAAATTAAACCAAAAAATAACCTGCAGGTAACGTTCTCTGAACGTTAATTATATGTTATTACAAAAAGAACCTACACGGAACGTTCTGGGAACGTTCTTTATAGGTTATTAAAAAGAGAACCTACAGGGAACGTTCTTAGAACGTTCTCATTTGGTTCCCGAAAAAATAACCAAATGGGAACCATATGGGAACGTTAGGGGAACGTTCTGTGTTTGCTGGGGAGCTACTAGTCTCAGCCTCAGATGTCACGCCCACGGAACATTGGCTAAACGTCTGATGCATATGGTACGCTTAACTGCAAACACTTCAGGAATATCGAAGTCGTCATCTTATTAGTTGAATTTGATCGGATTTCCGGGAGACGTGAGTGTCGCGTTTATTTTCGGTCCGCCGGGAAACAAAGCGCAGACTGATTTACTCGCGTTTTGCTAAAAGATGCTAATGCAGATGCCATTGTTGTTATACACATTTGCGATGTTCGCAAATAAATTACTGACATACAGCTTGTTCTCCCTCTTCTTCGTTAACATTCAATGCTGGTTATTTCAGTGACTGACTTGTTGCACCCCAGTCTGTTGTTGTGGGGACATTTCCACGCACCGAAACGTGACTCTGAACGAAACGAACTGTGATTGGTTGTTTGACATGTCGGTCAAACGTCCTTATGGGTGGGCCTTGGCCAATGAAAGCTGCTATGAATTCTAGACCTTCAGCCATCAGTCTGAAGGTCTGGCTATGCGAGACTAGGGAGCTACTGGTTTTATCTGTTGCTATTTTTACTGCAACACAACACAGAAAAAAAATTATACAATGCAACATTTTGTGGCTTTTAGTTGTAATTTTCAGTCAAAGGGCAACAAGAGAATTGATGTAAGTCTTCACTGCTTTTCCTAGTGATAAGAAGAGGAGCAAAGAATGAGACGATGCCTGTGGACGAGTAAAACTTCTAAAAGACCCGCGTCTTTGTTCTTTCCACTTTGGCCCTGATGCATTTGAGGCTTTTAGTAGACAACAGCTACTGAAAGAGCTTACAAATGGCAGAAACAAGAAATGCTAGATGCCATCCTGACAGGATGTAAACATGCTGAGGCTTGTCATGACGCAACAGCTACTGAAGGAGTTTCTAAGCATGGATTTCAGTCGATATTCAGAGCATTTAGACTCCTTGTGGGGAAAAATTTATGGTACAACATTTGGTTCTATAAGTTTTTTTTTCTGAGTTGTGTATTCTGAATTGTTTTGTGGTAAAAATGCAACCATTTTACGTCATAATGGTGCACCCCAGACCAAAATATGTTTAAAACTATGTGGATTTTTTAAAAGCGTAAATCTTTTACAGGTTTTCAATGTATTTTAGTAAGAGACATCTGTACATTATATTAAGCCATACATGTCAATTTCATATGAAAAATCAACATTGTTTTCCATGTAATGATTGTATTTGTAGTATACTCGTTAAATAAGCAAATTTGTGACTAAATAAATGTTTCGGAAAAGCAAAATACAGTGACTTGTAATAATTATAATAATGCCATCAACTAGTTTTTAATCCCTTATATTTGAATATGTCTGTAAATGAGACATGGTTTATGTAGATGGAATCAAAAAACACAGAAGCGTCAAGTACTGGGGTCTCAGCGCCCCCACATTTATTTGTAAGTTTTTTAAAAATGTAGTGCTTGTTTGTACATACAAAGGTGCATTATTAATCATCTTCACAACAATACAATTATAAATAAAACAATTGTAAACTTATAAATAAATAAAAATGGGGCAATGGCACCAACTGGAATTCAACATTCAAACTTTGACATTAACATTCAGAGTTAGATTCAGACATACAAAAGGGTAAAAAGGAGAGAAAAACATACAAAATGAAGTCTGGATATGGTACATTTGTTGAGTTGAGTGACAAGCCGCAGGCAGGAATATTTCACTTCACGTTTATGGCTTCCAGACAGCATGTTTGTCAAGGAGACATAGTAACAGTGAAATCACTATTGGCATATATTTTCTCCATGCATTTTGATCGTTTCATAAATTTTAAATTAAGCACGATTTATATTTTGTTCCAGTTCAGCTATATAGTTGGCATAGTAGCAGAAAACCACCAACACTTGGTGTGTTTCTTTCATTGTATTACAATATAAATTCCTCTCTATCATTTCTCTCAAACGAAAACACACTCACACACACACAAACATCTCTCCTGATAGCAACAAAATTCCCTCAAACTTTCTGCTCATCATATTAGAGCACATGGTAAGAAAGCACTGATGGATATAATTCACAATGCAAAAAAGGCTTAGCAGGGTGAAGCCACTCACAGTGTTTGGTACAAAAAAGCCTTTCTGTAGTTACAGCGTTCTATAATGTGAAACACAGAGAGAGGCCAGTTGCAAATAAAAGAGAACGGCTTTGGCATTGATATTTTCTAAGACTTATATAACAACATTTGCATTTTATATGCACTAATAAGCACAAATAATGTATTTATGGTTATTTAATAACCACAAATAACAGTGTAAATCCTGCAGCTCAGACGTGTCATCTCCTCATGCTCAAATGTGACTTTAACCAAGTCGCTTAGCAGTCAAAAGAGAATCTTTTAGTCTTGAATGATCCGATTATTGCCTGAAAGGTTAGTTTCAGTTTGTAATCAGTTACAGGAAAACAGGCAAGCTAAACTGGCAGCAGCAACAGTCAAAACAGCCATGTAAACGAACAAAAAGCAAACAAAAGACTATACACTTTACATAGTTTGTACTGTACATGTAATACTGTAGCTATACCATTAGACTGTGTTAGCAAATTTTGCTATTGAGTCCGAAGGGAGAGTCTGTTTGAAAATGAATCATTAGAAAATCCACGTTGAATGTGAAAAGGACCAAGGACCACATCAGCTCTTCAAACTGCTCTCCTGTGTTCAGGACCTTTCTAAAGTGCTTGAAATGTCTTTGTTTAGTGTGCTCATGCATGAACGACTGCATTTGTTAAATGCTGCTCACACACAGTGTGCCTCTTATGTGCAGTCTTAAGGCAAACCTTGTAAGAACCACAGTGGTCCTCCTGTGCCTGTCGCATAGTCCGAAGGGACAGGAAACACAGGGACAGCTTCCTGCAAGAAGCAAGCAGCTCAATAATGCAGTACATCCATTGGATAAAAGATCCAGATAATACTGTACGGGTTAATAAAGTGACTCTTGGTGATCTCCAACAGCTTCAGGTTTGTTTTCAGAAGAAACCCTTGGGTATTTTGAGGCCTTTCTGCTTCATGCGTGGTAGAGTTAGACTCGGGGAGCTCTTCGAGCGGCAGGTTTTGGGGGTGCCACGTTTTCGCAGCAAGAAGTCGTAGTTGGCAGATGAGTTCATGGCGTAGAAAACGTTTCCGTTATCTGGGATTTTTAGCTCTGTGGAGGACAAAGAATTAAGGTTAGAGATGTCAACAAGCTTAAAGGATTAGTTCACTCCAGAAATTAAATTTCCTGATAATTTAGTCATCCCTATCAAGTCTTTCTTGAAAGTTTTTGAGAAAAAAGCATTCCAGGATTTTTCTCCACATAGTGGACTTTAATGGGGAATAAGCGAGTTGAAAGACCAATTTGGAGTTTCATTGCAGCTTCAAAGGGCTCTACACAATCACAGCCGAGGAAACGATCGTTGATTAGCTAAAAAAATAAAAATATATATACTTTTCAACCACGAATGCTTGACTTAGTCTCGTTGGAAAGGTCACTTGTGCAAGGAAAGTTAAATGCCCTTCACAAAAAAAGTAAAACAACAATATTTGGCAATTTTGAAGTTGGAGGAGAAAATGAGATGAAGTTTTCCACTCTACCCTACCTTTTTGAAGTACTAATCATGCGTGACCTTTCCATAGTGATTACGTAATGCGTGAAGTCGTAGACTAGTGCAAGATGAGCACGTGTGGTTAAAAAGTATATAAATTTTTATCATTTTGAGAAAATGACCAATCGTTTCGGTAGATAAGACCCTTATTCCTCTGCTGGTATCGTGTACAGCCCTTGGAAGCTGCATTGAAACTGCAATTTCAATCAAATGGATTGAAACTTTCAATCCATTGGCCACCATTTGAAGTCCACTATATGGAGAAAAATCCTGGAATGTTTTCCAGGAATTTCTTTGCGACTGAAGAAAGAAAGACATGAACATCTTGGATGACATAGGGGTGAGTAAATAATCAAAAAACTATAATTAAGAAAGGAACTAAACCTTTAATTTGGAATTGAAAATACCATCAAACTCTGATCAGGATTTTTTTGAAAATTTTTATGAAATCTGAGAGCTTTTTGACCCTGCATAGGCAGAATTTTATTGATGTCCTTACTAGCATTCTGCCTTAAATGTGGTAGTTGTGTTGCTGTCTATGCAGGGTCAGAGAGGTCTCGCAATTCATCAAAAATATCTTAATTTGTGTCCCGAAGTCTTGCAGGTTTGGAATGACATTGCAGTGATTAATTAATGACAAAATCTTGGGTGAACTATCCCTTTAAATATATATAAAAAAGCATCAGACACTGACAAATTAAACTGATAATGTATCAATACATCCCTAAAAAGAACAAGCCCTTTGATATTTCCAGCCCCAACTTCCAGTTTCAGGTTTTTACCTTTATGCTTGGAGACCCTCTGTAACAGCTCATAGTCTTCTGGCTTGTCGTGGTCTAGGTTGTGCTTGGCCATGGCTTTCCTAATGACACCCGGGGTTTTGTCCTGGCTAGTTACCTGAAAAACATGATCATCAAGATTAAATTTACTACTACCTCAGCAACTTTTCTTCATTATATGCTACCATATACCACAAAACCATAAGTAGCGCGGGTTTATTTGTAGCAATAAGCAGTAATGCATTGTATGGGTTAAAATTATCAATTTTTCTTTTATGCCAAAAACCATTAAGATATTAAGTTAAGATCATGTCCCATGAAGATATTTTGTACATATCCTACCATAAACATATTAAAACTTAATTTTTGATTAGTAATATGCATTGCTAAGAACTTAATTTGGACAACTTTAAAGGCAATTATCTCAATATTTGTATTTTTTTGCACCCTCAGATTCCAGATTTTCAAACAGTTGTATCTCGACCAAATATTGTCCTATTCTAACAAACCATACATCAATGGAAAGCTTATTTATTCATCAATTCATAAATACATTGACTCTTATGACTAGTTTTGTGTTCCAGGCTAACATATATCTCACATAATGTCTCTCACTCACCAGGATGCTCTTATACATGTTGCCGTTGTCCGTGTCAAGACTGACTCTGATTATGCAGCAGTCATTCACCTGCTGGTTGTACAGCGGCAGGGATAGAGACGAGTAGTCAGAGACACCAGACACTGACCGTTTGTGAAAATGGAAGGTCTGCCCTGTGGAGGTGGAGACTGAGGACGAAGAAGAGGAGGTGGAGCTGCTGCAGCCAGACTCCAAACCCAAGCCTGACACAGACGCCTCAAAAGATGAAGGAGTAGACGACTCCCAAAGCTGGCAAACATAGGAATGAATACATTTAAAGCTCATAAAAGCAAGTATTATAATTTATTTTAAATGATCAAAACATGCTCAAGAAAATGCAAATACCTTGGAAGAGGAATCAGATGCAAGCTCTCCTGTATCTGAGGTTGATGTTGAATGTTTCACAGTTGGCGTGGACGTCTGGAGAAAGATTTAATTTATATATTACATTTTTTTTTCTTATATATTTATACATACACTACCAGTCAAAATAGTGTTTAATGTTTTTTTTTAAAGAAGTCTCTTCTGCTCACCAAGCCTGCATTTATTTGACCCAAAGTACATCAAAAATTAAATTCTGAAATATTTTTCTTATTTAAAATATTTAAACATATTTTAAAATGTAATTTATTCCTGAGATTTATCTAAATTTTTAGTACTGGTATATATTGCATTACTGGCAGAATTTCAATTCTTAATGCTTGATAAGCATACAATACAGCCTTACTCTTTGACTTCCTGATTCTGGGGAGTTCAGCAGGCTGAGACACGTCTCGTCTGCCTCTGAGCCGCTGGATCCCGCTGAGGTAAGGCTGAGGGAATCTGCTCCATCTTTGAAGCTGTCTTTGAACTGGCTTAAGCGGGGCTGCTCAAAGGACTTGGAGTGTGACGTCCCTGCGCTGCTGTACCCTGACTCCTCGCTCATGCGTTTGATGATACCCCCGTTCTTTTTGCACACTGACTCAGATGGTGGCTCGATGTCACAGGACATAGAGTAGCTGAAACAGAAAAGTCACCACAGATTTTAAATACATAAAATAGCTTAAATTTCTATCTCTAGCAAATCTCTCTCAAATCATTTGTTTTCACTTTGCCTTTCTCACCTGTCAGTCTCTGTGAGTCTCTCCACCCTCTTGAACCATTCAATGAAGCGTTGGTTTTTGGTGAAGTTGTAATAATTGCAGGTCAGCTGCAACAACTTGATCTGAGCGATCACTTCAAATTCCTAAACAAATAAACAAAAACAATGTACTTTGTTGATTTTAATTTATTTTATTTACTTATGTATACAAGTATTATTAAAAAAAATAAAAATAATAAAAAAAGGTTTCCTCTTAAAACTGAAAAAGTCGTTATTTGAATATAATGCTATTTGAATAAAGTCGTTATTTTCGTTTCTTTGCGCATCGAAGGTTCATAACATTAAGGCTGAACCACTTTTATCGATGTCGTAACTACCTTTCCAGGCCTTGAATGTGTCAGTTGTGTTGCTGTCTATGCAGAGTCAGAAAGCTCTCAGATTTCATCAAAAATATCTGAATTTGTGTTCCGAAGATGAATGAAGGTCTTACGAGTTTGTAACAACATTTAGGTGAGTAATTAATGACAGAATTTTAAATTTGGGTGAACTATCCCTGTAAGACCAAGAATGATAACTATATCAGCCCCCACAACAATGGGTTATAACAGCCTGGATATTTTACAGTTGAAGTCAAAAGTTTACATACACCTTGCAAAATCAACAAAACATTAATTAATTTACCAAAATAAGAGGGATTGCTCACTGATGCTTCAGAAGGAAACACGATAGATTAAGAGCTGGGGGGTTAAAACTTTTTGAATTTGACGATCAGGGTAAATTTAACTTATTTTGCCTTCTGGGACATATGTGACCCTGGACCACAAAACCAGTCTTAAGTCGCTGGGGTTTGTTTGTAGCAATAGCCAAAAATACATTGCATGGGTCAAAATTTTTTATTTTTCTTTTATGCCAAAAATCATTGAGAAATTAAGTTCATGTTCCATTAAGATTTTTTGTAAAATTCCTACTGTAAACATATCAAAATGTAATTTTTGATTAGTAATATGCATTGTTAAGAACCTAATTTGGACAACTTTAAAGGTGATTTTCTCAGTCTTTTTGATTTTTTTGCATCCTCAGATTTCTGATTTCAAATAGATGTATCTCAGTCAAATATTGTCCGATCCTAACAAACCATACATCAATAGAAAGCTTATTTATTTATTATCTCAGTTTTGTAAAATTTAACCTTATGACTGGTTTTGTGGTCCAGGGTCACATATGTAAGTATATTCTGTAGCTTCTGAAGGGCATTACTAAATTAAAAAAATATGACATTTAGGCAAAATAAGGAAAATGAACACATCTTCATTCTGTTCAAAAGTTTTCACCCCTGGCTCTTAATGCATTGTTTCCTTCTGGAGCATCAGTGAGTGTTTGAACCTTCTGTAATAGTTGCATATGAGTCCCTCAGTTGTCCTCGAAGAACAGCGGCCATTTAACTGTTTAGGACTCAAGAACAACTATCACTAAACAAAAAACCACAGCTGTGGATCATCCTGGCAAAACCAAAGTATAACAAATCAAGTGTATGTACAGTTTTGTACTGAGTCATTTTTATAAATTCAACTATCATTTTCTCATGTGGACTATATGTAAACGTCTATTATGTGAAATATCTTATTCAGGTCAGTACTGAAATAAAAAAATAACATGTATTTTGTATGATCCCTCATATTTAGGTAAAATAATATTTTGCAGAATCTGCAAGGTGTATGTAAACTTTTGACTTGTGCTCTTAACTAAAAATGACTTGTGACTTCCTCTGTGACTCACCTTCCTTCTCTTCTCAAAGTTGATCAGCCCAACCTGAAAAAAATATATTTTTTGTGAGAACCAAAAGAATATTTCCTAATTACTAAAAATATGACAGAGCTCCACTAAACTCTCACCTCAAGATGGTCTTTCATAGCAGTATCCAACATGACTAGATCAGTGAGAAAAGTGCCAAGGTATGGAATAGTTCCTTGTACAACACCCTAAAAAGCAGGAAGAAGAAAAAAGACACAAAATACATAAATAAATAAACAGACAATTTAGAATTTCCATTCAGGACAGTTTCTTGTGAGCTCTACGAATGGCCATATCTAACCTGTTTTGACCATAAGAGGGCACTGTTGCTCAATAAATAGCAAGTTCAACTGACATTACGTGAGGTTTATTCCTGTACATACCATGTCTCTTTGCTGCTGGTGTCTTCTCTGGGCTCCTTTGTGGTTAATTTCGACGATGGCAGATTTGGATGTGCCCTCCTGTGGAGACATCAGTTTCAAATCGTCATTTTGGGTTTCAAAAGGGAAAGCATTTACACTGACGCAGAATTAGCAGCAGTGTAACCTGAAGGCAGATAAGGCTGTCAAAGTGGAATCTTAAGACTGTACTGTCATGATATACCATGACGTAGAATGAACATGGTGTTTGACTGTATGGCGTTGATTGATAGTGCAAGCCAACACCCTGGGGAAGCCCTTAGGTATTAAGGAGGGGCGTTTATCTGACCATATATAAAGGCCTATGACATCATTCAAGGAATTCCCTCTTTATGAACAGCAGCAAATTCACATTTCTTTCCCCCAGCACACATACCAAGGATACCTTCCGGTGTTCTGTTGTAGTTTGCTCACTGATGTTGAATGTACGTAAAGGAAATCTTTCGTCAGACTCGGTTTCCTTTCATCGCGGGACAACTATTTTCAAGTTCTGAAAGTCACTTCTGTGGTGAAGATTTCTAGATAACATCAACACAACTGAATCTATTTTTATTCCTCACACTTTTTGAGTCACATTTGTGTCATGGAACGTCAGGTTGCCACAACAAGGTGAATCAGAGTCAATTTCAATAACAAAACATTTCAACACTTCAGTGTTTTTTGCCTTGTGGTTCAGTCAAAATATAAAACAAGATTGTTGTGTACGCTGTGTAAGACTGACTTTCAGAGAATGTACATTACTGTTCAAAAAGTTTGAGCGATTTTTAAATATCTTTGGGAGAAGTCTCTATGCTCACCAAGGCTGCATTAGTGCACTTATCTAATAAACAATACAGTAAAAACAAAATACTTTAAATTTGATTAAAATTTTCACCAGTCAAAAGTGTTTGAACAGTAAGATTTTTAATGTTTTTTAAAGAAGTATCCTTTATCACATAAAATGTATTCTTGTGATCAAAGTTACATTTTCAGCATTACTCCAGTCTTTAGTGTCACACGACCCTTTAGAAATCATTCTGATCTGTGCTGATTTGCGGTTCAAGAAACATCTTTATGATTAATATTATCAATATTTCAAACAGCTGAGTACATTTTTTAGGATTCTTCGATTAATAGAAAGATCAGCATTTATCTGAAATAAAAAGCTTTTGTAACTTTATACACTATATCATTCAAAAGCTCAGTATAATTTGTTTATAGAAATTAATACTTTTATTTAGCAAGGATGCTTAAAAGTGATAATGAAGACATTTATAATGTTACAAAAGATTTCTATTTCAAATAAATGTTGTTCTTCTGAACTTTCTATTCATCAAAGAAACCTGAAACAATTCTACTCAGCTGTTTTCAACATAATATTAATAATAAATGTTTTTGAGCTGCAAATCAGAATATTAGAAGAATTTAAGCTTTGAAATCACAGGAATAAATTACATTTTAACACATATTCAAATACAATATTTGAGACTTTAAAAATCTTACTGTTCAAAAATTTTTGACTGGTAGTGTATAGTAACTATTTTATTATATGTTATATATTTTGAATTGTGATTTATTCATGTGATGGCAAAACATTTCAGCAGTCATGATCCTTACAAAATCATTTTTTCTTACAAAATCAACATTTCTTATTATCATTGTTGAAAAAAGCTGTGCTGCCTAATATTTTAGCTGAAACCATGATATTTTTTTCTGGATTCTTTAATAGAAATGTATTTACTGTCACAACTCAGTTTAAGGCATATTTGCAGTATAAATGTATTATTTGCTGTGTTTAACTATTATTTATTTGGTTACATAAAAATGTAAAAAAAATAAAAATAAAATCTAATATATATATAGAAGTATAAAAAAAAACATAGAAAACATACATTCTCTGAAAACAAGTTTAATCTTACACAACACGTATGACTAACCGCAGAGCTGTGGACTGAAAACTACTGTGCAAAATTCACTCTGTTCGAAGTTGCATAATGCTTTTAACACTAATGGATTCTTTTCAAGACGTCTATCAAATGCAGAAGCATGCCAACTAGTGAAAAGTGCAACAAAGGCATTTGAAGCTGTACTCAACAAAACTCAGCAGGCCATAGAGAGCCAAACGTTGAGGCAGCAGGCTGCACATACTATGCAATTGAATATGGCTTTTCTGTGGCTGCTATAGAAACATGGTTTTACATGCATTGAAAAGACTGGTAAGTAACTAAGCTTTCCTGTGGATGACAGTCTTATATAACCACATCCTGTCTTCAACCAACAGATACAGCGAACGTTAGTGGCTTATAGTGCACTTTTGAAAATTTGAAAAACGCTGAGTGTTTGAACATGTGACTAGATTTTTGAAACAAAAGCATTTCCTAGTTCAGAGATCAAGATGTCACTGAATAACTGTGTGCAAAACACCCCTTCAACAACCATTTTACTCACCTTAATGAGAAGCTCTCTGCTGAGGGAATAATTATTGTCATCTGAAAAAATTTCTGACAGCTCCTGGAAAGTGCGATAACTTTCCCTGTAGGCAGAAGAAAATTGGTTGAGTCATAATATGTTACATCTACTTAAAATCCAAACACTGTTATTAACCAGCATTAAAACTACTTCTCTTCTATTACCAATTGCTCTCCTATAAAACAAGTCTTTCATGAGAAAGGTTGAGCTTTAACCAGAGGTTTGTATGACTGAACATTTAAGCGATAGCACAAAGACTGCTACTATAAATCAATGGCTAATGCTATTCTTTAGTATTATCCTTGACTCTGGCTAATCATTACTGACAAAAATCCATTCAAACTCGTACCGGGACACATCATCCCAGGTCCTCCTCAGTCTGTGGATGGCATTACTCTGCAAGGCGGACAGGATGGCTTTCAGAGAGGAGAAGCTCTTCAGGATACGGCATTTCTGGTGTCAAAACAAACAAACAAAGGTTTATGGACTACAACACTTATGGACTGATTGAGAATAAAATTATGCCCCGTATATACAGCAGTCTTACAAGTCTTGTGTTCCTATATATTAGCAAAACAACTGGTCCACTCCCACGCAAAACTTGCCGACATAATGCCAAGTTGCCGCGGGTGGTGTTCTATGTGTTTTCAGAGCATTTATATGTGGTAGCAAGGTGTTTTTATGTGGTTGCTGTGTAGTCACTAGGACATTCCAAGGTTTAGCAATTAAAATTGTGATCTGCCATTTGAGCTGCTTTTTCAGTATGATTTTGGCATCCTTTTTTGAGTCACACAGCCATGCAATGCATACTCTAGTTTACACATTAAGCACTATGCTAAAAGATATCGGTTGACCGATATGTTTTTTATTACAGATGGCGATTATTACAGATCAAGTAGCTCGATAACTGATATTTGAACCGATATATATGTCTGGTGTGAATCTGGTGTAGAATAACAAGGGCTCTGATTGGGCTTTATTTTCTTATTGGCAAATCAATTTAGAAAATAACCGATAACGATAAAATGCTTGATATCGGCACCGATAATTGGTCGACAGATATTTTGAACAGATATAGATGTCTGGTGTAGAATAACAAGGG
Source organism: Garra rufa (assembly GCF_049309525.1). NCBI lineage: Eukaryota > Metazoa > Chordata > Actinopteri > Cypriniformes > Cyprinidae > Garra > Garra rufa. Next base: position 19,800,745 of record NC_133375.1, on the reverse strand, counting down.
TTCTGACAAAACCTTTCTTTATATGCTTTTAAATCATTTTATCAGCAAACCAATTTTGAAAATGACAGATACCGATAACCATAAAAATGCTTAAAAATTGCTCCACTGATATTTTGAATCAATATATATGTCTGGTGTAAATCTGGTGTAGAATAACAAGGGCTCTGACAAAAACTTTTTTTAAATGATTTTAAATTATTTTATTGGCAAATCAGTTTTGAAAATGACCAATACCGATAACCATAAAAATAATATTGGTGCTGATAATCGTTCCACTGATATTTTGAACCAATATATATGTCTGGTGTAAATCTAGTGTAGAATAACAGGCACTCTGACGAAAACTTTCTTTAAATACTTTAAAATTATTTTATCGCAAATTGGTTTTAAAAATTACTGACACCGATAATCGGTCGACCTCTAGTAAAAGATGTTAAAGATCATGACATAGTACTGTGGAAGCATAAGTAAATAAGTCTCCACTTAACAATAATAAAAATCGGTAATCATAATTTGTGTGAAACTGTAGTAAAATGTATGTTTTAGGAGTTTTGCAAAAATGTAGGCAGAGGTTTTTCCAATGAGTCTGTTATATTTTTGTGCCCCTGACACATCCCACTACATCCCATGACAAAACGACAGTTAAAATGGTGCCTCACCCTGGCCACTTCTATCCAGTGTTCGATGCGTTTCGCTCTTTGAAAGGGTCTGAGAGACCTGTTATCCAAGCAGGTGGCAATCACACAGTTGGTCACACTGTTGAACTGAGCAACAGTGGCTCGGATGGTGGGTGCCAGGTGCTCTTTGCCCTTCTTATCTCGCTGGGACCATATGCCGCCCAAACAATGGTAGGGAACAACCCTCTTAAACAGCTCCTATGAAAAACAATGAGTTCAGTTGCATTTACCTGTTAAAATCTGACTTGAGCCTTGAGAAAGTTTTGGAAGTCAACTTTATTTACATTTATGGTATGTAATGACTGAAGTAAATCATTCTCTCAGATTTCATTCTCTCAGCTGACCTTAATCTTTAACAGTTTCAAATGTACCAAAACATGCTGAATAGCATACACTTTGTGCATAAACAGGCTCCATAAAGCATGGGGTTGAGCACCCTGTACAAAGGTTGTGGTGAAGGACAATTTCTTGATCTCTTACCGCATCCATGACTGTTAACTGCTCAGCAACTAGGGCAGGACTGAAAGACATGAAGTGTGAGGGAGAGAATTCATCATCCAAGCTGCTCTCCTCTGGTGTGGCAAAGGGGCAGGTGCACAGATCACCTGCAAAGATAAGTCAAGTTGTCATACAGTCAGTTTGGAAGATTGCTTTTTAGTAGTTCAGCCTTTAGAATGAGATTCAACTCCATCATCAGTACCTTCTAGCTCAACCTCGGTCTGTTGCCGATGCTGGAAGTGTTCCAGCAGGTTGCGGGCTCGTCTCTCCAGGTCCGATCCAGAGAAGTTAAGTTGCAAGTAGGATATGAGGCTCTGCAGGCATTCATGGTCAGGAGGGCTCCAGAAATCCTCAGAGTACTGATCCAGCCATGCACCCAGGATAGATGAGACAGTACTGCCATGCACATAAAAATAACAATGCATCAATATTCTGTGCAAAAAAACCAAATCATTATTTTTAAATCATTGTGTGTTCAGTTGAATGTAAATACTTACTTTTTAAGTTCTGTGTGGTCCTCTGAGGAGAGTTTTGGCTTGCCTGAGACTGGCTGATCATGCAATTTGGCATACCTAAGATAAATAAGAATGCATTTTAAGTAACACTAGTGTATGAATTTATATTTTTAAATTATAAGTATGTGGGGTTAATAGCCTTTTTTACCTGTTTAGCAGCAGGTCCAGTACTTGTTTGGTGGTGGCGAAAGCTCGGTAGGTGCAGAGGAAAATAGTGACGTATGTATAGTCCTTCCCTTTGAAAGCCAAAACCATGTACTCCACCAGTTTCTCCAGCGTGCCAGCTTTAATGGTCCGACCCTTGCATGTCTCGTACAAACTGAGGGCAGAGTCTGTCTCCACGCCCAGCCATCGCTGCCCCTTGCTAGCCGTCTGGTGGAGCTGCACCTTTCGGAGTGTGATGGTATAGATGGCTCCGTCTTCCACCTCCTCTCCGATCTCCTGAACAGAGCTCTACAGATGAAAAAAAAAAAGGTTGGACAATTTATGGTGTTACATTCATTAGACATTTTCTTTGATTACAACACACAAACAAGCTTTCAAAAGTTTGGGGTCGTTAAGAATTTTTAAAATGTTTTTAAATATTTCACTCACCAAGGATGCAATTATTTAATCAAACACAAAAAAGTTGAATTTTGTAATATTATTATGATTTAAAATAAAGATGTATATCTTTATATAATTTAAAATGTTATTTATTCTGGGATTAGTAAAGCTGGATTTTCAGCAATCATTATTATAATAGTCTTAAGTGTCTCATGATCCTTCAGAAATTATTATAATTTTAATGCAAAAAAACATGCTAATTTGCTTGATTATCAATGTTGAAGCCAGCTGTGCTGCTTAAATGTTTTTTTCTAGTGCTGTCAAATGATTATTTGTGATTAATCATGACTTATCATGATTAATCGCATCCAAAAAAAAATTGCTTACATAAAATGTGTCTGTACTGTGTGTATTTATGTATCTATAATTACACACACATACATGTATATATTTAAGAAAAATATATTTAAATTTTTTATTTATATTTCAAATATATTAAAATTATTTATATATAATATCAATTAAATGAACAAATATATACATGATATATTTTCAAAATATATACTGTATGTGTGTGTATTTCTATATACTAAAAATTATACACAGTATACACATATATTAAGTTAACAAAAACTTGCATTCTGGATGCGATTAATCACGATTAATCGTTTGACAGCACTAGCAGGATTCTTTAATAGAAAGTTTAAAAGACCAATTACATAACATTTAAATCTTTTGCAATGTTATAAATGTTTTTCCTGTCAAATTCGATCAATTTAATGCATCCTTACTTATTAAAAGCCATTTCATTCGTTCATTAAAAATAATAATAATAATAATAGTTATGAGGTCTTGTATCATGACCTAACTTACTAATAAACCCCTGGTTTCACAGACAAGGCTTAAGCCTAGTCCTAGACTAAAATGTAAGTCTGAGCTGTTTCAACTGAAAGAAACTTGCACTGACTGATCTTAAAATATATCAGTGCCTTTGTTTTGTCTCAAGATCCACACCAGTAACGTTCTTTTCTAAGCACATTTATAAAAATTACTTAAATGTCCTAATTGATCTAAGGCCTAATCCTGGCTTAGTCTAAGCCCTGTCTGTGAAACCGGGCCATAATGTATATTATAATCCTTATTAAAATAATGCAATATTAAATCAATTTTAAATAAATAAAATAATGAAATACTGATTTGAGGTCAAATTATCTGATTGCATGATCAGAGAAACCTGCACTAGAAGTATATAATTTAGTGGTCATTATGTAAAATATTTCACTGGCAAATGCAACCAACCAATCACAATCAAGTATTCTAGAGTGCCATGTAATAGCGTCAATACAGAGGTACATTCTACTATTCAGTTTCACACAGAGCATCCTAAAATTACCTAATGGCAGTATTATTCAAGTGCTGTTCTTCTCACTGCATTTATCTGGTGATCTTGCAAGGTCATACAGTTCTAGCACAGAAGGGGCTTTAAGGGTGAGTTGGGGATTACTGCTCATTTCCTTAATCCACACACAGCCTTAACACCAAGCCCACAAGACCATGAGTGTGGCTCTTTATCAGCCACTGTCACATGGCTAACCCAGCCCTTTAACTCCACATCTTAAATGTGCACTTAGCAGCATTCGTTGGCCAGTGCGACTTCATGCTGATACCTTTTGACATGGATGAAGCATGATGCAATAGTTTTTGGTTACCAGTGTAATTACAAACATATGTGCCACCTGTGATTGATTTAGCCTGCAAACAAAAGTCTGAATTCTCTCTGCGACCAACAAAGACGGACATAAATGATTTTAAGAACTAACAATATAACTGTATGCTTTAATTCAGTAGGGATCTCATGCAGTCAGTGATTTGCAAAAGGCTACTAACTCAAGTAAAGTACCTGACGTCATTATGGAAAGTAAGAGGGAACTCCCAAGGAACTGTGGGAGGTGACCGTGAGCTTCGCCTTAGGCAGCGAGCCAATCGTGTGAGGGTGTATCCTTTGTATGTGTGGGTGTGAGTCACTGCATGGTCATTAGCACAGCCTTGTCTACAGGAGATGACTGCTTGAACAGATAACCCAACCCCGCGGCTCTGTCCAGGAGTAGCTATGGTAACAAACACATAAACATGCACACCACATAGCAGTTTCTGTCGAATATTGTTGCTGTGATATTTTGGAAGTGCATCGATGGGCAAAAAAAGGAACAGCGCTTCTTTCGCTTTCAGAAATGTTGCACAAACTTGTAAAACACACAAGATGTAAGATGTCTTCTACATGCGAGACAATTTCCACCTGATGATTACAAACAACAATGGTGTTTTTGCACTTTATATATTTTATTATATTAAAAGATGAAGTAAATTTAAATAAATGAAGAAATAAAGAAAAGGGGAAGTGGGGGCTTATATTATCAATCTATCCAAGACTGTGGTGCAAGTAGACAGTCTGGATGGGCATACTATGTTATATTACTGTATATTATATTATATTATAAAGAGGAACTTGGTGTAATGTAAATAAAAAATAAAGAAAAGGGGGAAGTTGACCACTTCACCAAAACCATAAAACAAAACTAAAAGTGAATTCATGCACACTTTGGAAAGCCCCTGTGATTCAGGTTAAAACTAGTGGGCAACAGTAGGATTAGCCACACAGGCTTGAAAAAACAGGCCTGACACAACAGAGCACTGTAAAAGGTCTGTCTTTGACATCTGATTTCAAAGCAGAAACAGAACCCACATTTAGCTGTAATTTCTCAGGGAAAATCCACCTCACAACTACAGACTGTCAGAGAAAGCGCAACAAATGTTTATATGGTGAAAGAATATTGTTTACGACTAATGACAGGCTTGCATTTTACATGAATACATTTGCTTAAAATATATGGAAGCCCGTTTACACCACTGAATACATAAAAAAAAAAAAAGGTAACTTATATTTTAAATTTCGTAATGCAAGTGCAATTGCAAGTTTATATCTCACAATTGTGAGAAAAAAAGTCAAAATTGCAAGTAATAAATTTAGAATTGCAAGATATAAACAGCCTTTTCTGACTTTTTTTTTTCTCAGAATTGCATGATATAAACTCACAATTGCAAGTTATAAAGTCAGAATTTCGAGATATGAGATATAAACTTGCGGGAAAAGGGTAAAATGGCGAGATAAAAACACACAATTCTGATTCTGAAAAAAAGAATTTTGACTTTTCTCAGAATTGTCAGATATAAACTCACAATTGTGAGTTCTAAAGTCCAGTTCTCATGGGAAAAATTTCTCCGAATGGACTTTTTATCTCACAATTCTGACTTTTTTCTTACAATTGTAAGTTTCTTACGATTCAGAGAAAAAAAAATCTGAATTGTGAGATATAAAGTCCAGTTCTTAGGGGGAAAAAGACTGATATTTTCTCTGAAATTGTGACTTTTTTTTACTCTCACAATTCTGACTTTTTTTTCTCGCAATTGCAAGTTTCTCACAATTCTTTTATTCTTTTTTTCTCAGAATTGTGAGAAATAAACTCACAATTGTGAGATATAAAGTCAGAATTGGGGGGTATATACTCCCAGTTCTTACTTTTTTTCTCCGAATTGTGTGATATAAACTCACAGTTGCAAGTTAAAAAAGTCTGAATTTCTGACAATTGCCAGAAAAAGGTAAAATTGTAAGATTCTGAGAAAAAAAAGTCTCACAATTTTGACTTTTCTCACAATTGTGAGTTTATTATCTAGTAATTCTGACTTTTTTTTCTCAGAATTGTCACAATCCTGACTTGTGAATTCACTTCTCACAATTCAGAATTTTTTTATCAGAACTGTCCAATATAAACTTACAATTTCAAGTTAATAAAGTCAGAATTGCAGGATGAGATATAAACTCACAAATACCAGAAAAATTGTAAAATTGCGAGATACAAACATGAAATTATGAGAAAAAGTCGGACAATTTTAACTTTCCTCACAATTGAGTTTATATCTCACAATTCTGACTTTTTTCTCTGAATTGTGAGATATAAACTAGAAAAACTATAGTTTTTCAGATATAAAGTCTTTATAACTCGCAATTGCGAGTTTCTATCATGCAATTCTGACTTTATATTTCACAATTCAAGTTTATCTCTCACAATTCTAAGAAAAAAAAGTCAAAATTGTGAAAAGTGAAAAAAGCCAGAATTGTGAGATAAAAATCATTCAGTGGTGGAGATGGGCTTTCATAAAAATGCTATTGTATGAGGTGATCACAATCACAAAAAGCCTGACTATGACAAAATGCCTTAAACTCTCCTCAAACTTTACTCTGTAAACCCCTCGACCGCCTCTGATCCACTAAAGCCACAGGGTTTCCTGTGAAAAGACAAAGAGTGCTAAAAATTTACTGCGTAACAGCTTCCTAGACAGATGCATCCTTCACAAACAACACAAAAACAATGCAGAATTTCTCCTGTCAAAATCAGGGCGGAGTTAAAGATGTTAGAGGACAAGCCCTACTATGTGTCCTCTTCAACTGATTCTTATTCACATCATGAAACAATCACGATTAAATATGTTAAAAATAGACTTTAAAAACAACAGGCTCTTGACAGCTTAGTTTAACATGACACAGCCTAACTATTCAAACAAGACACTTCATGTCTAGTTAAAAGTAGGTCCATTTTAAAAACGCACGTTTGTGAATGGAAAACTAGCTGTTTTTAAACAGAAAAAAAATGTGTTGAAATGCTAAAAAAACAGTGAGGCGTCCATCTGGTGTAAAACTGAAAATTCAAGAACACGTCCTTCATGAACAGATTTGCTGTGGTTAAAATATAAAGTGAGAAAGTAAATACATGAGGTCAGATGAAAGGAATTTGAAGCAGTGTGATCAATCTGCTTGTCCTCCTGCTGATCATTACTAAGCCTGGCTTCAAAAAGGCTAACTTTCATTCATATCTTTATTATGTGTCATAACATTGTCTAAATACCTCAGCACATGTTTGCTTTTATTGCCCTGGCTGGGTAGGACACATCGCTGTGACAAATATTGTCTTTGGGAATGATTGTATCTTATAATACAATATTTATAAATGCCCTGAACAGATAACAGCTTAAGCCACTGTAAGCTCCAACCAAATCTCTTTTCTGTTAGTAATGGCCAGGAGCAAAATAATGCTTCTTTTGTGTCGTGAGGTTTATGAATCTGGGTTAGGTTCATATGTTCTCTCAAGATTCACAGTCCTGTACGAGTTATTAACCTACAGAGAGATTGGATACATAGAGCGAAGCTGCAGTCTGTGTATTTTGGCATTGCTCAGTAGGTTTTTCAGCACACTCCGTTACAGCACATTAAATCTCAGCACAGAGTGATGGCCAGATTCACTGCAGCAAACATCTACAGTGGAAAAAAGGCGATTTTTCTTATCCACCTTATTCTGGAAGTTTCCAACCTTTTCTTTGTATCACCCACCGACGACTTCTGATTTCAAACCAGGTTTACTGTGGTCAAAGTATGAGAATGACCCACATAACATGACAGTCGGCATAAAAATGCCATGCAGTTTAAATATTGAATCTTCAGGTTTATTCTTTAAACACAATAGCATTTACTTTCAAAGAAATTAATGATTTTATTCAGCAAGGATGCGTTAAATTGACTGTCAAGAGACCATTAAAGACAATGTAAAATTGTGCTGTTAATGCTGTTCATTTGAACTATCAAAGAATCTAAAAAAATCTAAAAAAAGTTTCATGATTTCTACAACAAACTGCACCAAATCAGCATATTAGAATGATTTCTGAAGGATCATGTGACACTGAAAACTGGAGTAATGGCTGCTGAAAATGTGCCATCACAAAAGTTACATTTTTAAATATATTACAACTGAAAAACATAATTTTCAATTATCTCACAGATATATTTGCAGCAATAGTCAAAAATAGATTGTATGGGTGAAAATCGTCAATTTTTCTTTTATGCCAAAAATCATTAGGATATTAAATAAAGATCATGTTCCATGAAGATATCTTGCACATTTACTACCATAAATATATCAAAACTTAATTTTTGATTCGTAATATGCATTGCTAAGAACATTTGGACAACTTTAAAGGTCATTTTCTTAACATTTTAATTTTTTTGCACCCTCAGATTCAAGATTTTCAAATAGTTGCATCTCACAAAATGTAAAATGTTTATTTAAATACTTCTGAGCATCAGCTTTCACCAAAATAATGGGAAAAAAAACAACACTAAGGTACTATAATCATTAACCTCTGATAAGCTTTTCTGTATTGATTGCATGTTGTTACTATTTTTCATTTGATAAAAGCCTTTATCAGTATTTTTCTGACTTGGATGTTGTTAATAATAACTGGATGCTGCGTTTGCTTTTTTGCCTGTGTTTTGGATGTGCCAAGGTTTTTGTGAAATCTGCTCCAGCTCTTCAGAATGAGATTAGCAGAGCTAAGGAAGGAATTCTCCAATATAAGCCTTGGAAAAAGATTTACCCGACTCTGCCGGAGTGCAGCTCAGAACTGCTGAATGCGGTTGCTTTCTGGCTTCGGTATATCGCAGAAGTAGATATAAGGAATGTATGATATTATTCTGAGAGCAGATCATTTCTGCACATTGTAGAAGTGCATTTGTCTTTATGAAAAACAACATATGTAAACAAAATGTATATTTTTGTTTGTTTAGAAAACAAAAGATGATTTGTTATATGACCCTGCCTGGACCACAAAACCAGTCTTATTTGCATTTGTAGCAATAGCCAAAAATACATTAAATGGATCAAAATTATCGATTTTTCTTTTATGCCAAGTAAAGATCATGTTCGGTTAATATATTTTGTATATTTACTACCATAAATATATCAAAACTTAATTTTTGATTAGTAATATGCATTGCTAAGAACTTCTTTTGGACAACTTTAAAGGTGATTTTCTCTATTTAGATTTTTTTGCACCCTTAGATTCCTGATTTTCAAATATTGTCCTATCCTAACAAACCATATCAAAGGAAAACTTATTCATTCAGCTTCCATATGATGAAAAAATTGACTCTTATGACTGGTTTTGTGGTCCAAGGTCACAAATGTCCTGGCACTTTTGTTCATGAATAAATGACAATAAAGCTATACATTTTATAAGTATGTGTGTTCCATGGGAACTGAACTCTTGACTTAACATCTTAGCACCATGCTCTACTAGTTGAGCTGCTTTTCTAAATTTAACCTAACAAACCTGATTTAACAGTGGCGTATTGAATATTTTTCTATTTTACGCCTTGTACAATTGTTTAATGCTCACCTACGCATTCCTGGCTTTTCTCTGCCACTTTCCTCTTTCCTGCCTCTCACATCCATGTTTTCTCTTCATCTCCATCCCACTATTCCTCCCTCTCATCCCTCTCTTTCCATTCAAGAGATCTTTCACCACAAAAGCATCTCTGTATGTGTCAATGTAACCCCTGTCTATTCTCCTCATTATACAAAGCTCAGCTCTGTCGGCCCCATTATGACGTTCCGAATTTAATTTATCACACAAAGGCCTCTTTAAGAAAAATGCAGAATTTGTAAACACTTTCAACAAACACAGAAGAACAATGACAAAATGTATTAAAGTGAAAACCCAGGGACAAAAGTGCCAGTCAATTCTCTGACCGCTGTTCACTGGTAAACAATCAAAGTGTACTTTTAGTGAAGTTTGGGTCAGTAAGGTATTTTATCTTGAAAGAAATGTGTACTTTTATTCAGCAAGAATGGAATAATTAATCGAAAATTAGAGTAAAATAAGTAAAAATAAGATGTTACAAATGATTTCTAAATTCAAATACTGGTTTCTTGACATTTCTATTTATCAAAGTCTCCTGAAAAAAAAAATCATAGTTTCTACAAAAATAATATTAAGCAGCACAACTGTAATAAACATGTTTCACGAGTAGCAAATCAGCATATTAGATAATGAGATAAGATAAAGATAATGAGACACTGAGTAATAGAGTAAATTGGAGTAATGGATGCTGAAAAATCTTAAAAACAGGAAACTGTTCTTTCAAATTTTAATAATATTTCACTATATTATGGTTTTTAATGTATTTTGGACTTGATTTTAATCAAATAAATCTAAATAAACTTTCTTTCAAAAACATTTAAAAACATCTTACTGATCCCAAACGTTTGATCGGTAGTGTATTATTTTTTAAAACATAAAAGCTGACAGTATCTTGGACTATATTCAAAAATCTAAAAGACAAGATGGCCATCTTGGATATATGCCTCAGAAGCTATTTTCTTTAGGTATCGAATTTTATCTACCTGAATACAGAAAGTCTAAATTCTTCAGCTTGGCAAAATTACAACAAAATATGAAAACAGAATTAGCTTCTGTTGTTCAAATCACGCTACAAATAGTATTCTTCAAGCCAGTCAAAGCACATTTAGGAGTAAACAAACTCACTCTTTTAAGTTTCGACAAGCGGGCTGTTTCTGACAATAACAGCATTGAAGTGCTCTTACACTAGATCTCACGCTGCATCCTTTATGGCAGCTGTTGCGTTAAGAGATTAGCTGATCTGTGAACCGAGTTCGTAATGATCCATTATACAAGGGTACTTTTACATCTGGACAATTTGGTTTAGATCTTCAGGGCTGATGTAACAAACTCTAAGCTCTTGCCAAGCCATCAGCGGGCTTGAATCGCTATAAAAGCAGAGATGAGTGCCTTTTTTACAACCCATGCCATAAATGAAAGAGGATGAGAGAGACAGAGATAAGAGAGAAGGATTTATAGCGAAGTTCCTTGACAATTGCAACTCCATCCATCACTCATGGTTACCTCAGAGCCAAGTTTTTGGACGTTTGTAAGTAGATGGAATGGAAAAGAAATTACGATTTCTGTAATGAGGAAGGAAAGAAAACAGCCCCCACAAAGGAGAAGGGCTCTAGTGCTGTGGGTGGAATGGGAGACTTAACCATCACTAATTGTGTAATGAGAGGAGATTAGATTTAGTCCAGTGAAGGTTAGCAGCTGGTGACATACTGGAACCTTCTTTTTGAGCGTGTTGAACGTCGTAAACAAGTTTTGGTGTGAATTGTTGTTTAAGTCACAACAATGTGCTGATGGCATTGAAATGCAAGATAAAAAGAGCACATGTTGTTCACAACAACAGCCACAGTCAGATATCACAGGTTTAGCATAACAACCTAGCAGCCGTAAAAAATGTGTGACTGCCATGGTGATAAAGTGATTTCCTCGCAAACAAGAAAAACATTTTTGCAATGGAGAGCTTGAGAGGTCAGGAATAGGAAATCAATAATGAAAGTCTTTTATCACAACTGACAAGGGAATGCATTGTCATGAATTATATAAGAGGTTCTCACATATAATCAATATGTCAGCTGACATATCTGCACTATTGTAGGCATATCTCATCATAAACAAACTGTAGAAATACACTACCAGTCAAACATTTTTTAACAGATTATTAATGTTTTTTTTAAAGAATTCACATTTGCTCACCAAGCCTGCATTTATTTGATCCAAAGTACAGCAAAATCACTAATACTGAGAAACATTTTTATTATATATTTAAAATTACTGCTTTCTATTTGCATATATTTTAAAATGTAATTTATTCCTTGTGATCAAAGCTAAATTTTTCTAACATGCTGATTTGCTGTTTAATAAACATTTTATTATTATTATTATAATTATCAATATTTAATATTTTAAAAGTTTTTAGTTTTAAACAGACAGGGTATATAGAAATTAATAATTTTATTTAGCAAGGATGCTTTAAATTGCTTTTAAATCTAAAGTGACAATAAAGACATTTATAATGTTGCAAACAATTTGTATTCATCAAAGAAACCTGAAAAATTCTACTCAGCTGTTTTCAACATAATAATAATAAATGTTTTTAAGAATATTAGTATTTAAAATATATTCAAATAGAAAACAACTATTTTAAATAGTAAAAATATTTCCAAATTATACTATTTTTGCTGTACTTTGGATCAGGGTTTTGAGCAGAAGAGACTTCTTTAAAAAACATTACAAATCTTGCCATTTCAAACACTTATTGTTCAGCAAAACTCCCAGATAACGAATACCATACTACAGCATTTCATTCCACGTCCTAACCAAATCATCCTAAATCTGTGTTTTCATTTAGTACCTGAAAAAGATGTGATTCTCATTTGACTGTTTTATTTCCACGGCCCTTTCTGAGAAGAATTAAGAGAGGGGAAAGTTGGAGACGGAGTGAATAAGAGGAAAACAGAGTGTGCCAGACCCAGTGCTCTTGCCAGAATCATGGTGGAGTTTTGATTTACTTCATGTAGGCCATCGAGAACAAGAGATTTCTGTAAATGCATTTAGCTGCCTCGACAAAATTACCTTGGCAGTTTCAAGATCACATAAGACAGATCATATAAATAAATCGTATAAAGAGAGAAACACTGGTGTAAAGTAACAAAAACACTCATGCCAGCTTAGCAATACAAAAAATCTTTGCTGAAAAATGTCTAGAGAAAAACCAAAACCTTAATATATCATAACATAAATATCAAAGCAGACAATATGTGTTTCACATATTTGTAACAAAATGAAAAGTGACTATTTCAGTTTTTTTGTATATACTTATTATATTGATACACACATACATACATACATACATACATACAATGATGGAAATAAGGTAGTATACACACATACAGTAATAGAAATGAGTTTAAATCTGTGTATTACCTCAAGCACAGGCAGATCAGGGTCCAAATGCGTAAAACTATTTAAGACCACCGGACATCCATCTCCGGGTGCGATCTCCAGCTTCACCCCATCCCAAATGTTTTTAATTTTCCATGTGCTGGACTCAAACAGCTCGTCCAGGGACGTGGGTTTGACACCTAAGGCGTCCGACTGCATTCCCATAATGTAGACCATTACTGAAATACTGTCATCTCAGTTTACGATGTATTATTTTATAACGAACTCCATGTTCTGTCATCCAGACAGCTGCTGTAGCAACGAATATTTGTCTGCATCAGTTCGGCTGAAGGGAATGCCCTGAGCCGCCTGGCCACGCCCCTTTGCGCGAATTCAGCCATTCCCCCAGAGCGCGCAAGTGTGGCCCCGCCCTTCCATGACTAATCGTGACGTCAAGTTCCGGGAAACTCTGCTGTGAGCTACTAAAAATATCGTTTTTTAATCGCTTGATTATAACTTCACATGCTACAAATAAACGAATGCAATTGAGATTAGAATGCGGCGGTGATTAAACTGGTGTATGATTCATTAAGCTTATGGCTTAAACATTAAAGGCATCAGTGAATTAAAAGGATTTGCGTAAATGAATTGAAGTAAATCAATCAGTGCTTTTAACTCTTCTATTGTCTATAGATTTTCGACTAATTTTAAAAAAGAATACAAAATAAATTCGTGACGCTATGAAGAATATCTAAACGAAACAATAAAAACAATAAAGCAGTGTTCATGGTCTCTCGTAAATGGCCTTTCAGCCTATCAGGGGCGTCGCTGTGTCGTTCTGGGCCCTGTGCACTGACTCAGCTAAGGGGCCCCCGCTGTACTACGTTCCGGGGGGGGGGGGGGGGGGGGTTGATCCTCGGGGGCCCTCCCCACACTTGGGGCCCTGGTAATTTAGTCCCCCTTTTCCCCCAACTACGACGCCCCTGCAGCCTATTGTACAGCTTTGGTTTGTTGTAAATGAATCAATTCTCTGTGAATGAGCTAAGGGTCCCATTCGTTTTATGCTACCATCATGCCACAAATATAATGCTCAAACTGAAACGAAGTGGGTTGTTCATGTAGGCCGATTCATGTTAATACATTTCCTTCCCGATCCATCCCTTTTGGGACAGCTGCACTGTATATGAATAGCCTAAATTGTAGGTTATTCATGTTTCAACCTCAAAATATTTGTTGAGCTACAAGCATAGTTACCACAAAAACATAAAACTCCTCCACGATTTTCCGAATGCTATGGCATTAATGCATACTAATAGCGCCCTCTGTTGGAAAATACTGCTAACTTACTCTTCTAGGATGACTGCAACACTGACGCAAAGTTCCTAAGGAAATTGAAACCCTCCAGAGGAATAGTGTTTTGCGAGAAAGAGCAGCAGCTGTATGAGGCACCTGCTGGGGATGATGGTGTTTTCCCTGAGCTAACTATTATGATTATAGCGTGAAATCTGACGAGGCAGCTGTGTAAGTGAAGGAAAATGCTAAATCTCTGTCCTGGAAGCTCTGGAGATCCTAAATATTACATATTACTTAACTTAAAGGTGCACTGAAATATTTTTAAATATCCTAACTTAATTTGGGTTCTCAAGATACAGGTTTGGAACGACATGAGGTGAGTAATTAATGAGCGAATTAAATTTTTAGGAGAACTATCCTTTTAACCAAACAAAACAAACAATTTAACAAACTAGAGCAGTCAGGCCAATAGGTGTCAGTATAAAGTATAAAACCGCTCGTACTGGGGTGGATATGAGCCAGACAAGTGTAAAAACATTTACACTTCAACTGAATTACGCTTCAATTACTTTTAGTTTACGATTCGCATAAGCTTTTATTAATGTTTCCTCTGGCTACTTCTGTTAATAGATTTGCAGCCATAGTTCAAGGCAACACACAAACTGAACTGGATGAATAACCCTGGGATCTCTAGTTGAAATAGTTAGTTATGCTCGGCTGGCATTTAGAGCAATCACACAGAGTTATTATACTGTAAGTTTTCTATGTGTCAGAACACTCGGGTCTCAAACACCATCCGAACAAATCTTGCAACAAGAACACATAATACACATAAATACACATAATAGACTTATTATTTATTTATGTGCTCTGTATCAATCCAAACTTTGAGAACTAGTGTCTTATTGCAGCTAAGGCATTTGGCTGGCCTACTTTTTCTCAGTAAAATGTTGTCCTTAGAAATAGTTTACACTACCATTCAAAAGTTTAGAGTCAGTAAGTTTTATTCGAAAGAAATTATTACTTTTATTCTGCAAAGGTGCATTCAATTGAACAAAAGTGAATTAAACAAATACAAAATATTACTATTCCAAAGAAATGCATTTTTTTAAAACTTTTTTATTCTTCAAACAATCCTAAAAAATATGTTTGAAAATAAGAAATATTTCTTGAGCACCTAAACAGCATATTAGAATGATTTATCATCACAGGAATACATTACATTTTAAAATATATTCAAATACAAAACATGTACACTACCAAAACACAGCAAAAGCAGTAATATTGTGAAATATTTTTACAATTTAAAATAACTGTTTTCTTTTTGAATATATTTTAAAATGTAATTTATTCTTGTGATCAAAGCTACATTTTTAGCATCATTACTCCTGTCTTCGGTGTCACATGATCTTTCAGAAATATGCTGATTAGCTGTTCAAGAATATTATCAATATTTAAAACAGTTGAGTACATTTTTTTCAGGATTCTCTGATGAATAGAAAGATCAGCATTTTTCTGAAATACAATTTTTTGTTATTATATACTATACCATTCAAAATCTTGGAGCCAGTAACAACTGGAGAAATGTATACTTTTATTTAGCAAGGATGCTTTAAATTGATCAAAAGTGATGATAAAGACATGTTTATAATGTTACAAAAAAAATATATTTCAGATAAATGTTGTTCTTCTGAACTTTCTATTCATCAAAGAAACCTGAAAAATCAACATCATAATAATGTTTTTGAGCAGCAAATCAGAATATTATAATGGTTTCTGAAGGATCATGTGACTGGAGAAATTATGCTAAAAATTCAGCTTTGAAATCACAGGAATAAATTACATTTTAAAATATATTCAAATAGAAAACAGTTATTTTAAATAGTAAAAATATTTCAAATTTTTTCTGTACTTTGGATCAAATAAATGCAGGCTTGGTGAGCAGAAGAGACTTCTTTAAAAACCATAAAAAATCTTACAGTTTAAAAACTTTTGACTGGTAGTTTAATATTTCACAAATTACTGTTTTTTTAAACATATATATGGACCTAAATGTCCATGCAACGTTTTACGCAACAGAGATAATGACCCATGGCACCAAACGTTTGGGATTGCTGTAACATGTATACTTAGGCTAAGGCTATCTCTGCCGCAGCTGGAACTCAATTGCACAACCACTATTTGCGCTGCTCTCTGCTGAGATTGATAGATAACAGCTTGTTGTTCTCTTACAGCACCATGATGGTTTATAAATCTTTGGAGAAGCTTCATTTGATCTTTTTTGTCATTTTGCCCAGACATACACAGTCAAAAAAACAGGTGATTACAGGATCTGAAAACCCCTTTCCATTGGACACAGGGCTAAAGAACTTTTACATGATCCTAACTACTATCAGGAATCAATGCCATCAGAGTTCTCGCATAAGTGTTAGCAAACAATGTTCACCCTGAACCCAGTCTCCTCTCCTAACAAGCCTGTGTCATCCTGAGAAAGGACACATGTACTTTGAGACTACACAACATCAAATAGAAACAAATGTAATGAGCCTGAAACTAATTTTCCTTTTTTTGCACACTGATACTTTCAATTAAAGTGTAAATTATCAAGGGAAAGCAATCAATAATGTTTTATTGATTTTGAGGTGCTTACAACACGAAAAAGCTTCAATATCAAATCAGTTCTGAGTGATTACTTGGAATGTTTTGACAATTTGACTTCCTGATGCTGTTTTCTTTCTCTCTTTCTTTGTTTCCTATGTCAAAATAAAAAAAATGTCCCAACAGAGGATAAGGTATGCACTTCTCAGTTTGTGGAAAGCACCTGACAGATATTAACAGCCAAGAATGGTTTAAAATGAACAGGAAGCAGCTTGTCACTCATTGGTATCCATTCACACCCACACACAAACACTACCGCCTTAAGGAAGTTTGTACCGACTTTTGAACAGATTTCTCTAGTAATAGCCCACTATCTCAAGAAGAAATCACATTGCATGCTCCAGGAACTGAGCTTGAATATTTTTATAAAGCCTTTGTACATAATCCTAGAAATTAGTAACCCAATAACACTACAAACAACATGAAATATTAATAAACATAATAATGAAATTATAAAACATTTAAATATAAAATGTTCTGTTAAAACCAGATCTGGTAAGATGATAAATCTGAAGAAATAAATAGTTCTTACCTGTTTACTTTCCTCTAAACTTTCCAAATCACAGTACAAATCTTCATTAACGTAAACACAACCCAAGCCACACCGGAGTATCAGTTGAATAAGTTGATCAATCTTGTCTTTCCAACACATCACCTTCTCAATTTAGTCTTTGTTGCATAAACAGCAAAAAATCCTCAATCTTGTGATGGATATGAAGCTTAAAATTCTCCTTCGCCATTCGTTGACCCCAAAACACTGGCCCTGTCTGACACGTGTGGACTCAAACAGCTGTATCAATACGCAGGGAACACGGTAACACAACTATGACTCTCTCATCTTTCTCTCACTGAAGACTACAATGTTTGCTGAGGTTTTTGTTATGAGCTTTTCTATTAACACCCTCAAGGTTACTCTGGAATTATTTGTAATGGCTAGTATGCACAGGCTGCTCTGGGAATTCGGTAGAATTCCCACACAAAATGAAATTGCAAGTGAAGCAATCAAACAAAACCTAAAACCTGTGTGACAACTTTCTGTTCCAGCAAGAAATCAAACCCTGTGAAAGAGCAATTTCTGGTTTTCACAACAGGATGTCATTGTAGAAACTTTAGTTAATTTAGTTATCATTTTACCATTTGATAGCTCTACCAAAGCATGTTCTTTTACCTAGGTACAAAAAAAAAACTACTTTAGATTTATGTCATTTTTGCTACAATACTATCAATTTTTACTTAAATATTACTGTAGTCTGATTTCACATGGGTGTAAAAAGCCTGCTGTTTAACTTAAGATCAGGGTAAATGTAACTTATTTTGTTTTCTGGGAAACATGTAACTATCTTCTGTAGCCTCTGAGGGGAAGTGCTAAATGAAATATAATGATACTTAGGCAAAATAAGAAAAATGTACACATCTCCATTCTTAATGCATTGTTTTTTTTTCTTCTGGAGCATTAGTGAGCGTTTAAACCTTCTGTAATAGTTGCATATGAGTCCCTCAGTTGTCCTCACTGTGAAAAGATGGATCTCAAAATAATACAGTCATTGCTGGAAAGGGTTTAAATACACAAAAGTGCTGAAAAACCAAAGAATCTTTCAGACCTGAAAGATTTTTTGGTTTAAATACACAAAAATGCTGAAAAACCAAAGAATCTTTCGGACCTGAAAGATTTTTTGGTTTAAATACACAAAAATGCTGAAAAACCAAAGAATCTTTCAGACCTGAAAGATTTTTTGGAAGAACAGCAGGCAGTTTAACTGTTCAGGACAAAGGAACTCATGAACAACTATCACTAAAAAAAAAAAAAAAAAAAAAAAAAAACTGTGGATCATTCAGGTAACAACACAGTATTAAGAATCAAATTTATGTAAACTTCTGAAAGGGGTCATTTTTATAAATTCAGCTATTATTTTCTCTTGTGGACTATATATGTGTCACAGTTCTGTCAGTTTATGTTGGTTGGTTTCTCCCGTTGTCTCCCCCTGTTGATCTGTGTACTTTGGTTTAACCCTCTTTAGCGTCATCCCCGTCACCTGTGTCTAATCAGTAATCACCCTTTATAAGTCAGTCTTTGTTTTCAGTCTCTTGTCGGTAGTGATGGGAAAATGAAGCTTTTCGAAGCACCGAGGCTTTCCCATCAACTGTATCATAAAAAGGTTCGTTACTCGAAGCTTTTCAACATGTTGCACACTAATGACATCTTGTGGACAAAGGGGGAAAAAGTTGCTTTCGCGTCTCAGATCTTAAAGCGATTTTGGACACTTTCATCAAACACATCAATTTGTGCTATGTCAGAAAAACAGTAATTTTACTCGAATTGATCTGTAAATAAACGTTTTAATAAAATGATACAAGTATAAGCATGGTTCATGTAGGCATATATGTTCAAAGTAAATTAAGAATAATTTTGACTAATATTAGTATTAATTAGAAGTGCTTGTGAAGCAAGGATAACTACAAAATGGATATGCACAAAACTACACATGTACATATTTATTCGTATTATGATTTATTCTTAACAAAAATTGAATGACACTTGATACTTGCACAAGGGGTTCGCGTTATTTGAATCAGAATATGAAGCAGTCACGTGGTTGTGCGCGAAAACGAAGCTTCGGACGTCACAGGTCACGTGGTTATGGACAAAACGAATCAAGCTCCGGTACAGTGCTTCACTGTGAGATGTTTCGTTTTTTTGATACAAGCTTCGAAGCTTCGGTGTCAAATGTCACATCACGACACTATGTAAATATCTTTTATGTGAAATATCTTATTCAGGTCAGTACTAAATAAAACAATAACATGCATTTTGTATGATCCCTCTTATTTTGCTAAAATAATTAACATTTTGCACATTCTACAAGGTGTATTTAAACTTTTGACCTCAACTGTATATGAAATAGATTGTCTGTACTTTATTACCAGTCATTATACTTTAGACTGTTTTAGACTTGTGTTTTCTGTACTAATCATTCACAGACACTACCATGCCATTAGTTAAATGGACAGTTCTTGGCTAGAATAAGCTCCAGTATGGACTGTCAAAGGTCTAGACAAAACCTGACCCAAAAACACAGACAACACACAAACAGGTGGATATTGATGTTCAAGAGGCCAGACCTTGTCAGTGCATGTCTATGTGGCCTAAAACAGTGATGTTCTTATAACAGACCAGTGTGAAACAGTTCACAATGTGGGTGTCCAACCAAAAACAACAACTTTAGGGAATAGTTCATCCAAAAATGAAAATTCTGTCATTAATTACTCACCCTCATGTCGTTCCAAATCTGTAAGCTCTTTGTTCATCTTCGAAACACAAATTAAGATATTTTTGATGAAATCTGAGAGTTTCTGACCCTGCATAGACAGCAACGCAACTGACATGTTCAAGACCCAGAAAGGGAGTAAGGACATTGTTAAAATAGTCCATGTGACATCAGTGGATACTGAATGTCAGAAGAAATTGCTGACTAAAGTCATTATTTTTGTTTTGTCTTTTTGCACAAAGATAATTCTCGTAGCTTCATAAATTAAGGTTGAACCATTGATGTCACATGGACTAGTTTAACGATGTCCTTACTACCCTCAGTTGTATTGCTGTCTATGCGCTGTCATAAAGCTCTTGGATTTCGAAAAAAATTCTTGGATTCCATCAAAAATATCTTAATTTGTGTTCCAAAGATGAACAAAGGTTTTACAGTTTTGGAACAATGTGAGGGTAATTAATGACAAAATTGTCATTTTTGGGTGAACTAGCCTATCCCTTTAAGTACTGAAAGTCACCTAACTTCTGTTTCAAAAATGGGTCAAGAACTTAATTCACTGACCCAACGTAGTATGTAAACCTCAGATTCTTTTTCACACAGAGAGCTCACATACTTTCCTTTCTTGAGTGCCACAGAAACACCATTCTGTGGCTCAATTTATTGCCCTGCTGAATTCTCTGAAGCTCCATTACGATTCTAAGGCACTTTGTCACTCAGAACTTGGCATTTGAAAGTGCTTTCTCACCACTGAGGCCAAATAAGAAACTTTATCAAAAGCCCTGTCCAGTCAGAGATGAGTACAGACAGTCACTGGCTGAGACACAGATACAAGCGGATCTGATACTACTGTCACCAGCTGAAAAGATTAAAAAGATAATAATCATTAATAAAAAAAGTGCTGTGCCATGCGTTCTGAAATGAATTAATCTTTAGTGAGGTTATTAAGAAATGAATTCAATGGAGATCAATTTAAAGGGATAGTTCACCCAAAGAAATATATTTTATTATTTACTCACCATCATGTCGTTCCAAACCTGTAAGACCTTTATCTTCGAAAACAAAAATTAAGATTTTTTTGATGAAGCCGTAATTTTATGAAGCTATGAGAATACTTTCATTGTGTGCCACCATTATTAAAGAAATAGTTGAATAAAGTTGTTATTTTTGTTTTCTTTGCACACAAAAAGTATTCTCGTAGCTTCATAAAATTACGGTTGAACCACTGATGTCACATGGACTATTTTATCGATGTCCTTACCAGAGTATGTGAGCGGAGCGGAGTGCGAGCGGAGCGCGGAGTGGAGCGGTGTGATTTTGAATGGAGGGAGGAGCGGATTTTTGAAAAGTCGGAGCGTCGTGGTTTTCACTCGCTCCAAGTGCGCTCCACCACCGCTCCATCATAAGTACAATTCATGCCAACGGTCCGTAATATAACTGCATAATAAGCAGGCATTCATATGTTAAACATATTTAGCTTGATAGAGATGGATCACTCAAATCAGAAATAATGTGAATGGACATGAGCGGTAAATTATAGTTCACAAGGATTTAGTTTGTTCCTTCTAGATACTGAATACATTCAGGTGAAAGCCTCATTTAAACATGTGCAGCACTTATTCACACGCAATCGCTGTGACAATAATGCATTAAAACAAATGTAATGGTATCCGATTTCGAATTATCAGAAATCTGTAAGAAATGCAGCGATCCATAGGTAAAATAACTGACGAAAATGTAGTTATTTTCATTACAAACTTTGCACTGCATAAAGCAGTAGTTATACTCTTTTAATGCTGACAATGTTATTAGCTTGGTATGTGGTAGGAACAAAGTTTGCACACTATTCCAAACTCTCCTGTTGTTTTAATATGTGTTATGAACAGGACCGTTATATTTAAAACAAGGCTATTTCTGAATGTTTTGACGCGGAGCGAAGGCGGAGCGGTGTTTCTGATATCAGTGAGCGAGGAGTGGAGCGGGAGCGGAAAATTGTGAACCCGGAGTGGAGCTGGAGAGGAGCGATTATTAAATGCACTGAGCGCGGAGGGGAAATTGTTGCCGCTCCACTCCGCTCACATACTCTGGTCCTTACCACCTTTCTGGACCTTGAACATGGTAGTTGCGTTGCTGTCTATGCAGGATCATAAAGGTCTTGGATTTCATCAAAATAATCTTAATTTGTGTTACGAAGATGAACAAAGGTCTTACAGGTTTGGAACAACATAAGGGTGAGTAATTAATGACAGAATTTTAATTTTTGGGTCAACTATCCCTTTAAGGCATTCACTGAAACACAACTTACAACTTGGTCTGACATATAAGAAGGTCCATGATAAAGAAAAGGAAATCTTATTTAAAATGTAGCTTAAAACACGTGCCAAGTCGTGTATAAAATCTTTAAAAAGTATACTATTTTAAATAAAAGTTAAAAAGTTTCATCAACTGAATAATTCAATAACAAAAGCTATATTTTACTTACACTTTGAGCATCTATATTATTATTTTTAAAAGTGATCATTTAAAATTTTTTCAAACATTATGGCTTATAAATGAATAAACATCCTAATAAATTGTATTATTATTAAAAAATGTTAAATTTTTTTCTAAGACAGTATAATAAGATGCAAAACTACTTAAGGTTTTCCTTATAAAATATAAAATATTATAAAATATATATTTTTTAAATTTCAAACGATTAATCGTGATTAATCGCATCCGAAATAAAGGTTTATGTACATACTATATGTGTGTGTACTGTGTATATTTATTATGTGTATATATAAATACACACATACATGTATATAAGGAAAAATATTTTAGGTTTATATATAAAATATTTATATTTATAAAAAAATTAAATTATATACATTATACAAGTACACAGTAAACACACATAGTATGTACATAAACTTTTATTTTGGATGCGATGAATCACAATTAATCGTTTGACAACCCTAATATATATATAGATACATTAGATGTAGTATGAAGTGCATTTCAACATTTTTAAATGAATTAATATGTGGACAAAAACAAGCATAATGTCATTAACTCATTGCTTTTTATAACATTTCACTGACATTTATACAAACAAATCCAAAACAAAACCCACAGGAGCAACAGTGGATCACATCCACTTCCAAGATGACTCATAAAACTTGAAGCAGTTGCAGTGCAGTATTGAAGTGGACCAATATAATATGCGATAAAGAAGGTCTCAGGAACCTAGACGCATACTCGCACCTGCAGAAGTGCTGACACATAAAAACACCTGCCACTTAGCAAAAGTAACACATCATCCCTGAACATCTCTGGCCGAAACGTGCCACCCCAAAAAAAAAAAAAAAAAACAGCCACGGACAGCATAGCAACAACATCCTGTTCAGCATGCCAAAAGTAAAGCTCACTATTTAGTGCAAGACATCGCAACTAACTCCAGACGCCGTTATCGACTAGTTGTAACCCGCTTTGATGACGAGGAACAGCTAGAACTGACATGCTTCCACCATGAAGACACCGTCACTTCTAGTACTCACTGGCTCCAAGCCAGCACGCATGAAAACAGCAGAATACAGCCAAAGGGTGAGCACTAAATGATACACACGCACATGCACACACAGACACCAACTCGCAGCAGGTGAATCAGAACGAAACGACTGCAGTCTCTCTTACCAGATCATCCAGGATGGAGACAGGGAAATCAAACATGCACATCTTCACAGGCTGAGCCAGGGCTTTATGCAGGCTGAACAGAGATTTGGGCTCCATCTTACCCGATGGAGAGAGTGCAGGCTGCTGTCCAGGCGCCTGCTTCATATTAGGGGAATGTCTGCTCTCTCATTGATACACAACTCCCTCCCTTCCCTTCCCTCTCTCTGTCACTCTCCCTTTCCAGAGTGTGCTCTCTCTATCGCACACAAACTACTCAGCCCTCTGTCTATTTCTCTTTACTAGTTACACGCAGCACAAACAGGAACTTGCTGCAGCTGTCACTAACACTCTGCTGTCATCTACTTCTCTCACGTCACGAGACGGTAAGAAATCTTAATGACTCGACCTCCTCCCAGGCAGTGCTTCCTTTTGCACATTGTCTTGCTCTCTAACACTCTCCTAACCATGTAAACACCCACACCCATACATGCGACGTAAGTATACGCAGGTAGATCTTGCTTTAAATGCAGCGTCTCTGCAGAAGTGTCTCTCCCTCCCTCCTAAGACATCACATTCAACCCAAGGCTGTCGCTCACACTTCTGTTTTCCAGCTCATGAAGATCTAGACGAGTTTGGCCGGGTGTTTTCTGCACTCTGTTGTGCTTTCCCCTGGCGTGCCCCTTAGAGACCCTGTGTTTGTGTATCTGAGAGCGGCTCGGCAGTGGAAAAGTGCTTTTTGGCTTTCTGTTCGAGCACCAAAAAGTGCCCAGAGTGTGTTCCCGCTCGCGTGACCAGTCTGCCCATTGACCTGTGCAGCTGGGAGTCTGGGTTTTTATCCTACAAAACACACACACACACATATTACACTCAGATCCATTAAAGAGTTGAAAAAAAATGAAGTGCCCTATCATTGCATCTAGGTCACAAAGCTTTTCCAGCACAAACAGCTGTCCTGTAATAAAACAGCCTTAGCCATAACAGTATATACATGAGTTAAGAGATGTGCACAAATGGATAATATAGCATAAACACACAAACAGTTCGATACTGAACGGTTGCATGTGATGATTATTTAACGACGGCATAGTTGAGGACCCAGGGAGGTGGCACTCTATTATGAAAGCACAGACTGTGGGAACTGTTTTGAAATGCAGAGGATATCCTACGCAGCCATAGAGAGATGTGGTTGCCATGGAGACAGCAAACGCTCAACCTTTGAAAAGAGATGCCTAGAGGAACTGCAATAAAGTCCACAGAGACAACTGTATTTGCACAAGAGCACCATACCTCGCAGCAAAGACGTGCACACTAAAGCAGCTTCTATATAAAAAATGTCTCAGATTTATGCACTTCGGGTGCATTCTGTAGTCTGTGTGGCATGTTAGAGTCTGGTGACATTTAGAATATGCACTAACATGTCTCAGCATTCATGTCATTCCATTCACGTCTAGACATGTAAGTTGTCTTGTGAAAGATTTGGATTGTTGAAACACTACTGCTCACGTGTGAGGGCTTTAACGGTTCAAATACAGAACATTTTAAAATGTCACAATACAATGATTTTATACAATATTTAAAGGGATACACTACCATCAAAAGTTTTTGAACAGAACAATTTTTAATGTCTCTTCTGCTCGCCAAGCCTGCATTTATTTGATCCAAAGTACAGCGAAATAATTTTTAAATATTTTTACTATTTAAACAACTGTTTTGTAATTAAATATAATTTAAAATGTAATTTATTCCTGTGATCAAAGCTGAATTTTTAAGCATCATTACTGCAGTCACGTGATCCTTCAGAAATCATTTTAATTTTCTGATTAGCATTTTTTTTATTGTTGTGTTGAAAACAGCTGAGTAGAATTTTTCAGGTTTTTCTGATAATTAGAACATTCAGAAGAACAGGATTTATCTGAAATTCGAAATCTTTTGTAACATTATAAATGTCTGTTTTGTCACTTCTGATCAATTTAAAGCATCCTTGCTAAATTAAAGCATTAATTTCTATCATATCTATCCTGATGTTTGGATCTTTCTATTCATTAAAGAATCCTGAAAAAAAAAATGTACTCAACTGTTTTAAATATTGATGATATTAATAATATAAAAAAGTTTCTTGAACAGCAAATCAGCATATTAGAATGATTTCTGAAGGATCATGTGATTCTAAGGACTGCAGTAATGATGCTGAAAATGTAGCTTTGTTCACAGGAATAAATTACATTTGAAAATATATTCAAATAGAAAACTTATAAATAGTAAAAAGTATTTCAAAATGTTACTGTCTTTGATGTACTTGAGTAATGATTGAAAATTTGGTTTTGATGACAGGAATAAATTACATTTTAAAACACATTCAAATAAAAAACAGTTATTTTAAAAAGTAAAAATATTTCAAATTTTACAGTTTTTGCTGTACTTTGGATCAAATAAATGCAGGCTTGGTGATCAGAAAGGACTTTTAAAAGCATTAAAAATCTTACTGTTCAAATACTTTTGACTCATAGTGTAATTAAACAAGATTAGAATTCTACTACTTTATCTAAATAAAAAATAAAACTTAAAGTAAAATGAGTTGCTTTATATGCTTCAAGTGAAATTAGGCATCAAAATTATAATTTACAGTATGAAGATAGATAATCATTTTAAGATTTGCTAAAGATTATATTGTTAGAGTATTTGGATTATTAGCATTTAAAAAAAAATGAATTTTAGATTAGAGATTAGATTATCTCTTTAAATGTTTGGGGTCAGTAAGATTTGGAAAGTAATTAATATTAATTCAGAAAGGATGCAATAAATAGTTTGTTTAACCTTTATAGCCATCAAAAAAATCATGATCAACTGTTTTCAACATTGATATTAATTAAAAAAAAATGTTTTTATGAACCAAATCATAATGATTTCCGAAGGATGCGAAACTGACAGGACGACTGGAGTAATGGTTGCTGAAAATAAATTAAATTTCAATATACTGTATGTCAAAATCAAAAACGTTATTTTAAATTGTAATAGTATTTTCCTTTTTAATGTGTTTTTGATCATATGAATGCAGTCGTAATAAGCATAAGAGGCTTCAAACTTTTAAATGGTATAATGCAGGTAAGAAATTAATTTTTCCATTAAGGGGAAATATTTGCCTCCCTGGAATTGATTTCAAAGGACTTTTTTTTAATTTGTGAGGGCAATTTTTATTATCACCTTATTATTATAAAAACATATAAGAGGAGCTCATAGGCCTGCAATATTATGATGATGCAGTGTGAGAGATTCTAAATGTAATTCTGTGAATTGACACTTTTGATCCATTTTTACATTTAATTTTAATCGCAGCAACTGTAATACATCGTTTAACTGTAGAGGGGCATTTTTTGCCCCTTTGTCTCTAACTTTGTCTCATTTTTATTCATCTTGGTGCCATTTTTGCCACAAGCCCTAGTCAACTTCTGAACCTGTACAATATGTAGTCAATATGGATCAGTTAAAAGCCAAAAAGGAGACAATATGTTGTGCATTTCTAATTTTTATCATGCATTATGATATTTAATATTTGTTACTTATGCATAGAGCATTGATATTTTAATGTAGAAAAGATTTTGAGGTATATCGCTTCAGTTGAAGTGAAATATTGCATTTTTGTTTGTTTTTATTTGCTCACAAAAAGTATTAGATCACAAAACAATTGCTGAACCCCCCGCAGAACAGTTCCGTTTTCCCTGTTAAGGACCCCTGCTTTTATAAACACTGTCTATCTAAGAAGAACTATGTAGAATGAGAGGTAATAGAAAGACAGGAAAGGAAGCAGGGTTTGTGTCTGAACACACACAGAGATCCAACTCCACACAAAGACAGGACAGGGTGGTGTTGGAGAGGAACTGTTGGAGCCGTTCACTTTAATGTTCCACTCTGCCTCAGGACACTGGCAATGGAACTGTGAAGAAACGTTACACGTAGATGGGAAACTTCTCTCTCGAGATAAAATTTTCCAAGGGCTGTACCTCAACAACCACATGTTGAAGGAGACTATTTTAACAGCATGAATACAGCTACTGTGCTGTTAAGAATGATTCAATTAAAATACAGACATTCAAAATGTTATTAATCACAAGTAATATATGCCATTGGCAATAGCTGTAACTATCAGACCTCTAACTGGAAGACCAATGAGACATGTGGTGACAGATACACATCCTATTGCCAAAGAGGATGCCACAAAAATTCTGCATCCTCTTTATTGTGTAATGACTCATCGATTATAACAGGCTGTAAACAACTGTCTGCACGTTCTTAAAAGCTTTTCCTTTGTTTATAACATCAGTTAAACAACTCCCTCTTTTCCTGATGCAGAACATTTTCCTTTTGCCAATTTCCACATCAATACAGGACACACGCATACACACATACAAGTATGAAAAATAAATGAAAGAAAGAAAGAATAAACAGTGCTGAAATGTGACTAATTCTTCTAAATCGATAATTTGTTTGTAGAATTCCTGAAAAGAAATGTTAAAAATGTTACTACGCCTCCTGCTGGTGACCCACTGTGAAACAGTTTAGTCAAAAGGGTCAACGTTTGGCTGGTTAGGTTGGCCCAGTTAGTCCCTGGTAGCATATGCTGAAACTACATCTGGCTTAGAAGAGCTGTTGATGTTATATACTACTGCTAATATTTAATTATATTTTTGTAGATGTTTTATCATTGTCCGATTCAGGATAATTGCTAGTAAGTGTAATAATTGTGACCCTGAACCACAAAACCAGTCATAAGGGTCAATTCTGGGCTGAATCAAAGCTTTCCATTGATGTATGGTTTTTTAGGATATGCCAATATTTGGCTGAGATACAACTATCTGCAAATCAGGAATTTGAGGGTGCAAAAAATAAAAATATTAGGAAAATCGCCTTTAAAGTTGTCCAAGTGAAGTTTTTAGCAATGCATATATATATATTACATATATACATACATATATAAATTAACTGATATTGATTATATAATTTTGATCTATTTACGGTAGGAAAGTTATCAAATATCTTCATGGAACGTGATATTCTACCATAAAAGAAAGTTCAATAATTTTGACCCATACAACATTTTTTGGGTTATTGCTACAAATATATGTGTGCTACTTGGCTACTTGTTGTCCAGGGTCACAATTAATTAATTAATTTAAAAAGTTTTAAAACATAATAAATTAGTTTAAACCTAAGGGGGTTAGTCAATATATATGTGACCCAGGACCACAAAACCAGTCATAAGGTTAAATTTTACAAAACTGAGATGTATACATCACATGAAAGCTCAATAAATAAGCTTTCTATTGATGTATGGTTTGTTAGGATAGGACAATATTTGGCCCGAGATACATCTATTTGAAAATCTGGAATCTGAGGGTGCAAAAAAATCTAAATACTGAGAAAATCGCCTTTAAAGTTGTCCAAATTAAGTTCTTAACAATGCATATTACTAATCAAAAATTACATTTTGATATATTTATAGTAGGAATTTTACAAAAAATCTTCATGGAACATGATCTTTACTTAATTTCCTAATGATTTTTGGCATAAAAGAAAAATCAATAATTTTGACCCATACAATGTATTTTTGGCTAATGCTACAAATATACCCCAGCGACTTAAGACTGGTTTTGTGGTCCAGGGTCACATGACTTATTTAGAGAGTTTTAAGGCATTATTTTTTCAGGTTCTTTGAGGATACAAAATAATTTTTTAAATGAACTAGTAGCAACTTTAACAAGTCTGTGTACATAAAATAACCTATAATTAAGGTTCTTAAAGGAATAGTTAACCCAAAAATTCTGTCATTAATTACTCACCCTCATGTTGTTCCAAACCTGTAAGACCGCGTCCTAACTACACGCGATGCCATGCCACAACACGGAATATAAGGTATCTTTTCCATGAGTTTTTGTCCTAACTAGCCACGAGGTCGACATGCAAAATATCTATTTTAGAAATGGTTTCTATTTCTGCGACTTTGCAGCTAAAACAAAAACATACAAACTATGACAATAACAATCTCAGGTACTGATTATGTGCTTTATTCAATGCTAAAAGTGTCTAATGTGAGTGTGAATATCATATTGTGTGACAATAATGGCCATACTGAAATCAATAATAGATAATCTACCTCAGATCTTGAATATAAAATTTAATAAAACATATGCGTTAAAACTGCGAACTTTTTGCGTTGCGTGTAGTTGGGACACAGTGTTAGACCTTCGTTCATCTTCGGAACACAAATAAAGATATGTCAGAATGCCAACTACTTCGTCAGCATCACCACAAATATGCGTTGTGGTACTCTCATGAATGTGCGTCGAAGACTAACACGGAAGAGAAGTAATTGTTGGACAAAATTGTTATTTTTGTTTTCTTTTTGCGCACAAAAAGTATTCTTGTAGCTTCATAACATTGGGGTTGAAATACTGCTGTCACATGGACTATTTTAATGATGTCCTTACCACCTACCAGAAAGCTCTCGGATTTAATCTAAAATATCTTAATTTGTGTTCTGAAGATGAACAAAGGTCTTACAGGTTTGGAACGACATGAGGGCGAGTAATTAATATTTTTGGGTCAACTATCCCTTTAAGCAACTGCATTGAAGATGAATGGGAATGCTAACAGATAGTGACCTCCTAGGCCTAAACTGTTTTATGAATATTGGCCCATCATTTTACCCTGCGATGCAAATATTCTTGAAAATGGTAATAAGCAATATCTCCAATAACAAATAAACTATTTTAATGCCAAAATAAAAGATTTTAATACGGCTTAATGGGTTTTCGGTTTATAAACCCTTCGCGCCCCCTGGAGGGAGTAAACTTCCTCGCTTTATTTTTGTAGCTGTCACTGCGCTTGCCGTAGACTTGTGGGAGTTTATGTAAAACCATGATGGCGGCGGCCTGTGCGAGATCGCTCAATAAGGTCGCCCGATTAGTTTTGGACACGCCGACATGCCGTGTAACCAACACCGCAACATTAGTACCGAGAATCTCAATGAGATGTCAAGGAAGAGCTTACGGTACCGGTGGAGAGGGTTTTAGATCCAGAATTTTGCCCGTGCGTGGCAGTGGAAGAGTCCTGGGATGCGCCTTCTTGCTCGGTGGTGGCTTCGGCTTGTACCACACCGTCAAATTCACTCTTCAGCGTCACCTTGCAGAAGAAAAATCAAAAGTACATTTTAGTTTTGGCAGTGTTTTTGGATGAGAGTGTTGAAATGTGTCCCGCATGTTTGGGTTTGTTCGCTCACAATGGTTTTATTAACTTGTTTGATTAGGCACCTGAGCTGGGGACAGATCTGAAGTTGACCCTGTATCAATATAAGACCTGTCCGTTTTGCAGTAAGGTGCGAGCCTTCCTGGATTATCATGGTCTGCCATATGAAATTGTGGAGGTCAATCCCGTTATGCGACAGGAGATCAAATGGTCCACATACAGAAAAGTCCCCATCCTGATGGTGAACGGGACGGTGGTATGTAGCTATTTGCATCTTTCTGATGAGGATTGATATAATCTTTCTGATATAATGATGCTTTAGCTTATCAAGTCACTCTTTATTTATATCTCAACAGCAACTCAATGATTCTTCTGTAATAATTAGTGTTTTGAAGACATACCTGGTCAGCAAGTGAGTATTTCTGCTTGATAATCTTTTTATGTGAATTAATATGGAAACTGACAATTTGTTTTCGTAAAGTTGGAAGGAGATTGGTTGAGAGTGAACCTATGAGCACTGTTTAGTTTTGTAATAGTTGCTTTGCTTTAGGCAAATACAGTTGAAGTCAATTATTTATTTTACCAAAATAAGAGGTTCGCACAAAAAAAGCTTATTTTTTTTATTTAGTACTGACCTGAATAGGATGTTTCACACAAAAGACAGTTACAAATAGTCCACATAAGAAAATAATAGTTTAATTTATAAAAATGACCCTGTTCAAAAGTTTAGTGATAGTTGTTCTTGAGTCCCTGGTTTGTCCTGAACAGTTAAACTGCCCGCTGTTCGTGAGAAAAATCCTTCAGTCCTACAGTTCCCACAAATTATTTTTCAGCATTTTGTTTTGTATTTGAACCCTTTCCAACAATGAATGTATGATTTTGAGATCCATCTTTTCACACTGAGGACAACTGTGGGACTCAGCCAAACACTCACTGATGCTTCAGAAGGAAACACGATGCATTAAGAGCCAGAGGTGAATTTTTTTTGAATTTGAAGATCAGGGTAAATATAACTTTTGTCTTCTAGGGAACAATTAAGGGCAGTACTAAATGAAAAAAAAAAAATTATATTAAGGCAAAATAAGAAAAATGTAGACATTCTGTTCAAAAGTTTTTTAATGCATTGTGTTTCCTTCTGAAGCATCAGTGAGCATTTGAGCTTTTTGTAATAGTTGCATATGAGTCCCTCAGTGTGAAAAGATGGATTTTAAAATCATAGTCATTGTTGGAAGGGTTTCAAATATGCTAAAATGCCCAAAAACCAAAAAAATCGTGGGACCTGAACGATTTTTCTGAAGAACAGCAAGCAATTTAACTGTTCAGAACAAACAAGGGACTAGTGAACAACTATCACTGAACACAAAAAACTGTTGTTGATCATTAAGGTAATAACACAGTATTAAGAATCATTTGTATGTAAACTTTTGAACTGGGTAATTTTTATATAAATTCAACTATTATTTTCTCTTGTGGATTATATGTAAACATCTTTTATGTGAAATATCTTATTCAGGTCAGTACTAAAAAAATAACATGCATTTTGTATGATCCCTCTTATTTTGGTAAAATAATTACCATTTTGCAGATTCTGCAAGGTGTATGTAAACTTTTGACTTTAATTGTAAATGTAAATAAAAATGCAAATTTTGATTGTCTTATCCCTGCTTGTTTTAGGGAAAAAGCAGTATCTGAGATTCTTGCTTATTATCCTGAAATGAAGGCAAAAAATGACAGTGGAAAAGACGTGATAGAGTTTGGCAACAAGTACTGGGTCATGGTGCGAGATGCGGACGCTGATCTTCTGTATCCTGGGAAAGACACCAGAAAGTAAAGCAAATCAATTATGTCTGAAAGCAATTCGTTCATTTTATTTTTTTTTTAATTCAGAGTCAAACACAACTATTGTATTAACTTTTTAATAACACTTTTTGACCAGAGAGGAGATTAAATGGCGGAAATGGGTAGACGAGTGGCTGGTGCACCTAATTTCCCCAAATGTTTACCGCACGCCGACTGAAGCCCTTGCATCATTTGACTACATAGTACGAGAAGGCAAATTTGGCACATTCGAAGGATTCTTTGCTAAGTATTTTGGAGCTGCTGCCATGTGGATCATTTCAAAAAGGTTGAAAAATAGGTATGTTTTTGAGGGAAGTGTATTTTAAAAAATACATAATAAAGACATTAGTCAAAAATGTTTTGATAATAAAGTTTAACCTCATACTACACAGACACCATATGCAAGATGATGTGAGACAGGATCTCTACAAGGCCGTCAATGATTGGGTGGCAGCCATTGGAAAAACCAAGACATTTATGGGAGGCGATCAACCCAACCTTGCAGATCTGGTATGCGTTTCTCTCCGTCTAAAATTCTATTCAAAATATATACATTACCAGTCAAAAGTTTTTAAACTGTAAAATTTGTGATGTTTTTTTAAAGAAGTCTTTTTTGCTCACCAAACCTGCATTTATTTGATCCGAAATACAGCAACAACAGCAAAATGTTGAAATATTTGTACTATTTAAAATAACAGTTTTCTATTTGAATATATTTTAAAATGTAATTTATTCCTGTGATTTCAAAGCTGAATTTTTAGCATCGTTACTCCAGTCACACAATCCTTTAGAAATCATTCTAATATTCTGATTTGCTGCTCAAAAAACATTTATTATTATTTTTATGTTGAACCGAGCTTCAACATAGAATTTTTTTTAGGTTTCTTTGAATAGAAAGTTCAGAAGAACAGCAATTTTTTGAAATAGAAATTTTTGTAACATTATAAATATCTTTATCATCAATTTTGATCAATTTAAAGTGTCCTTGCTAAATAAAAGTATTAATTTCTATAAGAAACAAAAGCAATCATACTGACTCCAAGAATCCTGAAAATGTACTCAACTGTTTTAAATATTGATGAAATTGAGCTTTGATCACAGAAATAAATTACATTTTAAAATATATTCAAATAAAAAAGCAGTTTTAAAAAAAAATACTATGTACTACTTTTGCTGTATTTTGAATTAAATAAATGTAGACTTTATTGAGCAGAAGAGAATTCTTTAAAAAAACATTAAAAATCTTACTTTCGACTAGTGAAAATATACTACCATTTTAAAGTTTGGGTCTGAAAGATTTTTATGTTGATGAAAGTCTTTTATGGTCACAAAGGCTTCATTTATTTGATCTAAAATACAGTAAAAACAGTAATATTTTGTGTGAAATATTATTGCAATTTAAAAAAAAATTTTTATTATTGAATTATATTTTAAAATGTAATTTATTACCTTGATGTCAAAGCTGAATGTTCAGCAGCCATTATTCAGAAGGCAATATTGAAAGTTAAGAACAGCATTTATTTGAAACAAATATTTTATAACATTGTAAAAGATATTACTTTCACTTATGGTCAATATAATGCATGCTTTTTTTTTAATGGTAGTGTTTATTTTTCTCTGTGTCACAATTACTTGAGGGATGTGAATTGGATTATTCTGCTGCTTTATTATTGCTATGTTTAACTATCTGTGGTGTGGGTAAAAATGCATTCTTGTACCGTGTGTTTTTAACACAGGCCGTGTTTGGTGTTCTGAGGGTTATGGAGGGCCTTCAGGCATTTGATGATATGATGGCACATACCAAGGTGAAGAACTGGTACAGACGTATGCAGAAGGCCACACAACAAGTGTCGTAAAAATCAAAGCTTCCGTCAACGCTGCACCGACTTGAAGAACTTGATACCAATGCACAACTTAAAAAAAAAAACAAGCTTGATGCCATCTAATGGTAGTCAACAGGTTTTGCAAATCTTAAAAGACTCATTTTTGTCCAGTAATTAAGCTGGCTTCCATCTTTCCTTTGCTCAGACTGTAACCATGGAGCTAAGAATAATTAATTCAAAGAAATAAAGCCCAAAATACCATAATGCTGTTCATGTTTTTTCCCCTTATGATTTGTTTTACTACTAAACTGTATTTCTGTATTTCTCTCATAGTGCTTTATTTTACTTTGTGAAGCAAAGTGAAACCTGAACCAAATGCTATTTAAAGTATAATAACCTCATATAATCTATAGACATTGTGAATGGGTTTTTAGAGGAATTGTTCTGAAAACATCAGATTTTTTCCATCTCTGTGAGCTAGTTTGAAACTTTTACAATCTGGTGATTTGGTCCATTTTTCAACAAGTGACGGTTCATTTTTTTCCATAAACTACTCTGTCTTGTTCTTTTCAATTTCTGTTTTGTTTCTTTTGTAATACTGAAGTGATACACTCTCATCACATGGTATTTAGGTGACCTAAGCAGATAAAGTCAGCCCTGATGGATCACTGTAGATGCTTACGTCTACCTCAGTTTGGTTTACTGTTCTCTGTTCATAAATGTCTAATCTGAGGTTGCAGTGACTTTAAAATATTTGGTTTACTGAATGTTCATATTATTGTGTTTCAACCTTGGGTTCTCAAGGGGTTTAACTTAAAATATGATCTTACTGGGTAATGGTTATGTGAAAGTTGCTTTGGACATTTAGAGTGTCCAGTTAACCAAGAACTTTTGCCTATGCATCATCTTTTGACTGGACAGAAGTGATAAATATTTGTAAATGAAATAAAGTAAAAATCTCAAGCAGATGATTGTCAGCTGGTTTGTCTGTAGTGTGTCGTGTTTTTTTTTAAATAAAGCGAACACATGCTAGATCAGACACTCTTACAAATTAAAATAAACACTTTTAATTTTAACATGTCGCCATTTTATACACAGTATGAAATGAGAAAATTTTACAAAGGTTAGAAAAGGTGGTACAGCCACATAGCAACGCGTCGTTGGCATAGAAACCTAATAAGCTTCAGTTCATTGGGCGTTAAACTCACTTCTCAAATCTTTGTCGCTGAAGTTTCGAACCAGCCAATCAGAAGCAACACAGAATGTTGAAGGCGGGACTTAGAGCGTCAGACGCGTTTCCGATTGGCGGCTATTGTTGTCCATGCGAAAGTCTACCGGGTGTTGCAAACAACACTACACTGGGGAAGCAGCGTTGCACACTTGAATTAAGGTTAGTAGTATTTTGTTCATGTCACGTTACTCGTTTAAAGTACATTAATACGTTTTAAGCGAGCATGATTATTTAACTTGTTGCCTAAATATGCAGCGCATAAACAGAAAAAGGATTAACGTCAGTTGAACAGACTTGAATGAGTTAACGTTAGTCTTTTTGTGTAACAGGTAACGTTATACATGTATAATAACAGTTATGTTTTATTTTTCTTACAAATTTTTGATACACTTCTGGTTGACATTTCATATTCTTAAGACTTATTTATTCTTAAGAATAAAGATCGCCCTACTGAACTGAAGGGATGAAAACACGGTCGTCCTCTCCACCCGTCCATGTTCATGTCCCTGACTCAACATCTGTGCATGTTCACCTAAAGAAGAGCCCACAGAAAAGCCAGGTCAGAATGGATGTCCTTAGTCATTCCAGTTTACTGTCAAAAGTTTTTGAACAGTAAGATTTCTTTTATGTTTTTTTAAAGAAGTCTCTTCTGCTCACCAAGCTTGAATTTATTTGATCCAAAGGACTGGAAAAAGCAGTAAAACTATAATATTTTTACTATTTAAAATAAGAGTTTTCTATTTAAATATATTTTAAAATGTAATTTATTAATCTGATTTCAAAGCTGAATTTTTAGCATCATTACTCCAGTCACATGATCCTTCAGAAATCATTCGAATATTCTGATTTGTTGCTCAAAAAACATTATGTTGAAAACAGTAGATTTTTTTTTTTTTTTTTTTTTTTTTTGATGAATAGAAAGTTCAGAAGAACAGCATTTATCTGAAATTGAAATATTTTGTAACATTATAAATGTCTTTATCACCACTTTTGGTCAATTTAAAGCATTCTACTAAATAAAAGTATTAATTTCTATCATTTGTTTCCCCCCCCCCAAAATAAAAAATCTATATAAACTAACGCTAAACTTTTGAACAGTATTGTGTATAATGCTACAAAAGCTTTTTATTTCAGATAAACGCTGATCTATTCTCCAAAGAATCCTGAAAAAGTTACTCAACTGTTTTAAATATTGATAATATTAATAATGATAATATTCAAATAGAAAGCAGTTATTTTAAATAGTAAAAATATTTCACACTATTACTGCTTTTTCTGTATTTTGGATCAAATAAATGCAGGCTTGGTGAGCAGAAGAGACTTCTTTTAAAAAACATTAAAACTCTTTTCAACAACTTTTGACTGGTAGTGTATTTACTGAGACAGTGGAAACACTCATCACACTTGTGTTCAACAGGGTAAAGTGAGCCATTTACGATCCACTGCTAGTGTAAAGGTCCGGGCTCCTTGGGTTCCACCAGGAAAATCTTCAAGACGAAGAGAATACAAATGCGAGGTTTGTTTAGTCCTATTCTATACCAGCACAAATAATTTCGAATGAGTCATTTTTTTAATTGTGACTTTGAATGACTATACTTTAATAACAAAAATTCCCATCAGGGCGCTACACGCTACTTAGAGATAACTCCGGGACGGGCTGCTGACTCTTCCTCGCCTCCTCTGCGGCTCACTGACCTGTCCAGTGAAGAGGACGATGGGAGAGGAGTAATCGGCAAATATGAAAGAAAAATTGAAAGTCTTATGTCAGAGGTTGACTGTATAAAAAATGAGGTGTGGATTGTACATAATTATGACTGTAAGATGGATTCACATTTCGTCAAGCAACATTGTGGAGCATCAATTTTAAAATCTTCACAGGTGAAGTTAAGACAAGCAGAGGACCACTTAAAACACCAATCACAGCAGTTGAGCGCATGTCGGCGTTTGATTGATCAGCGTGAGGAAAGACTTGAAGAAGCCAGTAAGGACTTAAGAAGGTCAAAGCGCGAGAATGCTGATCTGCGTAGCACTGTAGATGGGAATCAGCCTGAGCCTGGACATATGAGGTATAGTTCTTTCAGATTTATTTGACACATTTGCTTTTTTTTTTTTATTAGGTTGGTTGCCTAAATGCTTAAAATGTGTGATTTATGTGGACAGATCAGAAACAGGACCTCCACACCAGGAGATAGAAACTTTGCTGAGGAAACTGGTGGAAGCTGAGATAGATGGTCAGGCTGTAGCCAAACAAGCAACAGCTCTGAGGGAAACTGTTGGCAAAGTTAAGAAGGTAAGAAGCTCCAAACTTTGCAGTTACTATTGAAATCTTTTCTCTTGAATGAAAAAAAAATTCACTTTGTGTATTCAGGACAAAAAACAGTCAAAGACGCATTCTGATCACTTGGGTCATCAACATGAGCTTCTGGAGCAAAAGTTGGACACGTTTGTGGAGACAAACCGCACTCTCAGACGGCTTTTGAGGGAACAGCATGGACGGGAGGTACAAAAAAACTTACTTTAAACTAAATCTGACTAATATTTGGGATGGCTGTTGGTTCTGCAGTAGTGTATATGTACTTGTTTTTTTTTTAAACAAAAAAAAACATTTGTTTTGTCTGTCCTTTTCACCACAGACAGATGCACTGAGGTTGTTGGATGAGAGGGAGATGCTAATGAGAAAACTTGCTGATTCTGAGGCTGAGAAAAGGGTTTGTAATCTATCAACATTTTTTGCATTTTTGATTTATATAGTACCAGTCAAAAGTTTTTGAACAGTAAGATTTTTAACATATATATTTTTAAAGTCTCTTCTGTTCACCAAGCCTGCATTTATTTGACCCAAAGTACAGCAAAAACAATGTAATTTGTATTATAAAAATTGTATTTATTCATGTGATCTAAATTTTCAGCATCATTACTCCAGTAACCAGTGTCACATGATCCTTTAGAAATCATTCTAATATCTATTATTATTATTATTATTATTATTATTATTTAAAAACACTTAAGTACATTTTTTCAGGATTCCTTGATGAATAGAAAGATCCAAAGATCAGCATTTATCTGAAATAAAAAGCTTTTGTAACATTATTCTCTATATCATTCAAAAGCTTTGAGTTTTTTCTTTTTTTTAAGAAATGAATAACTTTATCTAGCAAGGATGCTTTAAATTGATCAAAAGTGATAATAAAGACATTTATAATGTTACAAAAGATTTCTATTTCAGATAATTGCTGTTCTTCTGAACTTACTATTTCTCAAGGAAACCTGAAAAAATTCTACTCAGCCGTTTTCAACATAATAATAATAATAAATAATTTTGAGCAGCACATCAGAATATTCGAATGATTTCTGAAGGATCGTGTGACTGGAGTAATGATGCTAAAAATCCAGCTTTGAAATAACTGGAATAAATTACATTTTAAAATATATTCAAATAGAAAACAGTTATTTTAAATAGTAAAAATATTTCAAAATGTTACAGTTTTTGCTGTACTTTGGATCAAATTAATGCAGGCTTGGTGAGCAGAAAAGACTTCTTTAAAAACATTACAAATCTTACTGTTCAAAACTTTTGACTGGTAGTATAATTGTAACAATGTTGCAGTTTGAATACTTTAAAACTGAAAACATTTATTTTAAATGGTTATAATATGTGACAATATTTGTTTTATAGTATTTTTGATTAAATAAATACAGCCTTAATGAATGTAGGAGACTTAAAAAAACATTTAAAAAAATCTACCAACCCTAGACTTTTGACAGATAGTTATTTCTTGAATGCAGAGCTGTTTTGTTTTTCTCAAGCCATTTAGAAATACTTTGTTGATAATATTATAGTAACTTTCTCTTTTAGAAACTTGAGACTAAACTCAACAACAGGAAAGGAGAGGCCAATCAGATGATTGAGAATTTGGAAAATGAAAAGGTAATAATGATATCTTACTAATTCTCTTATTTTTCCTATTTGCATAGCATTCTGCATTTCTAAATACTTGCGTATAGTGAATTTGCATAATATTGGCTCCTATGTTTTAGGCAGTGTTTTTAAGAATGTGTTTTGTGATTGTCATCACAGGAGCATCTGAGGACTGCAGGAGAGCTATCAAAGGTCCTTGAGTCCACCCGAAGTCGCTTGCAGAACCAACTACACAAGAAAGAAGCTGAAAATAACCGCCTGGAGGCTCATATTCAAGTAAGCCTACTTGGATTTTTGGAGTTTACATACACCTTGCAGAATCTGCAAAATGTTAATTATTTTACTAAAATAAGAGGGTTGATACAAAATGCATGTTATTTTTTTTAAGTAGTACTAACCTGAATAAGATATTTCACATGAAAAATATTTACATATAGTCCACAAGAGAAAAATAATAGTTAAATTTCGAAAAATGACCCTGTTCTTAATACTGTGTTGTTACCTGAATGATCCACAGCTGTTTTTTTTGTTCAGTGATTGTTCATGAGTTTCTTGTTTGTCCTGAACAGTTAAACTGCCCGCTGTTCTTCAGAAAAATTTGGTTTTTGGTTTTTCAGCATTTTTGTGTATTTGAACTCTTTCCAACAATGACTGTATGATTTTGAGATGTATCTTTTCACACTGAGGACAACTAAAGGACTCATATTGCAGAAGGTTCAAATGGACACGGATGCTCCAGAAGGAAAAACGATGCATTAAGAGCCGGGGGTAAAAACTTTTGAAGAGAATTAAGATGTGTACACTTTTCTAATTTTGCCTAAATATCATATTTTTTTTCAATTTCGCACTGCCCTTCAGAAGCAACAGAAGATACTTACATGTTCCCCAGAAGACAAAATAAGTTACATTTACCCTGATCTTCAAATTCAAAAGTTTGTAATGCAATGTTTTTCCTTCTGGAGTGTTTGAACCTTCTGTAATAGTTGCATATGAGTCCCTCAGTGTGACAAGATGGATCTCAAAATCATACAGTCATTGTTGGAAAGTGCTCAAATTCACAAAAATGCTGAAAAACCAAAGAATTTGTGGGACCTGATGGATTTTTCTAAAGAAAAGTGGGCATTTTAACTGTTCAGGAGAAATAAGGGACTCAACTACTACTAAACAAAAAGCTGCGGATCATTTTGGTAACAACACAATATTTAGACTTTTGAAGAAGGTCATTTTCATAAATTCATCTATTATTTTCTCTTGTGGACTATATGTAAATATATTTTATGGGAAATAAATTATTAAGGTCAATACTAAATAGCATGCATTTTGTATGATTCCTGTTATTTAAGTACAATAATTAACACATAGCAGATTCTGCGAGATTAAACTTTTGAGCTCAACTGTAACTCTGTACTTTACTGTGGCACAGAGGCTGGAGGGGACACTGCAGCATCAGCAGGAGG
Source organism: Garra rufa (assembly GCF_049309525.1). NCBI lineage: Eukaryota > Metazoa > Chordata > Actinopteri > Cypriniformes > Cyprinidae > Garra > Garra rufa. The sequence continues at coordinate 19,759,450 of NC_133375.1, read as the reverse complement.
AAGTGCAAGGCCTCTTGGAGCAGATGAGAGAACTGAAGCAGCACTGTGAAGGAGACAGAGACGTCCAGAAGCAGGTCTTGGAGGACCAGAGGAAACACACTGAACAAAGTGTGAATACTGCTGCACAGCTTTCTGCACAACTCTTGGACAAGGTACTGTACAGAAGAACAACAAATGAACTGTACTAGGGTTTCATAAAATTCATAGATTCTGTAGAGCGTCATGGTTTAAAAAGTGGTAAGTGATTAAATAATTCTCTAAATGTCCTTTATGTTAATATATGGCCCACATTTTCACTTGACTGTCTCATATTTTACAGGTTTTTTGAAAGATTTTTATGCAGTTGATGTAATTCTGTTATCTTTTCAGGAGGCTCAGTTAGCAGAGGCTCTCTCCACTGCTGAGGAGCTTCGGCAGCGTTACTCCAAACAGAACAGAGAGAAGAACCAGCTGGAGTTGGAGATCACCACCTTAAATAAGTCAGTGACTCTTTCTTCACTTGCTTTAAGTGTTCACTGAAGCTCAGCCTAGTCTTCGTGTCTATAATTTATTATTTTTGGTGTGAATTATGGATTATGTTCTGAGTAATTTATTATGCTTGGGCCTATACATCTGTGACATTTGAGTTTCTGAAATTCTCTTTCAACTTAATCGTCGATCCATTCCTTTGTGGGAAAAAAAACAGGTTTGTGTTACCGGGTGAATCTCACAAACTCTGTTAAGAGAATATCCCAGTCATATTTCATTTCAAAATCACAGATTTTTTATTTACTTATTTTTTGCATAAAGTACATAGAACCTGCATTTATGACCGTAAAGATTGGCATTTTGTGGCAAACGTATTTTTCTAGTTTATCCTTATTATCTTTATCTTTACTTCATCCATTTTTTATTACCATAATAAATTATTGCCATATTACATTAAAATACATTTTAAAAATTATCTATGATGCAAAACTGAATTTTCAGCAGCAGTTACTTCAGTCTTAAGTGTTACATAGTCCTTCAGAAATCATAAATCTAATATGCAGATTTTGTGCTCAAAAACATTATGATATTTATAAAAATATTTGATATTATTTATAAATATATTTTATAATAATTGTTTTAACATTTTAAAAAGTTTTTTAAAATATGTACTCGATATAAAATATTATTTTCTTATTATCTGTGTTAATTTTTTTAAAATGTATTTGTTTATTTGTTTGCAATATGTTAAAAATAATAATAATAAGAAGAAGTAGAAGAAGAATGGGAATGAAATGGTTTATTCAGAATATAGTATATATAATATTTTATAATATTAATATTTTAAATATTATTTATAAATATGTATAATTGTATTTTATAATATTTTAAAAGTTTTTAAAATATATACTCAATGTAAAATATTGAGTGTTTTTTAATCTTATTATCAATTTAAATTCTTTTAAATGTATTTATTTGTTTTCATTATGGTAATAAGAATCAAGGGGAATAACATGATTCTTTATGCAGAACATAGTAATATTTAATAATTTCATATTATTTATAAATATTTACAATTAGATTTTTAAATATTTTATATTATAAAAATATTGAATATTTTTATTGCTCGATGTAAAATATTGAGTTTTTTCCATATTATCAAAGTGATTTTTTTTTTAAATTAATTTATTTGTTTGCAATATGAGAGTAAGAATAAAGGGGAATAAAATGGTTCTTTATTCAGAATATAGTAATATTTAATAATAATATTGTATAATATTGTTTAATAATGTTTTTAATATTGTTTTTAAATATATTTTATAATTTTATTTTAAAGTTTTTCTTTGAAATATATACTCGTATAAAATATTAAGGGTTCATTTTTTTCTTATCAGTGTAATAAAAAAAAGTATTTATTTGTTTGCAATATGGTGATCAAAATTAAGGGGAATAAAATGGTTCATTATTCATAATACAGTATTATTTAATAATATTATTTATAAATATATTTTATCTTTTTTATTTTTTTGTTTGTTTGTTTTTGACAAGTTTCTGATATTTACTCAGTTGTCGTATTTAGTGGAGCTCATAACGGATGGTGATTGTAGACCTTTCTCTATACAGTCGCCTCTCCGAGTTAAGTGAACAGCTGCGCAGTTGTGAGGAGAAGTCCTGCGCAGAGAGAGAAGGTCTTCTCAGCCGTCTGCACTCCCTCACTTCAGAGAACACAGCTACCAAACTGGAAAACCAGAGACTTAAGGCAAATAAATTTACTAAAATCAACTTTTCTTTTTCATCTAAAAGCATTTAGCTCTGATTTTGATTTTCATGCTTTATCTTGCATGTCCTCCTCTAGAGCACTCTGTCAGCCGCAGAGGACAGGCTGTCTTTGTCTCAGTCGGATGTGCAGCAGCTGAAGATTTCTCTTAGAAATTTTGAGAGTCTGGTAGAGGGTTACAAGAGTCAGGTGCTTTAACATACCACCCTCATAGCTCATTACAATCCATCTTTACCGAGTCGTCGTATATATTAACCCTTTCTAATTCTTGCAGTTGCAAAAGACACGTTTGGAGTCTGAGGAATATTCTTTGAGGCTGGAGATGATGGAGAAGGAAGCACAGAGTGACCGAGAAGAGATGGAAAGAGAGGTGGAACTGGGTCATAAGCAGCTCCAGGCTCGGATGAAGGAAATGGAGATGCTGCGTGAAGCTTTGAAGCGCTTGGAAGACGAACTCAGGGAGGCCAGAGATAACAAGCACATCCAGGACAGGAGAAATACGGAGCAGAATAGCACTCTGTCTGAGCTCAGAAACAAGGTGATTGTGTGTGTGTGTGTGTGTGTGTGTGTGTGTGTGTGTGTATTCATGTTTCAACCACAGATATTACAGTGAAATAAGATGGGTTTTTAATTTCATGATGTATTTTTTGTTTGTATGTAGATGGAGCAGCAGAGTTGTAAAATAGAGAATCTCCAGGAGAAAAACTTATTTCTACTTGAAGAAAACATGCAGCTGAAACGCTCCATGGAAAGCACTGAAAGGTATGCTGCACATCTGCTATAATATATATTATAATATAATAGATTTTTTTATTATACATTTGATTATATGAGGTCTTTAAAAAATATATATTTAAATTTCCATTCTTTTATAAAATAAACCAAAGTATATTGATGGCATTATCTTCATATATAATCTAATCTAACATTTTTTAAAAAGGCCTAATGAAATAAAAAATTATGAATATTTTGTACTTAAATGTACTTTTTTTTAAAAATCTAATTAACCAAAATATTTGATGCCATTATTTCCTAATGTAATATAATATATTTTTTAAAAGACCTCATGAAAAAAATTATGAATATTTTTTACTTAAATTTACTTTTTTTTTTTATATAAAATTAAAATTATATATTGACAACATTATCTCCTAATCTAATCTAATCTAATTTCATTTTTTAAAAGACATCATGAAATCAAAATAATGAAAATGTTTTACTTCGATTTACTTTTTGAAAATAAAACTATTAAAAAATTATATATATATACACACACATACACATACACATTAGGGATGGGAAGATTCCCCGATTCACTCGGTGCATCTGTTTAAAAAGTTAACGATGCGATGCATCGGTCTAAAAAGTGCGCATCGGATACAAATTGCCATTTGTATCGCGATGCATCGTTTCTAACATTTCTGCATCGGTAAATCCCGATTTATTTCTTTATAATTATTAGTAGACATACTTTTATTATTTAGAAAGTGGAAAAATATTGTTAGATTGTTTTCTCCCCTCTGTACTGTTTCTCAAGCACGTCTCCCTTCACTGCTGCGTGAATGACGTAGACTATCACAACACTACAGAGACCGGGGCGTGTCCAGAAAGTCACATAGAGCAGGGATTCTCAACCGGTGGCCCGCGAGATGGCTTAAAATTAACTTAAATTTTATCCTAAAATGGTCAAAGCACGGCCTCTTTCGTGTTCTGTGATTGATTGCTTTGGACTCGGCGCAGCAAGCCTCATCGCATACAGACTGAACGGCGGCTCAAAACTTTCAACCGCGGCACGCAAACATCATCAGAGACCTGCAAGGGACTGATTTTTTTGTCCCGCTCCTGCAGAAATGTATGTAATTTTGTCCCACTCCCACCAGCAAAAGCCCACATAAAAGTAACCCATACCCCCGCGGAAAAACGGGTCTCTACTTCATCTCTTGACTGCATGAAACAAACCCTCGCACTACTGTAAAAGTAAAGACGATCAGAGTAATAGTAACAATGACACTCTTGCATATCGGAGTCTAGGCACGCATAAGTCCGCTGTTGATTCATGAACTAGTCATGCTTTCGGGGCTCTGATCCATAGTATTTTTGTGTGAAATTTCTAAATGCATAGTTGTCAAAATGAATGTCTTGTGAGTGTTTTATAATGGATGCTCACCCTTGGATCTTGTGAGGGTCAGTGGTGTTTATGCACATATGAGCACCAGCATCAACAGATATAGTATGTATTTGCTGTATTTTTCATTTGTATGTTCATTTTATGATGGATACTAACAGTAGGCTAGATATTCGGTCAGTCCAGTTCAAATGGACAGGTTTAGTGAGTGGTATTTTGGCATCTCCCTGTTGTTCTGTTTGGCAGGTTCACTTACTTTAGAAAAAGTACTCTGTAGTTGTTTAGAATGTCTGAATTAAAGAATTCAGGAGCTTTAAATCTGTCTAATATATATATATATATAATCAAAAAGTCTTGGTTTTACTTGGTCAATAAATAATCAAACTGATTCACTGGCACCACATCCTCTTTCACATCATCACATAAACTTGATCTAATTAGTTAGTGCTGAATTATCGCGTCGTATCGTGATATGGGTGTGAATCGTATCGTATTGCATCGCAATATGTCACAAATGTATCGTTAATATATCGGATCGGATACTTTGTTTCGAGATGCATATCGGATCGGCATTATACCTTAGATGCCCAACCCTAATACACATACATACATACATACACATAAATTTTATATATATATATATATATATATATATATATATATACACACACACACACACACACACACACAAATTATATTTTATATATATATATATATATATATATATATAGTATTTTTATTATATATATATTTTTTTAAGTTAATCTAAGTATCAAAACTATTCAAATCTAAACAAAACTATTATGTTTCTATTCAAATTTCCTTTTTTTATATAAAATGTACCTATATATTGATGGCATTATCTCCTGATTTAATATAATAGAATCTTTTTTAAAGACTTAATGAAACCAAAAATATGAAAAAGCTCTATTTAAAGTGACTTTTTTTTCTGTAAAATTAACCAAAATATTGACATTATCTTTTGATATATTGTAAAATATTACGATATAATATTTAAAAGACTTTAGGGAAATCAAATGAATTATTCATATTTTATTTCCATTCTGTTCTATTAATTATATACCAAAAATGAGGGCACTAACTCTTGCTGTAATATAATGTCTTTTATATTATATTATATATTTTAAAAGAAATCAAAATGATACTTTGTTAAACTTTTCTTCTGTAAAAAAATATAATATTTAAAAGGCCTTATGAAATGAAATAAATTGTTCATATTTTAATTCCATTCGCTATTAAATATACAACAAAAAAAGACGACACTATCTCTTGCTGTAATGTAATGTATTTTATATTATATACTTTAAAAGAAATCAAAATGATCCTTTATATTTAAAATTTCTTCTCTAATAAATATACTTTCATTATTATATTATTATATTCTACTCTCTTGCTTTGCTTTTAAACAGGTAATAATAATAAATATTAACATTTAATAGATCTTTAACGTAAACAACCAAATAACACCAAGACAGCTGAAGCTAAATAGTTTTCTACTAAAGTTCCTAACAATATTTTAGCCTTGTCACATTTCCATATCATTCTCTCTTCTTGGTACACACAGGAAAATGGAGGACGTGGGCACTCAGAACAGGGATCTGCTTCAGGTTGTGGCTAAGCGTGAAGAGACCATCCACAACGCGCAGCTGCGACTGGACGAGAGAAGCCGAGAGTGCGATTCCCTCTACAGACAGCTGGAGCAGGCCAGGGATGAGGCACAAAGACAGGTCACAGTCCACAGCAATTTCATTTTGATGCTATAGATGTTGCACCTGTGCAAGGTTAGCGTATACATGCTTTTCAAGTCGAGTCTTTGTTCACAGGTGAACCAGAACCTAGAGCGCGTGCTGTCCAAAGAGCGCTCAGCTCAGTCAAAAATGCTGGATTTGGAGAGTCAGCTAAGCCTGGCTAAAAATGAGCTGGGTCAGCTGCGCCGCGGCAAAGAGGATGTAAGTGTTCTCTGGAACTTTCCATTGCTCAATACTAAACTAGCTCCACAACATTAGTTTCATTTCGGTTTCATTTTTCAGATGGAAAAGCGATTTCAGTGCAAACTTCAAGACATGAAGAACCAGTTGGAGCAAGTCAACAGCGCCAACCGCAGCCTGCAGAATTACGTCCACTACCTTAAAGCATCATACACCAATGTGTTTGGAGACTCTGCTTTGACAAGCTCACTGAATCCCAATATCTAAACACTGACCATGAATGAACCATTTCTTTATTTAAAGGATAACTCCACTTCCGAAATAAAAATTTCCTGAAAGTGTACTCATTCCCTGGTTATCAAGTCTTTCTTTCTTCAGTCGCAAAGAAATTTGAGTTTTTGACGAATACATTCCAGGATTTTTTTTTTTGTGGACTTTAATGGTGCTCAACAGATTGAAGGTTATGAATGCAGCTTCAAAAAGCTCTACTCGATCACAGACAAAGAATGAGGGTCTTATCTAGTGAAACGATTGGTTATTTTTCTAAAAAAAAATCTATTTACAGTGCCCTCCACTAATATTGGCACCCTTAGTAAATATGAGCAAAGGTGACTGTGAAAATAAATCTGCATTATCCTTTAGATCTTTTATTTGAAAAATTCACAAAATGCTAACCTTTCATTGAAGTAAAACAATGGAAAATGGGGGAGGGGTCTCATTATGAAATGTTTTTCTTTAGTTCATGTTGGCCACAATTATTGGCACCCCTAAAAATTTGTCTAAGTAAAATATCTCTAAAATATATTTCCATTAATATTACAATTGTTTTAGCACACCAGGGTGGCTAGGAGTATAAAATTGTACAGTCATGACTTTCTGTTTCACAGGATTATAAATATGAGGAACACAAAAGCCAAATTCCCTAAATCATCCATCACAAGAAGTAAAACCAAAGAATGTAGTTCTGATGTGCAGAACAAGTTTGTTGAGCTTCACAAAATAGAAAGTGGCTGTAAGAAAAGAGCTAAAGCATTGAAAATCCCCATTCCCACCATCAGGGCAATAATTAAGAAATTCCAACCAACTAAAGATGTTACAAATCTGCCTAGAAGAGGATGTGTGTCTATATCATCCTAATGCACGATAAGGAGCAGAGTTTGAGTGGCCAAAGACTCTCCAAGGATCACATTTGGAGAATTGCAGAGAATTGTTGAGTCTTGGGGTCGGAAAGCCTAAAATAAAATGATCAAACAGCCCCTACATCACCACATGTTGTTCCAGAGTTTCAAGAAAAAATCCTCCTGGCTCACCCAAAAACAAACTCCAGCATATTCACTTGTCAGACATAAGAGGTATGACCCTTCTTCATCGGCTGGGATCGCTTAAAGCCATTTGAATCTGTGTTTAAACTGCATTATGGAAGTTCATATTGGGGGCTCCATTGAAATCCATTGTATGGAGATAATTCCTGAAATGCTCTACTGAATAAAGAAAGACATGAATATCTTGGATGGCAAGAGGGTGAGTAAATTATCTGTACATTTTTGTTCTGGAAGTGGACTTCTATGTGACTTACATTGTCTCACTATAACACTATTGCCTGATTTTGCTCTATTTCGTCTCAAAAATAGTTTGAAACAACTAGTCACAACTAAGCCACTGCTAATCTCCATTTAAACACAGCGGTGTTTCGTTTATGAATGAACGTGCGTTTTTAAAGGAATCTAGTGAGTAACTGATTCAATTTCCCATTCATAAAGATCAGTCACTTGTTTTATTCCTTAATGAATCAGCCGTTCGAACGAATCAAATGAATGATATGATTCAGTAATTAAATCAGTGTCTTGACGCCACCTACTGGCAGCTTTAGTTTTATTTTTAAAGTATCTTTTCAGTTATTAAAATCATTTAATACCTCTATATTAAAAATGTTATATTTAAAACAATTTCAACATGAACTTATTTTAATTGCACTCATACCACCTCTGAGCCTCATTAAACATGAAAATACATCTACAAGCCACTTTTGTGTTTTTCTGTGCCACCCCTGTAGTACAAATACATTTTAATGCTGATTTTTTTATTTAATTGTAAAAAGCATACCATTTTAATTGACATAAAAGACAACATACTTTTAAAGTTATAAAAATGCCATTACAAAGGTAATAACAAAATTCCCCTGTAAATCACCTCATAATGGGAAGGCTAATTTTTTTATTGATTAGAAGGTGCTTCTGAAATTTTGACAGTGCTCCTACATTTAAGTTAGGAGCACAAGTGCTCCTAAAAAGAAAAGTAAGCACAGAGCCCTGTTAGGGTGTCAAAAGACTCCCATCTCATTTTCTCCTGCAACTTCAATTTTTTTAAGAAAACCTTCAATCCGTTGAGCACCATGTGAGTTGAGTCCACTGTATGGAGAAAAATCCTGGAATGTTTTCCTCAAAAACCTTAATTTCTTTGCAACTGAAGAAAGAAAGACATGAAAATCTTGTATGACATGGGGGTGAGTAAATTATCAGGAAATGTTTATTCTGAAAGTAGAGTAATCCTTTAATGCAGTTATTCTTACTTTCAATGATTTCCTCTGATGATCTTTTAATAAAAGTGCAAAACAATCTCCAATGTACATGTTCTTTATTTAAACCACAATTAATTAAACAGTCACAATATTCCTCAAAAATATATATAAAAACACAAACTGCTTTAACATGACAGTACAACCGTCCATTATGACTAATCTGGGATTAATCGCTGTCACTTTCTCCCTCACTGTCTGCTTCCTTAACGTCCATGCTGAACTTGTATTCCTGGTCGCAGCCCATGTAGGCATCGCTCATGAAGTACAGTGTGTAGTTGTGCACACCAACAACAGGTGCCACAAAGTCAAGTTTCACCTGAGGGAAGAAAACAGTGCCCATGTTATTAACAGTTCTCATTAGACGTCTCTTTTTATAATACTTCATTTAGGAGGTTGTAAGAGACTAGTGCCTTGAACATAAAAGCAGGACTAACCTTGGCCTTCTGCTGAAGAGTCAGTCTCTTGATTGAGATGAGACTGTTCGATTTGGGGTCCCCAATAACAACCCACCAGCCTTCTTCACGTTTCTGCAAAACAAACAAAATGTTTTAACAAAATGCTGCATTTCTATGAAATAAACTCAACATCACTTTGAAACAGCTGATCTTGTAAGATTGGGGTCACTATTTCAAATAAATTTGTTTTTTTAACTTTCTATTTAAAGAATCCTGAAAAAATTTTTGGGGTGAGCATGAGACTATAATATAAATGTTTTAGAAGACCTCATGAAATCAAAATAAAGAAAATGTTCTATTTCCTTCTTTTACAAAATAAACCAAAATATATTAATGGTAGTATCCCGATATGATATGATAAATTTTTTAAAAGACCTCATGAAATCTAAATTATGAAATTCTTATATTTAAAATTCTTTTAAAATATATATACACACACACACTCACACTCACACACACACACACACATACATATATATATATATATATATATATATATACACACACACATATATATATTAGTGGTGGGCCGTTATCGGCATTAACGTGAGACTCTTAAAAAGAAAATAAAAAAAAAATATCTCCGTTAATCTATTCTCAAAGTTGGGTTGGGAGCTGGGTCTATACTACGCAAGCTATGATAACTTTCACCTTGATATTTTAGCGCGGATGTATACCTAGCCGAATTTCACTGTAGGGGGCGAGAACGAGTCTTCGAACCTGTGTGTATTCCTACTGTGAAATTACCACATCAAACGAGACTTGCTAACATTGATGCAGCTATGAAGCCGCCGGGTTTGCTTCAGGGCAGGTGCGTTGCTAGACCCTTTTTACTGGGGCACGTGCCCCAGTGAAAATCTGCTGTGCCCCAGTAAAATCTCAAATTTGAGTTATAATTTACTTTGATAATCCCGAAATAAAGACATTAAACTATA
>NC_133375.1:19590878-19748663 GCF_049309525.1 Garra rufa | reverse complement strand
AAACATTTTTTACAAATTGTACTGACCCAAGACTTTTGAACATCTTTGTAAATATAGGGTTTGTCAATAGAAACTCACCTGAGGGAACAGAGGAGCAATGACAGGACCTGTAACTTCCTCTTCTCGCTCCAACTGCACTTGGACGACCACCGGATTTCCACTGTGAGCACAAAATCATCAAAAAATCTCATCAGCAAAGTATTTAAATGGACACCAGGGCTGTCACTAACAATTATTCTGATGATTAATTGAGTGATCGGCCAGCTATTCTGCTGATTAATCAAATAATTGGTTGATTATTCTGATGAATAATCGAGTAATCTGATAATTATAATTCCTGTTTTCCTGGTGGTAATAAAAACAGACCTAAGCTAACAACAGCCTTTAAAATTACTTAAAATACATATATAATTGCAGTAAGGTACAACTAATTAGTTCAAATAAAGTATCAAAAGAAAGTAATCATATGTTATTATTAAACAAAACAGTTAAATAAATAAATAATGTATTATAAACAACAGAGCTAATGTACATTATGCATTATAACAATTGACTGCAGAGGGAGCCACCCAGAAATGCTTCACACATGTAAATGATAAGTGTTTTTTTTTTTTAAAAGCATTTAATATATCATGCAGCCTTGGAAAAGTCTAATAATGCGTTTCATGGATTCTCGTCAGTGGAACGCGCCACTTCTGGTATTTTGCCAGTTACTCAACACAGGCAAAATGCAATTTTGAATTTGGAGATCAGTTCATACCTCTTGATGTTGTCTTTTTCTGCCACTTCGTATGACAGCTCAATGTTTGGATAGCGGTTACAGAAGCGCGCCACATCTGCCATTTGTACATCTGTAAGCTGCAGAAGACCAGAGCGGTCCTCGTCTTCCATTTCCATGATGTCGAAGATGCTCTCCACACCCTACACATGTCAACAGAACAGAGTTAAACAGATAGCCAAAAGATGATGTTCAGTGTTTAGATTATCCCCAACCTGCTTAGACCCAGTTCTCACCTTGTCTGTGCAGCGCTTGATGTGTTCAGAAGTGAAGTGCGGTAGTTGTTTGAGGTACGAGTCTTTGGACCACATGGCTTGTGTGACCATCTGGGCCAGCTCCATGGCAGCCAGCGCCGGACTCAACCAACCGTTACTGGAGAGCACATCCACACATGCCTGGATGAGTCGCACAGCCTGAAAACATGGGCAACAGAAGAACAGGAAGACTTAGGAAACATTTCATTTGAAAATAGACTTGGAAAAATGATTTTTAAATGTCTCGTGCTCACAAATGCTGAATTTATTTGAACAAAAATATATTTTTATCTCGCAATGACTTTTTTTCTCTGAATTGTGATACAAACTTGCAATTCTAACTGCAACATACCAGTAAAAAATTATGCAGTTAATATGAATAAAAATTACATGTGCTGGGGCTGCTAAAAATAATTCTTGTAGAGCTGCAAAAGAGGTTCACAATGTTCTCATAACATTTCCCCTCACCTTGCTAAGGATCTCCTCAGTATCTGACTGGAGCTCAGCGCTCAGCTGCATGCGGGATAGATGAGCCTGGAGAAGCAGGTTGGTCTTCACATGGGGGTCGTTGAACTTGGGGTTGTTCAGTTTGTGGGGAACTTTTTGAGCCAGCTGAAAAAGTCAAAGAGTGGTAAACAGCAGGCCTCTAATACAGTCTGTTTGTTCTAAGAGTTTAGATTACACTCAGTCAGTAAAGGAAAGTGTGTTTTTACTCACCTGACGCAGCAGTGTGTCCTCATGGTGCCTGATGGGAATATTTTTATACTCTGCAGCATTGGAGATGATCTCGATGAGGCCACGGACCTTTGTCTTAGCGTTCAGGGACATACTGAACAGCTCTGGAGAGAGGACAAACACAGATAACAGTTGCATTAGATGTGGTAAGACAATCAAGAAGCACATTTGATGCTTAGCGATTGTGTCAGAAGTTGGAATTTTACTGATGTATAGAACTTTTTCCATAATTCAATGTGCTCTGATGTATGTCACAATACAGGAGAGAAGATCTGTTAGTGTTAAACAGAGAGAGTCCTCACCAATGGTGGTGTAGTTTATGTAGTAATAGGCTGCAATCATGCCCAGATTCAGAGGTGCCACATCCATCTCATCCTCGATGCTGATGCACTTGGACTGCTCCAGATCTTGCAAGGTGTTTTCCACCAGTTCAGACAGATGATCTGACAGGTGACGATGAGACATACCTGTAAAGCTAAAACATTTTAGTCTCTGATGCATTAAAAAAAAATGGAAATTGCACATTTCGTAAAGCATTTGTCATTTGTCCTGCTGTAGTAAAACTGTGGGCATTTTGAAGGAGTATGGTTCCTCACCCTGCAGGTTGTAGTAGTTGGGATTCTGGGTCATGCGGCGATACAGAAACGTCCATGTTAAGTAGTCTACGGCATCCTGTTTGTTCTCCACCGTCTTGGTGACGATCTCAGCATTGAAATGGTCGTGAAGACAGTGGTCCAGGTGGGACTCCACAGGCAGAGGCTCATAGAGGAACTTCTTGAAGAAGTCCTAAAGAACAAGGGGTTCAAAGTTATTAAGATGTAACCAACAATGGTGATCTTAAGTCAAGAAAATGTGTGGATTAATGTGAGCTTTACCTTTTTGGACCCTTGACACATGATGACACAGCGACCCTCATCATCCTGGAGAGGACGGTTAGCCTTTCCTACCATCTGGAGCACATCATAGATTGGGTAGTCCACGTATCTAATCAGAGAAAGACATTCATGATCAATACACAATATCCTGATAGCAAAACTGTCTCGATATCATCATGGTCACATGACGGTATGAAACAATAGGTCTTCCAGGCAAGAAGTATCGATTTTTAAAAAGTATTAAAACCTCCTATTCTAACATAAAAGGTATTTAAAGTTGTGTTTTGAGCCATTATACTTTGGCACAGTATCTGTCAAACAAACTAAAACCCAAAGCACAATAGAGGTACTATCATACTATGACATTTTTATATTATTACATGCCTAACACACATGCATCAGAGTAAATACTGGTGATGACATCAATCAGGATGAGAAAATACTTACGCATGGATTTTTCCGTTGTAGTACTGTGTGTCCATGACAATCACCAGGTGGGCAGAAATGTTGGTGCCCCAGCAGAGAGAGCGAGATGCCACCATCACCTGAATGGCACCTGAGAGAGCAGAAGGGGACAACATTTTTACAAGTCACTTATCTCAAACACACCTTAATCAAATGTTCAATTAACCTCATAATTCATTTAAAAACTACATAACATTGCATTAATTAAATGATCATATCATTTTTGTTTTAACTAAAACTATATTGTTTGTGTTTTTACCATGTTACAACATCTAGCCTTCGAAATGTCAAATTATACACGAACGGCAAAACAAGTGCGATGTAAGAAAAAATATTTTAGCAATAATCATTAGAAATTTTATTTCAATAAATAATCCATGTCATTATATAAAATTAACAACACACTCAGAACTACCAGAAGTAACATGACTGTTCGAAAACAGCCCAATTTTAAACCTATATATTAATTTTCTAACAAAACATCAGTATTACCCTGGAAGGTTGTCAAACTGATTATACTCATTTTACAAAACATTAGGTTACATGTTTCCTACCAGATGTGAAGAGATGCTCCACAATCCTGCGCTCTGTAGGTGAAAGGCCCTCATGTAGGTATCCCACCCCATTAGAGAGGGTCTCCTTCAGTGTAACATCAGAGAGATTCTCCATGAATGGAACCAAGTCTTTCTCAGTTGAGTGCAGGAACCTGCAGGGATTAAAAAAATAAGGATAGAGGTCAGATTGCTTGATGTCACTCAGGAAAAAAACTTAATTAAATAAGAATCTATATTAGTGTAGGTAAGTAATATAGATCTTCTCCCAGCACCTTTGTGGGACCACGTCTGCGGCACAGAAGGTGAGAATATCAATAGCGGTGAGACGAGTCTGGCGTCTTGATGGCACAAACACCAGCACTGGCTTGGATGGGGAATGTTTCATTATGGCGTGATACACTGGTTTAGCCATGGACAGCAGACGAGTCTGTGTGTGACTCACATTGAAGCCCTGAAGAGAGGAAAAAAGCAGTGAGGAGGATTAAACAAAACTTGTAACAGCGTCAAGATTGTGCCTAAACATAAAATTACAGGGACAGTTCGCCCCAAAAATGAAAATTCCTGTCGTTAATTACTAACCCTCATGTCATTCCAAACTTGTAAGACCTTTGTTCATCTTCGAAACACAAATTAAGACATTTTTAATTAAATCTGAGAGCTTTCTGACTCTGCATAGACAGCAACGCAACTACAACGTTCAAGGCCAAGAAAGGAAGTAAGGATATTGTTAAAACAGTCTTAAAATAGTTATAATAGGTTTACAAAAAGTATTCCCGTAGCTTCATAACATTACGGTTGAACCAAAGTTGTCACATGGATTATTTTATGATGTCCTTACTACCTTTCTGGGCCTTAAACGTCTCAGTTCCATCTGTGCAGGGTCAGAAAGCTCTTGGATTTCATCATAAATATCTTAATTTGTGTTCCAAAGACAAACGAAGGCCTTACAGGTTTGGAACAATATGAGGGTGAGTAATTAACAACAGAACTTTCATTTTTGGGTGAACTATCCCTTTAAGTTACAGAGAGCTTCAGACTAACCTGAATATGAAGCTCAAGAGGAACTGGCCTGACATTGGGGTGGAAGTTGAAGGTGGCCGTAGTGCTACAGCCGAGCCAGTGAGCCACGTCTTTAGCATTGGATAGGGAGGAGCTGAGGGCCACGATACGGATGGGCCGCTCAATCTGAGAGGAGATGTACCTCATCCTGGAGCAAATCACCTCCAACACAGGCTACAAGAGATGCACAGAAATTAGAAACAAAACAATATTCTCTAAGGACTTAACAGATAATTTTTATTGCTTAGAAATCAGAATGAAACAACACTTACTCCATTGTCTCCTCCAATGAGATGAACCTCATCTACAATGAAGAGACTGACGTTCTGCACATTCTTCCTCTGTTTCCAGCGACGGGACAAGATGTCCCACTTGTCTGGGGTGCTGACGATGATGTCGCCTTTACCCAGCAGCTTGAGATCAGTGCTCGTCTCACCGGTGAGCAGGACAACCTTCTTATTCAAATTCTCCTGGAACTTCTGGTGCCAGTCAATAAAGACCTGTACACAAAAAAATGATGTCTCAATCATGACATTTCATTGAGGCTTTTATTTCCATAAAGGCAGATATTTATGGACATACCTGTTCGGCCAGAGCCTCCATGGGTGTGATGTAGACACAGCGACCCTCTGAGTTGTGTAGGAGCATCCTAAGAATGGCAAACTCAGCACATATGGTCTTTCCGCTGCCCGTGGGGGCGCCAACAAAGACGTTATCGTCGCTGTTGTACACTGCATTGAACACTGAGGAGAGCAAGAATAGTTTCATTTAAAAGGATGACCTCAGTCAAATATATGATGTGCTGTGTATAGTCTATAAATGGTACCTTGGGTCTGGATTGGGTTGAAAAAGGGAAAATTCTGGTAGAGGCTCTCAAAGGCTGCGTTTCTCAGAGCGGACACAGGCAATGGCTGCAGGTCCAACAGCTCTGTGGGAGGAGGATATTTCTCAGGCAGGATCAGATGACGGAATGAAACAGGCAGCTGTGTCTCACATGCTTGAAAAAGAGAGAAAAAACATCTTCAGATATCTTCAATACCTCCAATTCTTCATTATCCTTTTAAATATTTAATATGGTTTAGTAATACGTCCTGCAGTATTAAGTCTTAAACTTACACAGCCAACGGTCTGAAGCTATGCGAATGAAGTACTGTGGTGGCAGCGGCTCAAACACAGGCACAAAGAAAGTCACAAGATGCTCATCCTGAGCGTACTTGGCCTTCAGGAGGAAGTACTCATGATGAAGGACAACCTCACTGTCCACATCCTCCACTAAGATCCAGAAGGCCTCAGATGAGCCATGTATCTGAAAGAAGCAGACATTTAATTGCTAGCTCAAATGTCAATATTCTTAAATGAAAAAAACAATTAAAAAAAAAAATGTATGTAATAAATACACTGCCATTCAAAAGTTTGAGCACATCAAGGCGTTTTTTTGATCAAAAATACAGAAAAAAATGAATGCTGTGAAACAGTACGATGTAAAATGACTTTCTATTTTAACATACATTAAAACAAATTTATTCCTGTGATCAAAGCTGAATTTTCAGAATCTTTACTCCAGTCTTCTTCAGTGTCACATGATCCTTCAGAAATCTTTTTAATATGCTAATTTATTATCAGTGCTGGTAACAGTTGAGCTGCTTAATATTTTTTTGGAACCTGTAATAATATTTTTTCAGGATTCTTTGATGAATAAAAAGTAAAAAAAAAAAAAAATAAATAAAAAAATAAAAAAAATTAAAATAGAATCTTTTCTAATACACACTACTGTTCAAAAATTTGGGGTCAGTACATTTTTTATTCTTTAAAAAAAAAAAGAAATTAATACTTTTATTTAGCAAGGGTGTGTTAAATTGATAAAAAAAAAAGACTCATATTGTTAGAAAAGATTTCAATCTTAAATAAATTCTGTTCTTTTTAATATTTTATCCATAAAATAATTCTGAAAAAAGTATTAAAGGTTCCCAAAAAAATATTTAACAGCACAACTGTTGCCAACATATATAATTCTAATAATAAATCAGCATATTAGAATGATTTCTAAAGGATCATGTGACACTGAAGACTAATGGCTGATACAAATTCAGCTCTGCATCACAGGAATAAATTATATTTTAAAGTATATTAAAACAGAAACCATTATTTTATATTACAATAACATTTTGCAATATTACTGCTTTTTTCTGTATTTTTGATCAAATAAATGCAGCCTTGATGAGCATAGATGACTTCTTAAAAAAAAAAAATCCCAAACTTCTGAACGGCAGTGTATGCATATATAAAATGTTAAATACTTACATTCATTTATATATAATTATTTATTCTGATTCTGATTTTTTTTAAGACTGACCTTGTCATCCCACTGGAAATCTGGTGTGATGGTGAGCTCCACTTTCAGAGTGGAGCGTGTGATGGGCTGCAGATGAACTGCCAGGTCCAGTTTTGGAAACTGATGAACATACTTGTGAATGGTCTTCCCCATCTTCGGCATGCGGATCAACTCACCTGAAAGAGTTCAGAAAGAGATCAATTACATAAAATGTCACTTTTAGAGACACCGGCACATAAAAACAATACTTGACTAGCACAATGTTTTGATAAACACTATTCACCAATTTCATTGTGGTTCAGATCATAGAGGCGCTCGAAGGGAAAGTTCTTCTTCTCAATCTTCTTAATGACCTCCTCTGGAAGCTTACGGAATTGACGCAAGGGAGACATCGACTGCCACCTTGAAGGAAAGAAAGTCAACCGCATGAACATTACACTGGATAATAAACAATTATTATTATATTTATATGTGGCAAAATCAGCAGAATCATGACAGCTTACATCCTTTTGTCTATCATCTTGCAAAGATTCATAGTCTTGTCGGTAAGCTGTGCCCAGCCTCTGCTCAGAACAATCTCAAAGATAGCCCTCATCAACCTCCCAGCACTCTGTACAATCAAACGATAAAGAATCATTAACAATTATTAATAAATTATGCATATTTTCTGAATTTTGAGGAGATTCAATTGATGGTTGTTCCATAGGCCTTTACATAATAATGTCACTAACCTGCGTCACATAGACCATGTCAGCCATGAGAGCAAAGCCCTCCAGTTTAAGCTGAGAGATGTATGCCTGCAGCAGCACATTAATCTAAAAAACAAACAAACAGACATAACATTACATTTAAGAGAGACAATCATAATACTGCATATCTGTATTTGACATTATACATGACTCTGGACCACAAAACTAGTCTTAAGCATCACAGGTACATTTGTAGCAATAGAACTTCATTTGGACAACTTTAAAGGTGATTTTCGTCAATATTTAGATTTTTTTTGCACCCTCAGATTCCAGATTTTCAATTAGTTGTATCTTAACCAAATACTATCCTATCCTAAGAAACCATACATCAATGGAAATTATTCAGCTTTCAGATGATGCATAAATCTTAATTTAAAAAAAAATTGACCCTTATGACAAGTTTTGTGGTCCAGGGTCACATTCTAAAATGCATTTACCTTTGCACTGGGCTCTTCAATGCTTTCCTTCACTGGAATAGGGACTCTCTCAAGCAGTTTCTGAAGCTCAAGTTTTTCTTCCTGTCAAGCATAACATAACCATGTTGAGATTAGATCCTGTTGGTAGAGGTGTTTAAACATTTCTGGTTTAATTAGATAAGGCTTGTACCTCTCTGACGGTGATGTTTCTAAACTCAGACGAGAGCGAGAACACCCTGAAGAGCTCAATCTCACTCAGTGTTGGTTTCAGCAGCTGGTTGTAAGTCATTATGGACTCGTGGGTAATGTAGAAGTGACTGGCAATGCGACCCAGGTCTGTCACCTACAACAGAACAAATTAGACACCACGTCTGTTGCTGTCATTTATAAGCTAATCGATGCGTTTAGGCAGCCGTGCTGAAATCTATTACGCTGGGTTGGGTATTTCAAGCTGGTACAATCACAGAATTGATTGGGCATATAAATAATCTGGACTGCCCTAAGCCGTTTATAAAAGTGAGTTAATATAACAAACTCCTATGTACCTGAAAGCTGCCAGATCTCTTGTCGTATTTGACCAAGTTGTTCTTCTCCAGGATGGTGGCTGCCGTATGCACCAGGTCCATCCTGCGACGCTCCAGCAGGGGGTCACTGCTCCGGTCATCATGGGAGACGCCATAGAGAGTGGGGTTTCGCAACAACCGAACATAAAGGTATGTGTAGCCCAGCCAATTTACAGCATCCTGAAAACAGTAGCAAAAGACACTTACAGAGAAATGCAAATATTGGACGTGCAAAAGTACATATTTCCAATGTAATGAAACTACAGTGCCTTGCAAAAGTATTCATACCCCTTCATTATTTTTCATGTTTTGTTACATTGCTGTTGTACGTTAAACTGCTTTAAAATCCATTTTTCCACATCAATCTACACTCCATACACCATAGTGACAAAGCAAAAACAGAATTGTCATAACCTCACAAATTTATTAAAAATAATCTAGGAAGAGTCCTGTTTTTAATTTTTTTTTATTTTTTTATTTTAAGTTTTTACCTCAGGGCTTGGTTTTTGCTCTGATATGCATTTTCAGCTGTTTCAACCTCTTGAGATGTGTGCGACTTTCCAAATCATACCCATTCAACTTGAATTTGCCACAGGTTAACTTTACTCAAAGTGTAGTCACATCTACAAGCAATATGAATGCTCCTGAGCTCAATTTAAAGATATACTAAGTATATAAGTGAATACTTATGCAATGGAATCATTTAAGTTTTTTTATTTGTAATAAATTTGTTTTTCACTTTGCTATTATGGTGTATAGAGTGTAGATTGATGTGTAAAAAAGCAATTTAAATCATTTTAAGCATTTAAAAAAAAACAAAAAAACATTGTGAATATGCTCAAGACAGTTGGACATTGTGGTGGATCAGAGGTAAAAAAAAAAAAAAAGATAAATACTGTTCAGTTTCTTGCACAGACCAATTGTTTCTTGTGTTAAGACCTCAATGTATCGTCACAAGCCACAGGGTTTACAGGGTATATACAGAACTTCTTAAGTTGAATTTAATACCTTTTACTACCTTTTTAATACCTTCAAAAAAAAAAATTTAATACCAGCGCAACTTAAGAGCTGCAACTGTAGTGGCGTAAATTAAATATCTTTCCAAATGGAATAACATATTGCATCACAATGTAACAAGGTCCGTATAACTTATCAACACTGGACTCAAATTGCCCAAAGATATAAGAATAGAAATAAAGACAGAAGAGGAAGGAGACATCTTCGTCATAGATCATTAGTCAGTAAGTCTGATGTGTAAGCAATCTAAAAGAGGTGGTCGTAAAGTAAGCACAGGTGTTATTAAAATAAATTAAGCTGATACATTTAAGTAAAGCAGAGGGATTAATCAAGATGTTACAATGGGCCTTTGTCCATAGTTTTTAATCAATGTCAAAAAGTAACAAATGCATAACAATGTTTAATATTTGAATGAACAGTGGTTCAATTTGGCCCTTGAAAAATAAAAAGAGGAAGCAACCAGATAATAATAAAGTGCAACTTTACACTGTAATTATATAAGTTTGTGACAGATTTCACTGCCTGTAAATTTGGGCCTATGTTGACCAGTCATTGGCATGTTTACTCATTTGGCTCTTAGTAGAATAAAGTGCCTTAATAGTAATTAATAAAGTGCAGAATATCTCGTTTACTATGTGCCAGTCGGTTCTCTGCCATCACACTTCCATATACAACCTCCACTTTAGGCTACAACGTAAATCCCCCTTTGAAATGCTGGATGTTACAATTGACGAGCAAACCAACTTATGCAACTTAATGAGTAATTCTGATACAGCGTGACTTCAGGGCTTGCAACATTTCAATATCTCTGGTAGCCCTTCGGGCAGGTACTCTTCAGATTTTTGTAGCCCGGAAATTATTTTAACTGGCCCAAATAAATAAATAAATAAATAAATAAATATATATATATATATATATATATATATATATTATTAAATATAAAAAAATTAGATAGGAGTCTAAATGTCAATCAAAAATATTTTAAATACACAAATATTATCAAATATCAATGCAAGAATTTTATTTCACTATTTACAGTGTATCTGCAAGATTTAAATATCAATTTAAGGCAATTTATGACCTTTTTTAAGAGCCGCACAAGTTAAATGAACAGTATGAGTGTGGTTGGACGATGTACGGTAATATATAAAGCCATAAAATTACATGATTTACAATTCAGATACAGGTTTTCACAAAAGCTAAAAATCTTATACAATGGCATTTCAGCCTTTATACCATTAAACGTGATAAATCAAGGACATAATGCATTATATTTATTAATAATTGTTAAGAGTTTTAGAAAGCACATTAACTTCTTTCACATTTACAACTCTAGGTGTTTACTGCATAAAAACATTGGACGAAATTTACAATAATCTGACTAAAAACAGCAGAAAATTTGGATGTGCAAATTAATTCTCAATCACGAGGGGGCGCTTTAGTAGTGCTGAAATACTACGGTTTCCCTAGTAATGGCTGCACACAAATGAAATCAGCATTAACGCTGTTTTATCAGACATGAAATGAAAATGCCAACGACACGTTTCTGAGGACAGTCAGTTCCCTTCAGATACATTCATATAAAGACATCCGTGCAGCATTTTAACTTTAAAACGTGAAGCAAAAAAAAAGTCGCTTTGCAATTCAACTGCAAGAAGTATCATGTTTATTTGGAGTGCAAATTCATTTCAAATGAGAAAAAAAAAGAAAGCATAGATAATCTGTATATTCATCAAAATAGACACAAGCTTAATACAAGTGCAGCAGGAGCTCGATGGGCAGCATCGAGCGTGCCTTCAGCGCAGTTTGAAGAGTTGCGCGATCATGCGCGCAGTAGCCAAAAGCACCGGCAAAAGTAATTACCATGAATGTGTTGGGGGAAATAGAAAGGAAATAAAAAAAATAAAAAAAAATAAAATAAAATCTGACGATCCTGATACGCCATTTCCTCATTAGATGCGCCTTAAAGAATTATGTCTTTAAGGATTTCATAGCCTAATTAAAGATTTTGCTTTCGGTTTCGGTTCATCATTGTGAAACGCTCCTGTTCAAGACCAAGACGGCAGAAGCGCATCCTCTATGTTTTCTTTTTTATATATAAACTCACAAAGTTTTGTTGATATTGTGAGTGCACACAAATAAACGTTGACCCTTTACAGCTCCGAATCATATATTACTCTTACCTTTATGAGCAAAAATTATGCCATATTTTAAGTTGTTTCCAGTGCAAGTGATCGCTGGTGCCTCCAACTCCTGTAAGCCCGCTTTAGCTTTGACTTTCCACACAAACGATTGGATATGGGACTAACAGCGCACATTTATATAGGTTAAACATTTAAACTAACTTATATAATATGCTTGAACTGTTTAATATCTAAAGATTTTATTTCAGGCAAGTCGTGGTCATTTGAGAAGCTAAATTGGTCAAACATAGGCTATGATCTACTCGCTGGTCGTTTTGAAAATCAAAAACTTACATTTAACGAACAAAAAATGCTCCAAACGCTTTTCTAAATTAACTTAATATAATAACGAAACGAAATATAATCACTTTGCCATTGCATACAAAACTGAACTATTTATGTATGCTTCGCGGTGCAGCTGCGCTTGTGAGTGCGCGAAGTCGCGCAACTCATGTGAAGAGGGGGAGGGGTTGAGAGCGTATTCTACAGTAGCCTACACATCACACAAGTTTATTAAATTTACTTTTAATATTGTGTTTGTCAACGTCCGTGTTAATTTATAAAATAAAATTATAATTCTAAAATTGGAGGCGCCACTGCGGGTACCCAGTTTGTTTCAGCGCGCGCATGAACGAACATCCTCAGGTCCTACTCTCAACATATAAATAAATCCACGCAAATTTTAGAAGAAAGGCCTGCACCTAACACAAATAGAAAATTTATCTACAAAAAATAAAATAAAAAATGGGCTCGAAAATTTAATACCTCGTCAGATGACGTTTATTACTTTTTAATACTTTTTAATGGCCTTAATTTTGGCTAATTTCATTTACTACCTTTTACTACCTTTTACAACCCCGCGGACACCCTGGTTTAATTTGGTTTTATCGGTGTATGTTATTTTGATTTTCAAAGCCGTGGGTCCCATTGACTGCCACTATATGACTGACAGACTGCAAAAATCTTTGTTTGTGTTATACTGAAGAAATAAAGTCACCTACATCTTGGATGCCCTGGGGGAAAGCAGATTAACATTAAATGTTCATTTTTGGGTGAACCATCCCATTAAACCTCACCTTGGTATTCTGCACATTGCCCAGCACTACCTCTGCATTGAGCATGTCGGGTAGTTTGGCCACCATCTGGCTCTCAATGGGCAGCTGCTGATTGAGCAGTGACAGGTAATACTGCAGCTCTCCATGGGAAGTGATCAGAATACCTTCTCCCTTCGAGTCATACTGCGGCCTGCCGGCACGACCCAGCATCTGCGTCACAAAGGTTGAGAGGAAGTCAAGTCATTACGTGTGGTCCATTGAACTCATCACAATACAAAGTATGTGTAGAAATACTACTGACCTGTAGGATATCCAAGGCTCCCAGCTCTGTCCATCTGCCTTTCTCTGGGCTGTACACCTGTGTGCCTTTGATGATGACAGTGTGTGCTGGTAAGTTCACACCCCAGGCCAGAGTGGCTGTAGAGACCAGTACCTACAAAACACACATTCACGGTTCAATGCTTTCAGAATAAGAAACAATCAAAAACACTATCAACACTGCTGAACTGCAAACTAACCTGAATGTGACGGTCAGCAAACAGATCCTCTACCAGCGTTCTGTCCACTCTGGTCATTCCGGCATGGTGAATAGCAAAACCATATGGCAATAGGTCTTTCAGCTCGAGGTTCTGTCAACAAAGTAAAGAAATGGTCAAAATCATTATACAATAAATATAACACTCCTAAAACATAAGCCAAAATGTGACCCTGGACCACAAAACTAGTCATGAGGGTCAAATTTAGGAAATTGAGATTTATAGATTATCTGAAAGCAGAATAAATAAACTGAGATACGACTATTTGAAAATCTGGAATCTGAGGGTACAAAAAATCTGAGAAAATCACCTTTTAAGTTGTCCACATGAATCTCTTAGCAATGCATATTACTAATCAAAAAGTTCTGATATATTTACAGTAGGAAATTTACAAAATATCTTCATTTAACATGATTTTACTTAATACCCTAATGATTTTGCCATAAAAGGAAAATAATTTTAACCCATACAATGTATTTTTGGCTATTGCTACAAATATACCCATGCTACTTAAGACTGGTTTTGTGGTCCAGGGTCACAAATGTTAAAAAAAACTAATATGCATATTTCTTTGTGGAGTGATGTGTTCAGACACATCAGTTTAAGGTTGTATCTCATGTACAGAACTTTTGTGGTAGTTGTAAACTGACCTTGCACTGCTCGGCTTCAGTCCTCAGGACCTCGGTGGAGGCCGAACCCTCTCTCAGGAACAACCCCAGCGTGTCCTTTTCCAAACACATGTCCCTGATCGCACGTGCCGTCTTTCCAGTCTCCTTTCTCGAGTGCACAAACACCAACACCTAGAAAAAAAAAAAGAGAAATAAATGATCAGGAAACAAATGCATGACTGAACACATGGTGGGAATCATTTGATTACAAAGAACTAGTTAGGTTATTATGTTCAGCTTCACCTGATTCTTTCCAGCATGTTCCATGATCTTCTCATAGACGATCTCATTCATAATCTGGAAACGCTTGATAGCCTTCTTCTCTGTAATTCCTACATAGGTTTGTTCCAGAGGCACAGGCCGGAAACTAAAAAAAGAAAAATGTCCAACATTCATATTTTATTACCAAAAACTTGTTCAGTGTTACCCACATGCATCTGTAGCAGTTCATTTCTCACCTGTTGTCGAAATAGAAGAGTCCCTTGGATGGATCCACACGAAGGCAGGTCGCCACATCCTCATAGTTGGGGAGTGTGGCACTGAGGCCGATGAGTCTCACGTCTTCCTGTGTCAGCTCCACATTGCGGATGGTTCGAGCAATCAGGGACTCCAGAACAGGACCACGGTCATCATGCAGCAAGTGGATCTCATCCTGTATGAAAAACATGTTACCTTGGAAAAATATGAAAGAAAAACTTAAAGAGAATCTGAGTGTATTAGATTACTAACAATGATGATAAGGCGCACAAGCTGCGTATATGTGCGGTCTCCTCCTTTCCGGGTGATAATGTCCCATTTCTCTGGGGTGCACACGATAATCTGGGTGGCATTTATTTCCTCCTTACACAGCTGATGGTCTCCGGTCAGCTCAGAAACAATGATGCCATAACTAGCTAAGCGCTGCAGACGGAGCAACAAATGTTTTAGGGACATTCAATACTTTCATGATTTTAAACAAGTATAAATTTGTAAATGTAATTCTATTTATGGCTACTTATTTAGTAAATTACAGGAAATGATAGGGAAAGCATGATGTTGTCTTACCTTGCCAAAGCTGCCCACCATCTCCTGTACCAGTGAGCGCATGGGAGCGATGTAGATGATTTTAAAATCATCAACATTGATGGTGCCATCCATGTTGATGTGCTTTCCGATCTCTCTGAGCATTGCCATGAGAGCAACATTCGTTTTGCCAGCACCCTAACAGGTCAAAAATTATAATATTAATAAAAGTCTGAGTCTCCTTTAAGGTAAAAATCAGGGTAAGATCTAGACGGCATCATATTTGTCACATTGTTTTGAATGTTTATTATAGACAGTTGAGTCTTTATCAGTATACTAACCGTTGGAGCACAAACCAGCAGGTTCTCATCAGTATCCATTGTGGTTTTGAAAAGTTTACTCTGTATGCGATTCAAGGTTTTGAATCCTTCAAATCCAGCTTGCGCATATTTGGGCAGCTTCTCAATAGCCACCAATGTCTGATAGAGAAAATTAAGAAATCCTTGTGAGACACTAGTGAATTTACAAAGGCAGTCAACCACTAATTCATAATACATTGCTATTCCCACTACTAATCAAAATCGGTGAAGAAATCATTTTGAAAGAAATTAACACTTATTCAGCAAGTATGCATTCAATTGATATAAAAAAAGACCTTATATTATACATATTACAATTTATTTAAATAAATACTGTTCTTTCTGGTCAAAAAATCCTAATTAAAAAAATTAATCAAGGTTATCAATGAAATACTAAGCAGTACAACTGTTTTAACATTGATAACACATGTTTTTTGAGCAGCAAATCAGCATATTAGAATGATTTCTGAAGGATAATGTGACACTGAAAAATGGAGTAATGATTCAGCTTTGATCACAGAAATAAATTACACCACCAGTCAAAAGTTTTTGAACAGTACGATTTTTAATGTTTTATTAATGAAGTCTCTTCTGCTCACCAAGCCTGCATTTATTTCATCCAAAGTACAGTAAAAATGTAAAATCTTTACCATTTAAATTTTATTTAGTATTTTGATCATTTTCTCTTTCTTGTATTTTAAAATTTAACTTATTCCTGTGATTTCAAAGCTGATTTTTTAGCATCATTACTCCAGTCACATGATCCTTCAGAAATCATTCTAATATTCAGATTTGCTGCTCAAAAAACATTATAATGATGATGAAAACAGCTGAGTAGATTTTTTTTTCAGGTTTCTTTGATGAATAGAAAGTTCAGAAGAACAGCATTTATCTGAAATAGAATTTCTTTGTAACATTATAAAAATGTAAAAAATATAAAAATTAATTTCTATTAGGGCTGTCCCCGACTATGAATTTTCATAGTCGAATCAGAATTTTCGAATCTTTCTATAGTCGACCGATAGTCGAATCATCTAGGCCTATGTGTGTGTGTGAATGGGTTGGGAGGGGCACGACACTATAGTTAGCAGGAGGGTAAAACTATTTTTATTTTATTTTATAAGCGACCAAAACTGCCTGCCAACTGACAGACAAACTTATTTAGGTTTAAATAAAAACACAGAACGCGTCTTTTAGTTCTAAAAACGCGAGGCGCACAGCACTGCCTTTTTTGGTGACTTTTAATGAAAGAGCAGTGTGCTGCGGTTTTTTTAAGTTGCTAAGCGACGACCAAAACAGCTGTCCTGTCAGTCAATTCAAAGGATTATAGCACGAGCACTCTAAAATCTTAGTTTTTTGCTGTTAAGTAAACTGTCATATTAGCAGAAACCCTAAATAATACAGCTCCGGGTTACCCACGATAGACAACAAAGGTTTCTCCTCCATTTCTTGGAGTTTTCGGACTTTTTAAGCAACGGTAAACTTTCGCCATCACAACAGAAGGCCCGCCTCTCCATTCATTCGATTGGACAATGGAAAAGAACGCGAATGACGTTGGGCGTTTTTCCGCTCAGAGTTGATTTTTTTTTCAACTTCAGGCGCTCAGAGCGCTCCTGCAAAACGCGAGGCGCAGCAGGCGGCGAAAACGCGAGGCGCCGGGGCGCATAAACAGCGTGCAGAACGCTCACTGCCAACAGAAAACCATTCAAAAGAGGCGCCTCCAACTGCAAAAACGCGTTCGGTGTGATCGCCGCCATCCCTGCAGTCAAGATGGTCCTCATCTCGTCATGCATCAGGGAAAGTGAAAATTAAATTAGTCACAGGGGTGGTTGGATTTATTCACAAACACGTTAAAAATATTTATTGAACGCTTCTTTCTTTTCACTTTTGTTTTTACTGCATTATCATAATCAAAGGCTGTATATAACTTAATATAACCGTACAAAACCAGTAGTTCTGTGTGCAATTAGACATTGAGCACCCCCATATTGGCAAAATGGTATGATGCTCGTTTCACCTGCGAAGATTCGACTGTGAGATCGGTGGTCGAATCAGGCTCCGCATATCGATGCATCGAATCTTCGACTATTCGGGGACAGCCCTAATTTCTATAAAACAATTATGCGGACTCAAAGCTTTTGAATAGGTAGTGTATAATGTTACAAAAGCTTTTTAAAAGCTGATCTTTAGATCTTTCTATTCAAAGAATCCTAAAAAAATAACCAACCATTTTAAATATTGATGATGATAATATTAATAACAAATGTCTTGAACAGCAAATCAGCATATTAGAATGATTTCTCAAGCATCATGTGACACTGAAGACCGAAGTAATGATGCTGAAAAATTTGCTTTGATCACAGAAGATAAATTACATTTTAATATATATTCAAATAAAAGGCAGTTTTTTTAAACAGTAAAAATATAAATTGCTCTATTTAGATTAAATAAATGCAGGTTTGGTAAGCAGAAGAGAATTCTTAGAAAACCATAAAAAATCTTACTGTTCAAAAACTTTTTACTAGTAGTGTACATTTTAAAATTAAATTTAAAAAATAAAACCGTTAACTGTATAACCGTAAACCAAAGAGACTTCCATCAAAATATGAAAAAATCTTACCAACCTCAAACTATTGAACAGCAGCATATTCTTGTGTGGTAATTTAATGCAATACCCAAACAACCAGAAATCTCTCTCAGAACAAACTAAATAGAGAAAAGTACCTCTTCATCACCAAAGGGTTTGGGTTTGAGAGCAGGCACGTGGACCTCCTCATAACCCTTCCTCTGTTTGCGGAAGGATCCATCAGGCAGCTGGCAACGCTTGTTGGCCATGAAGTGACTGCCCTGTGTGAAGGCTAGATCTTCTAGATCTAGCATTTGCTTTGAGGTCACCGTCTACAGATGAAAAACACAGGAAAAATTTAACTCTATAAAGACAATCACATGAACACTTGAGTGACAAATAACAAAGAGCTTGAAGTAGTAGATGTAGCTTTCAAAAAAAATGACATTTACCTCTCCCTGATCAATGTCCATAGACTCCATATCATCCACACGAGATTTTCTCACTCTCTCCCGGCGAGATCGCTCCTCCTGCAAGAAAACACAAGACCATAAGCTTAAACGGCTATCCTTCTTTTAACAGCTAAAATCTCAAACACTCAGCTAAACCAACTAAATAATGAGGGGAAGTTCTGACCCTGATGATGTCCTCTTTTTCAGTCTCCTGCAGCTGGTAAAGCACTTTGGAAAGATCCTGATCAGATTCCATTTTATTCATGATCTTTTCCTTATCAGCCTCACTTTGAGCACTGGCCAGCATGGTGCAGTACAAGACTGGATATGACAAGAAGAAAGGAACAACATTAAACAATGCTTTTTAAAACCTTGTAAACCTTTAAACTGTTCACACTTAATCAAACTGGAACCATGATCTCAGAAATCAGTCTATCAGTCTATTTAATCCAGCACAGTCCTGACTATTATGATCTACTTACTCATTCGTCTGTGCTGGCGGAGGACCTTAATGAAGTCAAACGTGTTGAAGCCCAAAAGCAGCACCAACTGGTTCTCACACTCTCTGTCATCACTGGCAGTCTAACGAAAAAGAGGAATGAATCAGCCACACAAGAAAACATAAACACACAAGTCTCTCGGTCTCCAAGGATTTCAACACTCCCTACCTTAAGGATCTCCAAGACCTCATCTGCTTTCTTCTGAGACACGATAGCATCATTGTAGAAGCGGCTGAGCTGTCGCTGAAGCCAGAAGGCGTCAATGTCTCGGGGGTGAAGATCCTTCTTTTTGGTCATCATTACATCACCTGTGTTTCCCAACTAAAGAGACAGGAACATGTTAGGCTGGATTTGACTGGATCTTTAATTTTAAGAGTAACTGAGGCTACCATGATAGGTCTTAGACTCCTATTTGAGAACCACTGCTTTATGACAAGGTGTGCAAAAACACATGGGACATGTGACTTACGTTAGCTGTCAGTGTGCTGCTCTCATCTGCCTCCTCTCCTTCACTGTCATCAGAGCCTTCATCCCGAACCTCTCCGTACTGGTCCTCATCGCCCTCCTACACAAACAAATACATGCATGTTGAGGTGTCACCTCAAGAGCTAAAAACACACAATCTGTACACAAACCAGCAGCATGTGGAAGCTCACCTCTTCATCAGACTCAAACTGCACATTGACTCCATATGTTTCATCAATGTTGTCATCTGCAAAAAGAGGAGAGAGGTGTGACCTTGTTGAACATCATGATAAGAAGAGTTTGGAATCAGATTGGAGCTAAATTATTTACCCATATTTTGGAGCTCTTTGTCTCCACCATAGTCAGAGATCTTCTTGCCCAGGTTGACCAGGACATGGTAGCGTGTGTCGTCAGCAGGCCCAAGCAACTGCTCCACCTCCCTCCTCCTCTCTTTGTCTCTCATCTTGTCATTCTTCAGCACAGCTAACACCTCGTCTGCAGCTCCACACAGGATATCCCTTGGCTTAAAGGAGAGAAAAAGAGCAGAAATGTTTCTGTGGAAGTTTTGAACAAATACATTTTCCATTCATGTATTGAGATACAACCTTTTGATATTGTGATATATTTACAGTAGGAAGTTTACAAAATATCTTCATGGAACATGATCTTTACTTAATATCCTAATTATTTTTGGCATAAAAGAAAAATCGATAATTTTGACCCATACTATGTATTTTTGCCTATTGCTATAAATATAACCGTGCTACTTCAGACTGAGGTTTTCTAAAGTCTCTTAAGCTCATCAGTGCTCATTTATTTGATAAACAGCATTTATGTGAAACAACCCTTTTGTAACAAATATTTTTACTGTCACTTTTGATAATTTATGTGTCATTTATAAAATAAAAGTAATAAACTTTTGAACAACAATTTAAATAACATTATAATTTAGTAACACTTTTAAATATAATCTTAGAAAATCTAGCAAAATCTAGCAATACCTCTTAGAAAATGTCAATGTTTCATACTGTGTATTACAATGAGTTACTGTAACGAAAAATGTTTTTTTTTAATGTTTTTTAATTAGCCTCCATTTATTTGATCCAAAGTACAACAAAAACAGTTCAATTCTGACATATTTTTACTATTTAAAATAACTGTTTTCTATTTGAATATATTTAAAATTTTATTTTATTCTTGTGATCAAAGCTAAATTTTCAACATTACTCCAGTCTTCAGTGTCACATGATCCTTCAGAAATCATTCTAATATGCTGATTTGCTGTTCAAGAAACATGTAGTATTATTATTATTATATAGTATATAGTACATTTTTTTAGGATTTTTTGATGAATAGAAGATCAGCATTTATCTCAAATAAAAAGCTGGTATACAGTATACCACTCAAAAGCTTGGAATCAGTATATTTTTTTGGAAATACATTATAGACATTATTACTTTTATTTAGCAAGGGTGCTTTACAGTTGATCAAAAGTGATGATAAAGACATTTATAATGTTATAAAAGATTTCTATTTTAGATAAATGCTGTTCATATGAACTTTCTATTCATCAAAGAAACTTAAAAAAAATCATTCAGCAGTTTTCAACACAATAATACTAATAATAACAATAATAGTTATCAGAATATTAGAATGATTTCTTTTGGTGAGCAAAAGAGACTTCTTAAAAAAAAATTTTTTTAATTTTGACTGGTAGTGTATATCTATCATTTATTAGTTGTCAGCCTAAACTGAAAATGGTGCATTCATAATAAATCCAACAGTTCATACATTTCACAATTATAGTGATTTCACATGCAAACAAGCACAGTGATCTTACCTGATCTCCAAGGGCTGCCTGAATAAAGCTGAGGAGGATTTCGTATGTTTCTCTGGTCTCTTTGGTCTTGGGCTTGTACACAATGCCCACCATCTCATCAATTCCCTCAGAGAGCAGTGTGAAGCCCTTCATCTTGTTTATGTCATGTCTGTCTTCATCTCTCTTTCTTCTCCTGCATCATACAATGAAATAAATTGTTTAAACGATTCAAAGACCATGACACAATGAATGAATGAACGCATATAAACAATATGCTTTTCTGATCAGACTCACTTTGCTCTCCTCTCCTCCAACATCTGGGGTTTGGTTCTCTGACTCCTGTCTCCCATTTTGGTCCCTTCCAGTTTTCCAACCAGAGACAGCACCTCTCCAGTGGGCTCATCTCTGCGAGTCCGGTCGATCAAAGATCTGTCCGCTTGCAACACCAAGTTGGAGTTCTGAGGAGAAAACACAAACACTTACGATCGGTTCAACGATTGTTTCTCAAATCCTAGTGAACTCCCTACCTAGACTCCATTTGTAAACAACACAGGCCCGAACGTGCTTATATTCTCCAAAAAGACTATTTAAATTAAAACTAAATTAAACATTTACTGATATTTTGTTGACCAAAATGCTATCTAGGTAGGCAGCTCAATAGGTTTTTAAAACAGCCAAAGTTCAAGTACGCGTAAACCAAAACACCGCTTCAGCGCGCTAAATAAATAAGATTTAGCTTCACAACATATCAAACTCTTTAAAAAGAAATATTACAATTATTTTAAGACTCTTACCGCTTTGTATTCATACTGCAAACTACGTGCAGTAACATCCGCCATGACTTCTTATTTCTGTAAACGCGATCAAAATGAAAATCTTCTTTATCGACCAGCACAGCCGGTGCTAGCGGAGAGACAGGCGGCTAAATAATCTACACAGCACTCATGTATATTCCTAGTTATGCAAAAACTAGCTTAGTGTGCACGAATTACGTGCATACCACAATAATAACACACTTTGAAAAGTTCACTCTCTTTTCTTTATTTCCGAAACTGCACCATACGTCTGAAACACGCACGACGGTTTCAAAACGCAGTTTGGTGTTATTTCCGCTTCCAGGTTCGCTCGCTCCTGAGTGTAGTGCGTTAAAAATGCTGCCTCTTCTGGATAGGAATGGTATTTTTTTGAGACACTTAGTAGGATTTATAACAGATTTTGTTGAAAAGGCAACATTATAAACCTGAGGTACTCAAAAACGTAAAACATCTTGGAGGGCACAATGTCCACAGAATCCACTCTTACAACTGAGCAGAGCTGAAGCAAATTTTCATGAAAGTATAAATGATAAATGCTACAGAAATTGTTATTTAAATATTTAATTGCTGTTGAATAAAATGTGTTAAGCAAATCAAAAGGCATATAAGAAACTGCAAGTTCACATACATTGAAATGGATTAAAGGGATATAAAATGATAATTCTGTCACCCTCAGAAAGTATTTTAGTACCTTTCTGGGTCTTAAATGTGGTACAAAGCTGTGTATGCAGGGTCAGAAAGCTCTTAGATTTCATCAAAAATATCTTAATTTGTATTCTGAAGATGAACAAAGGTCTTACAGGTTTGGAAAGACATGAAGATGAGTAATTAATGACACAATTTTCATTTTTGGGTGAACTATCCTTTCAAACCTAACCCTAATTTACAGTGCTTTGCGAAAGTATTCATACCTTTTTGTTATGTTGCTGCCTTATGTTAAACGGTAAAAACAGAATTGTCACAACTTAATACATTTTTAAAAAATTAAAAAACGGAAATATGTACATTGCATAAGTATTAATATCTTTAACTCAGTACTTAGCTAAAGCACCTTTACAGCCTTAAGTCTTTTTGGTATGAAATGTACATCAGCATTTGCCAATTATCTGCCATTCTTCTCCTCACCTCTCAAGGTCTGTCAGCTTGGTTGGGGGCTGGCAGACATTTTCAGGATTCTTCAGAAATGTTTGATTGGGTTCAAGCCCAGGCTCTGGCTGGGCCACTCAGGGACACTCACAGAGTTGTCTTTAAGCCACTTTTGCTGTGTGTCTAGGGTCACTGTCCTGTTGGAAGGTGAACCTTATGCCCAGTCTGAAGTTCTGAATGCTCTGGACTAGGTTTTCATTAAGGCTATCTCAACATTTTGGTGCATTAAGCGTTTTTTTTCTCTGACGAGTCCCTCAGTCTCTGCCGCTAACTTAATGATGGGATGCTATGTACAGGTGATGAGCAGTGCCTGGTTTCCTTCAAACACAATGCTTGGAATTGAAGTTCATCAGTCCAGAGAATCTTGTTTCTCACAGTCTGAAGGTCCTTTCGATTTTTTTTTTTTTTTTTTTGCAAATTCCAAGTGTGTTTTCATGTGTCTTCACTGAGGAGAGGATTAAGTCTTGCCACACCGCCCAAATCGGTGAAATGTTGCAGTGATGTTTATCCATCTGTAAGTTTCTCTCATCTGCATATACATCATGGAGCTCAACTAGAGTGACCATCATGTTCTTTGTCACCACTCTAGCCAAGGCCCTTCTGCATCATTTGTTCAGTTTGACCAGGAGGCCAGCTCTAGGAAGAGTCCTGGTTGTTTCAAACTTTTTCCATCATGGATAAGTGAGACTACATGTTTCTGTGAACCTTCAATGCAGTCTGAACTCTTCCCCAGATGTGTGGCTTGAGGCAATCCTGTCTCTGTGCTCTACAGTTTTTTTTGTTTTTTTTTGTTTGTTTGTTTGTTTTTACCTCAGGGCTTGGTTTTTGCTCTAAATATACATTTTCAGCTATTAGACCTTTTATTAAGATGTGTGCCTTTCCAAATCATACCCATTCAATTGACTTTGCCACAGGTTAACTCCACTCAAAGTGTAGTACATCTACAAGCAATATGAATGCTCCTAAGCTAAATTTCAAGTGTCCCAGATAAGGGTATGAATACTTACGCAATGGAATAATTTAAGTTTTTTATTTTGAATACATTTGCTTTGTCATTATAGTGTATGGAGTGTAAATTGATGTGGTAAAAAAGTAATTTAAAGCAGTTTAACATAAGGGAACAACGTAACAATATGTGAAAAAAATGAAGGGATGTGAATACTTTCGCAAGGCACTGTATGTATTCATCTTCAGTTATATCAGATTGCTGAACAAGTTTTTGAAAAGGTTCATTTTCTTTCAAAAATTTGTTTAGCAATCTCATACAACAGAATTGGGGTTAACTCTACAGTGAATCTACAGTGTCATAGCCATTATTTGGCTTCTAGTCATTTAACATTTATCAAGGTAAGACAGAAGTGCATGTCCACAGATGGAATATTCTTGTAATAATTTATGTCTTGTCAAATGTAATAAATCTATTTTGTCTGATATGACTTTAAAGAAACCATTCATGGATCAACGAAAGATTTATGAAATCATTTTCAGCGATCTCCATTATTTTTCTCTGTATGCTTTTCTTAAATACAGTTGATTTATTAATCATGGATTACTCTTTGAATTTCAATACTACACTGAAAAATGAAAAAGGTCTCTTACAGTTTTAGATAAAAAAAAAAAGCACAATTTATAATGTTTGTAAAAACTGTGGTTTATTTACAGGTGGAAATAAACATGCAAATGTAAGCAGAAACATGATTTATTTCAAATATCATGCAAGTATACATCTTTTTTTTTTTTTTTGTATAAATAAAACACTGCCATACAGCTCAGAGTATAAATTTTGAAGTTGAAACAAACATTTAGTCTGGTCTAACAATATTTTTCTTTACAAAAATATTTAAGGCCCCAAGAAAACTAAATAAACATCGTTATACTACATATCTCACACATTTAACGGCTACAAAATTATGTCCTAACTCTATTAAGCACCTTAAACGTACAAAAATCACAGAGTAAAAGTGTGATGTGCAAACATACACAGTTTTTGATTTGCTATGTACAGTACATATGATGGGACAGGAAGAAGAGGGCTTCCATAGTTGAGGCCCCTTGGGTATTTACAAGGAGTAAATGGTTTACCATAAAACATTAGGTCAGAGGCAATATAACAAAATAGAAGAGTGCCATTATAGCAGCACTGATCAGACCAGAAATTGGCACGGTCACAAACCAAGCGATAAAGATATTCCGGAACAAACGCCAATCAACGGCCTTCCTGGAGCGGAGCCAGCCAACTGACACCACTGATCCGACCTGTTCATAAACACACAAACAAAGAAGGTAATAGAATTAGATGTTCTGTTATTACAAATTATAACTGTAAGGATTTAATCTACCAGTACGTCAGTATGTAACCCACCTTGCAATGAGTGGTGCTGACTGGGAGTCCGATGTTGGAAGCGACAACCACGGTTATAGCAGAGGCGAGCTCAATGCTAAATCCGCTGCGAGACAGACATGATGATTATAATAAGCTCTATAAGCACCTTTAAACACAGCAAAGGACTGTTTGAATGAATAAAGCACTGCGGCATTGTTCAATGTCATAATACTAAAGACATGACAAATCTTCTTTGCTGCTTTGCTGCTTGAGGGAATTTCCGTGAGACAAGGAGTGTTGTTAAAACTGTTTGTTTACACTGTAAAGTCATCAGAGATAAGAAAGTGGGAACTGGGCCCTTAAGCCTCATGAGAACCGTAGTGATAAAACTGAACTATAAAGTCTGATCCCACAAATAATCACTCTTATCAGTTTGTCCTCAAAGGAGGTACGAAACTCTGGGTGTTAGCAGCTTTTTACCTGGAGGGAGTGATGGGAGTCAGGTCTTTGCCCATGGTTTGTATGACCCGCCGACCCCAAATCCAGAGACCTGTACAGATACCCACTCCTCCATACAGGAGCAACCAAATTGGTGTAGGAGCACTGGGTGCTACAGAAGCGGTATCATAAATCAGCCAGAGAGCAACGAGAGGGCCAATCGCATTACTGCAAAAGAGGAATAATGGGTAATGTTATCAGTTAGAGATTAACACTGTCGTCATTATAAAGCAATGTGGAAAAAAAGGCCAGAAATGCAGGATAAACGCTACTGTGTAAACTTTGAGGGTTGGTAAGGTTTTTTGTATGTTTTTGAAGTCTCTTATTCTCACCATTTATTTGACAAATATACAGTAAAAACAGTCATATATATTGTCAAATATTATTACAATTTAAAATACGTGTTTTAATGTAGTTTATTCCTGTGATGCAAAGCTGATTATTTTAAAGCAAATATTTTAAATATAAATCGTTTGTAATATTATAAATGTCTTAAAGGTGACTTTTGATTAATTAAAACATTCAATACATTCAGTGTTTACACTATCAGTCAAAATATTTTTTATGTTTTTTAAAGATATCTCTTCTGCTCACCAAGCCTGCATTTTTTTGATCCAAAGTACAGCAAAAACAGTCAAATTTAAAATAACTGTTTTCTATTTGAATATATTCAAAAAATAATTTATTCCTGTGATTTCAAAGCTGAATTTTCAGCTTCATTACTCCAGTCACATGATCCATCAGAAATCATTTTAATATTCTGATTTGCTGCTCAAAAACATTTATTATAATTATGTTGAAAACAGCTGAGTACATTTTTTCAGGTTTCTTTGATGAATAGAAAGTTCAGAAGAACAGCATTTATCTGAAATAGAAATCTTTTGTAACATTATAAATGTATTTATCATCATTTTTTAACAATTTAAAGCATCCTTGCTGAATAAAAGAATTGATTTCAATAATTTCTTGCAAAAAAAAATACTGACTCCAAGCTTTTGAATGGTATGGTGTATAATGTTACAAAAGCTTTTTATTTCAGATAAATGCTTATCTTTAGATCTGTCTAGTCATCAAAGAATCCTAAAAACGACTTAACTGTGTTAAATATTGACAATAATAACAAAAAAACGTTTTTTTCAGCCATAAATCAGCATATTAAAATGATTTCTGAGGGATCATGTGACACTGAAGACTGGAGTAATGATGCTGAAAATGTAGGTTTGATCACAGAAATAAATTACATTTTTAAATATCTTCAAATAGAAAACAGTAATTTTAAATAGTAAAAAATTATTTCACATTTTTACTGCTTTTGCTGTGCTTTGGATCAAATAAATGCAAGCTTGGTGAGCATAAGAGACGTTTGACTGGTAGTGTAGTCTATTTTTACATTCAAAAATGTATTGATGCTGTTAAATGTAATCTTTAGCAAATCTCAAAATGAATATCCATTTTCCTCTATATTATAATTTACTCTATATTTTAATGCTGTGACGGCTTTTGGACAAAATGTTAAAAAAGTAAAATGTGTTATGTCTCTCATACCTGACGTCATTTCCACCATGTGCAAACGATCCAAAGCAGGCGGTTAGAATCTGCAGAAACTGAAAGAGTGTGGACACCTCTGGCTTGTCGATCTCCAGCTCATCTATTTCCTCTTCCAGAGGGTCTTCTATGACGGTCTCATCCCCCATCTCCACTGCCATAGCTTCATCTCCTGCAGCGACTTCTCCATCAGCCATCGCAGTACAGTAACTGTTATAGCTGTCATACCGAGAGCGCCTTTTCTCCCCATCCAGTCCAGTCCGGCTTCCCTCCCCATCCTTCATTGATCCGTGTATTCCGTAGATGGCCATGGTATAAGAAGTATAACTGTTGTTGCGGCGGATGGGTTTTTCTCCAGCCTCTCCCATGCATTCGCCCACCTTGGCCAGGTGAAGTTTGTGCAGTAGATCCTTGTAGATTCCAGAATCTTTGTGTATGGTGTGAAACTGGCCTCCACTCAAATCTGGGACAGCAATTCCAGCATTGCCATTTAAAGCTACAAGAAATAAACAAAAGAGAAATTTTAAAGGTGACATATCATCAAAATCTGTCTTTTTCTGTGATTAAGTGCTATAATTGGGTAAGGGGATCTTATTGTACTATTACCGGCACTTAATCTGCACGTTTCCACCCAGGGCGCCATCATTTTGTTTTTGCAAGTGACGGCTTTTATTTACTGTATATTACACTGCTGCCACACAGATCTAACATGAACATGCAATTTCTTTCACAGCTGTTTACCTTCACAGACAGAACCAACTGTTTTTGTAACTCGTGTGTTTATTTTTTTTACATAAACTTGTGTGTTTTTAAGCGCAATAAGACATGAAAGAGTTTACTGTAGTACTCACATGCCGTGTGACAGCCGCTTTCTGTGCATGTGCATCGGATGTGTGTGCTCAAAAAAATGTATAACATAAGTTTAAACTAATATGGTTTAAAACGCATGATTTCAGCATGATAGACACGATAATAAAATTGAGGTGCAAGCTGTAAAGGCACAGTCCTATTCTGGAAAAGTAGACGGGGAGCAGAAGCTCATTTGCATTTGAAGAGCCATGCACAAAAACAGCATGTTTCTGCTTGCAATCAAAATGGGCATTTTCAAAATGATATAATAAATGATTTGTAGTCTATTTTGAGCTGAAACTTTACAGACACATTCTGGGGACACCTGAGACTTGCATATTGTAAAAAGGTGCATAATATGCCTCCTTTAAAGCTTAATCAGTTCATCAAAACCCATTTTGGAAGTACAGTCATTTCATTTCAAGAAGCTAACCATGAGTGCAGTCTAAATCTTTGGTGTCAAAATCTTTGTTGTCCAGGTCAGTTTCCGCTGAACCTCCAATGTCAAAGGCCACTTTGTTGCTGTCAGGAGGGGGTGTTTGTGGGACAGGAGAGTAGCTTCGAGGTGGGGCAGGATGGTCCACTGGTCCATTTGAGGGTGGCTTCTTCTCAATTAACTGTGTCCCACTAGTGTCAGCAATATTCTGATCTGAAATGGTGGAAATAATTACAGTAAATGCATGCAAGTCAATGGAGCAGTTTATTAGAAACATTTGCAAAGATATTTTATTGCTTCATTGCGCCATGGGCATGAGCTAATTTGGTGTCCAAGAAACAATTCTTTTCATTTTCAATGTTGCTTTAATTGTTTTGAAGAAAGCATGGTGTTTTCGGGATTCTTTAATAAATAGAAAGTTCAAAAGAACAGTTTTTATTTGAAAAATAAATCTTTTGTAACATAAACATCTTTTGATCAATTTAACTCAATAAAAATATTAATTCTTTAAAAAAACAAATTGTACCGACCCCAAACTTTTGAAACGTATGCACTGATAATGTAAGTTTCATTTACATTGCAAAAAACACTTTTAAATTTTTAAAATGAATACTTTAGTAAAAAGGTACACTGCTGCTCAAAAGTTTGGGATCAGTATAATTTTTAATGGTTCATTCTAATATGCTGATTTATGTTGAATGTGTTTAGAAGTGTTTATAAATATTTACTTTTTATCTTCTTCTTTAACTGTGGACAGACAATGAACCAGACCACCATTGCAGTAAGCAGGGCACAGCCCAGTGAGATCAGCAGAGTACCCCACCATGGTATCCTGTCGAATCCCAACACTGTAGAATATAGAAAAGAAAGAGATGAACATCTAAAACTTAACATTGCACATTTTAGTGCTAACATGTTTTAGTGCTAAATTTCTGCTAAAAAAAACAATAGACACATCACAAAATTTGTAATTGTTTTACTGGTTATAATGGGACTTGTATTAGTTTTAATGGAAACTGTAATGGGCCCTGTGGGTTTCGACTGGTAATTGATCGCCTTCTATTGGTGGCTTGTTAAAACCACTTAATCCTAACCGAGTATGTCTCAAAACACACTACAGAAAACCATTTTTAATGTTTTTGATGGTTAAAAGTTGATGGTTTGTAATGTGTGTAATGGTATTTGTAGTAAAAACCATTACAATTTCTAATGGTTTCTATTGTTTTTTTCAGCAGGGATATTTTACATTTTCATACTGAAAAGTCTTACATTACTAGAATTAAGTCTGTTGTAAGGCAATGTGTTGACAAAACACTGCAGTGAGATAAGCAAACGGTTATACAATTTTCTGTTTAAAATAAGGTTGGAGGCTATCCAATGAAAGTTTTTTTATCATTACAACTTATAGCTAATTTTCAGTTCCTTTGAAAGAACAGATCCACTAACGGTATCGAACATAGTCATGTGAGTGGCTCAGCAGATAACCAGGAAGAGGGCGGCCCTGTGGTCCGCTGATTAGTACACACTGTTGGTTCACAGCGGCTTTTTTATCTTCAGTACATCATGATCCGCCTGAAGTTTGCTTATGGGTACAGATTGTTGGAGTTGGGCCAAAATTATATTTCATAATTGTATTATTACATCAACAAACTGTACAGACAGCAGCCACACATTTTCAAATGGATGTATTCATTAGCAATATAGTGCACT
Source organism: Garra rufa (assembly GCF_049309525.1). Classification (NCBI taxonomy): domain Eukaryota; kingdom Metazoa; phylum Chordata; class Actinopteri; order Cypriniformes; family Cyprinidae; genus Garra; species Garra rufa. The sequence goes on along the minus strand of NC_133375.1, from coordinate 19,717,939 downwards.
GTTTTTGACCCGCCAGCCTTTGTATGTGTTTGTGAATGTGAAAGTAAATCAACAGTGCATAAATTAATGAGAAATGAGGGACGGTCCTATATGCATACATGTGATCATGATATGTGATCAGAATTTGGGAACAAAATGTTCTGACATCCAGGCTAAAAAAACAATGGACACCATCACAAAATTTGTAATGGTTTTACTAGTTATAATAGGACTCGTATTGGTTTTAATGGAAACTGTAATGAACCCTGTGGGCTTCTACTGGTAATCGGTGGCCTTCTATTGTTAAAACTACTAAATCCTAATGGAAAATGTCCCAAAACAAACTACAGAATACCATTTTTAACGGTTTTAATGGTTTTAATGGTTAAACGTTGATTGTTTGTAATGGCATTTGTAGTGGAAACCATTAAGGTTTGATGGTTTCTATGTTTTTTTTTTAGCAGTGATAATTTATTTAGAGAAGAAAAAAGCTTACTTGGTGCTCCGGTAAACATGATGGAGAACAGATTGATTCCCATGGTAACAGCATAGAAAACTGGTAATGCTCTTAAACCATTTGGCACTGGATCCTCCTGGAGCACATGGAAATATTGCCATTTAGCACATGGTAGAAAGCGTATGTTCTTTCTTTATTGACAACAACAAGAGATTAAAAACGTACCAAAACAGACACTGGCACATTATGTTACTGTACATGTGAGCTCAGATTTGCCTTTACCTTATTTAGGATGAACTTGCGGACAAAGTAGAAGAGAATGGCAGACATGATGCCTGAGAGAAGAGGTGAAAGAAACCAAGACGCAACTGGAACACATAAATCAATTGGTTAAACAAATAAGCTTAATGTAACATCTAAACAGTTATTCTCTCTTATCTTAAAATTGTACAACCCAAAATTTCTCAGGGCTGCACGCCGAGTATCAACAAACACCCAACAAGTCACCAGGGCTAAGCATGTGACCATGTTTCCTGTCTGTATAGTCCAAAATGTTCTGTTCCATAAATAGATCTCATTTGGGTCATGTGAAAATATATCATAAAACTAAGAGAGCTGCGTTAAAGCATGCTGGTGGTCTTTCCGCTTACTATTTCTGGGGTCACATGGGAAAATATTCTCTTTCCATTCACTGACTCATTCTTAAGGTAACAATAATATAATCTCACTAAGCACGCTTATACGCAAAATCTCAAAAATACTCAGTTTCACATACCAATGCGGAGCAATTCCAGCCACTTGACTCCCTGATGACCTCTAGCAACCATGGAAAAGCCGATTGTGGCACCCACAATGCAGTGTGTTCCAGAGATGGGAAGTTTCAAGAACGAAGCTACGAGTTGCCAAACAGCAGATCCTGTAATAGGACAAAACCAAACATATTGTGAGCTTTTGACGTGAGAAACACAAGTCACGACAACATGATAAAAGTTCCACCTAGGTGGCATGCTCGCAATTTACTGGATTCAGCTGAATCGTGTTCACCTCAGTGACTATAATAGACATGTGGATTTGTTAAAGTATGTATTGGCTTTGAGTAAAAGGATGATTTAAAGGAGAATAGAGAGTTATGAAAGTCAATGGGGTCTAAAACAACTCTCATTGGTTGCAAAAATATAATTTTATGGTCCACAGAGGAAATAATGTCAAACTTGTTTGCATTTGAATGTGTCTTAGCAGTGTGTGGACACAACCACCCTACAATGAATGAAAATACATTCACTCATTTTTTAAAACTATTATTTTTTTTTTCAAATAGACTCAGTTGTGACCCTGGACCACAAAACTAGTCATAAGAGTCAATTTTTTTCCATTGATGTATGGTTTGTCAGGATAGAACAATATTTGGCTGAGATACAACTATTTAAAAATCTGAAATCTGAGGGTGCAAAAAAATCTAAACACTGAGAAAATCGCCATTAGAAGTTCTTAGCAATATATAATACTAATCAAAAATTAAGTTTTTATATATTTACGGTAGGAAATTTACAAAATATCTTCATGGAACATGATCTTTGCTTAATATCCTAATGATTTTTGGTGTAAAAGAAAAATCGATAATTTTGACCCATTCAATGTATTTTTGGCTATTGCTACAAATATACTCATGCTACTTAAGACTGGTTTTGGGATTCAGACCCACAATTATGAAGCCGTTTTGATTTTCTGAGCAGTATGTCGTCATACGTCAGCGATAACAATGTCATGTAAGCAATGCAGGTGTTTTATATTTGGATGTAAAAGTGAATATAAGAGTCTTCATTTTCTCCTGACATTAGACGCAGTGGATTAGTTTTGTTTTTGATGGTAACGTACCACCGAATACACAAAACATGAAAGAGAGGGGTGGAGTGAGCAGTAACTCATTATCATTTAAAGAGGCATGCACCAAAATATCTAAAAAAAAAGTAAAAAGTGTGATATTTTACACAACCATTGAAAAACTTTAACTAAAGTATGTTGCAAACATTTCATAAAGACCCTAAAGAATCATACCAACTTGTGGAAAATGGCCATCCGGGTATGTACTTACCAAACATGGCACTGATGGAGCCAGCCATCAGCACAGCCTCTGAGCCATTGTACATGTGAACATCGATGATACCCGAACGGATGGTCTCACTGACTTTGGCCCCCAAAAGTATGGCACCCACTGTCTCAAAGATGGTAGCCAGGATGCAGGCCTGGCGCAGGGTCACAACTCCAGAACCCACTGCTGTACCAAAGGAATTGGCCACATCGTTGGCGCCCACAGAGAACGCCAGGATGAAAGCGATGATGAAGCCCAGTATCAGCAGCCAGAGAACACCAGACATGTCTGTCTGTGAGGCCGCTGTTAGCATTGTAACAGTTGCTAGGGATGCTAGTGTAGTGGATTCCATTGCTGGAGAGTAACTGCACTTTTGGTCTACTGTGAATCAAACTGGATTGGATTATTGAGGTATTTCTTCTTAATAAATAAATGTAATACTTAATAAATTAAAAATCGAATACTCTATACTCTATACAAATAAAAAATAATAGTTGTAGGAAGTAAAAAAGCAACTGTTAGCTACATATACTAATAACTGTGAAGGGTTTGCATTGGCTTTTGGTAGCTACGCAGAAAGAGACATCCATTGTGGACTAGATCTTAGTAGTGGTCGACGGTACATTCTGGAAAAGAAAGACACATTTAGATGGATTAGAGACTTTAAGACCTAACTATAAAAAAAGCACAAAACAGAAGCACACAATTAAAGTAAACCACACTGCTTTTATACGCCTTGACTTAGAAATAGCCTAAACTAGTAAACAACTACAAGAAGAAAATAAACAATATCTACAAATGTTTACAACATTTTAAAGGGATAGTCAACCTCAAAATGAAAACTGATTTACTCTCATGTAGCTCCAAACTTGCATGACTTATAAACACTGACTTTCACAGTACAGGCAAAAAATACAATAGAAGTCAATAGGAACCAAAACAGTTTGGTTACCAACATTCTTCAAAATGTTTTCTTTTTTGTTCCACTGAAGAACGTAATGCATACAAGTTTGAAACAACATTATGGGTTAATAAATGATGACAATTTTCATTTTTAGGCCATACAATTGTAATATATTTCAGACAGTAATTATCCTGTTTTAAAATTATGCAAAACACAATATGATAATCATAACATTTACATTTGTGGCAACATTTTACTATTATGTAGTATTTCTCCCTTAGTCACATGGCTAAAGTGGTTAACCAAAAAAGACAGTCTGGTGCTAAACAAAGTGCTCATGATGTTAATTTATTCAATTATTTATAAGCTTTTTTACCTCACCACAAACATAATGCTATTTTTTCCAAAAAACATTTGAAAAGAGCTCTACTGTGTGCCAGTGTAAGTAGTCAAGTAAGGAATTTCTAAGACAAAGTGCCATATTCATTTGGAAAAAAGAAGCTTAATAATGCTTCATTAAGCATGCTATTTGATTATGTGCCTAAAAATACTTTGATATTTTGATGGAAACTTTGAAACACAGACTATTACATAAGAGCCTTCTGACATCAGAGGGTCTAGAGAGACTCAGAATAAAAAATTTTACAAATTTCACACTTGTGCAAGAATGACTTACTTATTATTCAAAACAGGTGTTAGTTTTATCTTTGCACAGATGACTTATAATGTTACACAGGTGTCATAATGTTTCTTGACCACATTTACATGCACAAGAATAATAATTTGTTAATTTTCCAGTTATTTAAATGTCAAGTCTGAATGATTTTAGATATATACAGTTAATGGCCTACATTTCTAAGTAAAGTTTCAAGACTAAAATTGTACAGTTCATCAGGCTCTTGTGAGCTGACATGAATGAAAATTAATGATTTATTACTTTACAAACATCCTATCAACTTTGCCCTGGAGTTAAAATCCACTGTTAAATAAATAGTGCTGAATTTTGCAACCCAACACAAAATGTCAGATGTAAACGTAATACAGATAAAGTAACAGAGTACTCACCAAATGCGTTGAAGGATGTCTTCTTGATCGGTTGTGCTATCAAAAAAATGATTGATAAACAAATGCTCAGTTCCTGTGTAAAACACACAAGGTAAATATGACCCTGAAACCTTTCTTAGCCTTTAACTCCACAACTCAACTAACTGTAGCTGAGTCTGGTCTGTTATATATAATTACTAGAGAAGGAGGGGAGAGTGAAGAGAACCACACCTCCAAAAGATCATGAGACTTCTGTGAAAGGGAAAGACTTTTAATGGTTAGCCAGAAGTTTGCACCTAATAACAAATTGTACTTAAAATTTCATCATGTGTGCCCTTATGTAGACACATGTGTTTCTGTGTTAGTTTTCTCTATGAAACATGACCATATGCTTGTGTATAATATTACAGCAATGGGCTGTGAAATAAATATTACATAACTTTGTGTTTTACAAAAGCTTATTCACAGACGCCTCTTAATATAGCAGGTCTGAAAAGGCAACGTTGTTACAAAGTCTGCAAAAAATGATGAAGAGTTTTTTAAAGGAAAAGAAGCATTTAGAAGGGTATAAAAGGAAATAACTTTAGAATAAGCATATACAGTTGAAGTCAAAAGTACACCTTGAATAATCTGCAATTTTTTTTACCAAAATAAGACGGATCATACAAAATGCACGTTATTTTTTATTTAGTACTGACCTGAATATAATATTTCACGTAAAAAAAGTTTCCATACAGTATAGTACACAAGAGAAAATAATAGTTGAATTTATAAAAATACCCTGTTCAAAAGTTTACATACACTTGATTCTTAATACTGTGTTGTTACCTGAATGATTCACAGCTGTTTTTTATTTATTTTTTTTTGTTTTTTTGTTTAGTGATAGTTGTTCAAGAGTCCCTTGTTTATCCTGAACAATTAAACCGCTCGCTGTTCTTCAGAAAAATCCTTTAGGTTCCGCAAATTCTGTGGATTTTTAGCATTCTTGTGTATTTGATCCCTTTTCCAACAATGACTGTATGATTTTGAATTTGAAGATCAGGGTAAATTTAACTTATTTTGTCTACTGGGAAACATGTAAGTACCTTCTGTAGTTTCTGAAGGGCAGTACTAAATGAAAAAAATATGATATTTAAATATATTTCCATTTCGTTCAAAAGTTTTCACCCCCTGGCTCTTAATGCACTGCGTTTCCTTTTGAAGCATCAGTGAGCATTTAAACCTTCTGTAATAGTTGCATATCACCTCAGAGTCCCTCAGTTGTTCTCGGTGTTAAAAGATGGATCTCAAAGTCATACAGTCATTGTTGGAAAGATTTCAAATACAGAAAAATGCTAAAAAACCAATGAATTTGTGGGATCTTAAAGATTTTTCTTAAGAACAGCAGGCAGTTTAACTGTTCAGGATAAATAAGAGACTCGTGAACAACTAGCACTAAACAAAAACATATTTTATTTGAAATGTCTTATTCAGGTCAGTACTAAATAAAAAATAACATGCATTTTGTATGATCCCTCTTATTTTGGTAAAATATCACAATAATTATGTAATATTAGTCTCTGCTAAACTCAGAAAAGGATGAATCTTTATACAATTACCAATCAGTTATTAGTTCACAACATTAATGAACATGTCTTTTTCCATTATCAGTCACTAATGAACATCCGTTTTCCATGACACACATCTATCACCGTCAGCAACTTTGCCAGGACTGAAATGCTATGATGGACACTAGACTGCTGACATCTTTATTCATGTAATTATTTACAGTTTTAAAGTGACAGATGGTATATTAGATTTGGAAAATGCCTTCTCAGCTCAAATAAGGAAAGAGGCAGATATTTTTGGATCAAACTTTGAACCCTGCTTGGGTAGACCGGAAGGGGGCCTGGACTGAGGAACTGTCAACACAGAATTTCATGAAGATTATTTCCACGTCAGTGACCCACACGTCATGTTTGGCTGTGCTTTTTAAAGAGGCATTTATCTTTATTGCAGTACCTAATATATTGGTTATTGTCTCGTTTGAAAAAGAATTTAAAAGTGACAAGGTACAAACAGGTCAGGGTGAAGCATCTTAATTAAATTATGGTTATTAAAGGCTTACAACAGATCCGTCATAGATATCTGAGTGCAGATATATGATGATGCTGACCCTGAGGACATAATTTCTACTGATAACATTTGAGGTGACTTAAGGCACTTATTTACCGTTTAAATGCAAGTTGTTTTCTAGCAATATAACAGTGCTCAATCTATCATAAAGACACTACTTTTTGATTTTTAATTTAGTTTTTTCTTAATGATGTTAATATGCTAATTTGCTACTCATGCCTTATCATTTTCAATGTTGAAATATTCACATACATAATATTTATTTTCAGTATTTGATGAAAAGTAAAACTATTTATTAAAAAAAAACATGTATTTTTTTTTTGTAACAATCTCTAAACCTTTGAACAATACTGAAAAATAAAAAATAAAAAATATGGATTATAAACAACATGGTGTTGTCTTTGCACTTCATGTTGGTTCAATCACAGGGGAGTGAGGAATTTTCCCTTCGAGATTTTTTTTTGTTTCCACACAAACCCTGACCTCAGTCCTGACCACAGGCAGCTCCATGTGAAATACAGAAGAAGGTTCTGGATCATAGCCAGACCAAAATCAAATGAGCCTGTTGTTGTATCTGTCTGAAATGGCAGGTTTATCACTCTTCCTTTTAATTCAGAGACTAACAGATGTTGCTTAACATTTAACCTGCCGGTTATTCTTGTGAAATCAGGCTTGACATTTTCGACTTACTGCTACAAAGCATTTTTCAAACATAATATTTGCCTCTGGTTTTACAAAACAGATAACCTACTCATTTTAACTCTCTCTGGGAACATACACTAAAATGAAAAGTGATTTTCATCATCTAGGCACACAGTGGCATCTCTGTTTTCCCCCAAACCGCGCACTTAAACCTGTATTTAAACTCGGCGCGTAGGAAAACAGGAAAGGAATCTTCAGACTAAATAGTTTGGTTTTGCCGCGCGTCTCACCCACATGTGTCTGCAGGCTGCTCAGCCGACCCACTAATAGGTTAGCAGTCTGACGCAGAGCAGGAAGACGCTAAAATAAGCTGTTTTCTTCCTGCTCCATTGAATGCTGCTGAACTGGTTGACATAGATCTCTGAAGCCTACTCTGCACCAATCCCAAGAGGTTTTTTCCTCATGCATAAATATATAGGTCACTGAATAAAAATGCAAAAATGCGCCACTGTATGTAAACCACTGTGCTTTACAAATAAATGTGCAGCTCTTATTTATACACAGTGCCTTGCAAAAGTATTCATACCCCTTAATTTTTGTCATGTTTTGTTATGTTGCAGCCTTATGTTAAACTGCTTTAAAAAAAAATCCAACATCAATCTACACTCCAAACACCATAACGACAAAGTTAAAAACAACAATATTTCCATTGCATAAGTATTCAGACCCTCTTCTGGGTCACTCGAAATTTAGCTCAGGAGCATACATATCGCTTGTAGATGTTACTACACTTTGAGTGAAGTTAACCTGTGGCAAATTCATTTGAATGAGTATGATTTGGAAAGGCACACACCTCTCAATAAAAGGCCTAACAGCTGAAAATGCATATCAGAGCAAAAACCAAGCCCTGAGGTCAAAAGAACTGCCTGTAGAGCTCAGAGACAGGATTGCTTCAAGGCACAGATCAGGGGAAGAATTCAAAAACATTCTGCTGCATTGAAGGTTCACAGAATCATGTAGCCCATGTTATCCATGATGGAAGAAGTTTGGAACAGCCATGACTCTTCCTAGAGCTGGCCTCCTGGCCAAACTGAGCAATTGATGGAGAAGGGCCTTGGTTAGACTGGTGACCAAGAAGCTGATGGTCACTCTAGTTAAGCTCCATGATTATATGTGGAGATAGGAGAAACCTACAGAAGGACAAACATCACTGCAACACTCCACTGATCTGGGCTTTATGACGGTATGGCCAAAGTCAATCCTCTCCCCAGTGAAGACACATGAAAACACAATTGGAATTTTCAACAAAGCACCTAAAGAACTCTCAGACTGTGAGAACAAAGATTCTCTGGTCTGATGAAACTTAATTCCAAGCATCAGGTTTGGAGGAAACCAGGCACTGCTTATCACCTGCAGAGTACCATCCCAACAGCAAAGTATGGAGGTAGCAGCCTCATGCTGTGGGGCTGTTGTCAGTGGCAGGGACTGCAGGAGTTGTCAGAGTAGAAGGAAAGCTCAAGACAGCAAAATAGCCTCAGAACCTCAGATTGGGCAGAAGGTTCACCTTCCAAAAGGACAATGATCCTAAGCACACAGCAAGAGTGGCTTATAGACAACTCTGTGAATGTTCTTGAGTGGTCCAGCCAGAGCCTGGGTTTGAACTCAATCAAACACTTCTAGAGAAACCTGAAAATATCTGCCAACCCCTATCCAAGCTGACAGACCTTGAGAGGTCAAGAGGTGAGGAGAAGAATGGCAGATAATTGCCAAATGCTGATATACATTTCATACCAAAAAGACTTGAGGCTTCAAAGGTGCTTTAAATAAACGCGTTAAGGGTATGAATACTTACGCAATGTACTTATTTCAGTTTTTTAATGTTAATAAATTTGTCACAAATCTGTTTTTGCTTTGTCATTATAATGCTTGGAGCGTAGATTGATGTGGGAAAAAAGTTATTTAAAGCAGTTTAATATAAGGCTGCAACACAAAACGTGAAAAAAATTAAGGGGTATGAATACTTTCGCAAGGCACTGTATATAACATACCCTAAACACTGACTAAGAAGCAATATACAATGTGTCATGGGAGGATAAAAATTTGAGAACATTCAAGAGAGAAACTGTTTAAAATTTGAAACATGATAGGTAATAATCCAAGCATAATAACAGATGTTCTAAAGATATCGATGCACTAATGATAATGTACTGTAAACTGTTTACAATCATTTTTTGAAACCAATGATTATAATTTTTACAGGTGGTGTTTTAGAGAACCTCTCTGTAAACACCCAGATACATGTTTGCAGTTCAGTGTCAAATCTCAGACTGAGAGGTCAAACATTTACCAAATTGTGTTTGGTAAAACGATATAGTTTCATGTATTTCTGAATGTGGGTGTTAAAAATATTAATATTATATTAACTAGGCACACATATGTTTTTATAACATGTTTATATTTGAATATAAATATAATAAAATATGAAAATACAATATATTATTATGTTGGAATACACTACCAGTCAAAAGTTTTTGAACAGTAAGATTTTAATGCTTTTCAAAGAAGTCTCTTCTGCTCACCAAGCCTGCATTAATTTGATCAAAAGTACAGTAAAAATGTGAAATATTTGTACTATTTAAAATAACTGGTTTTATTTTAATATATCTCAAATTTGTCATTTATTTTTCCTGTGATTTCAAAGAAAAATCATTATACTTCAGTCACACAATCCTTCAGAAATCATTCTAATATTCTGATTTGCTGCTCAAAAAACATGAATTATTTTTATAATGTTGAAAACAGCCGAGTATCATTTTTTCAGGTGTCTTTGATGAATAAAAAAGTACCAAAGAACAGCATTTATCTGAAACAGAAATATTTTGTAACAGTATAAATGTCTTTATCATCGCTTTTGGTCAAATTAAAGCATCCTTGCTAAATAAAAGTATTAACTTCTATAATTTCTTCCATCATTTCTTAAATATTTTCAGATAAATGCTGATCTTTGGATCTTTCTATTCATCAAAGAATCCTGAAAAAAAAATACCCAACTGTTTTAAGTATTGATAATAATAATAAAAAAGGTTTTTTGAACAGCAAAAACAATGACAAACAATTGATTTCCGAAGGATCATGTGACACTAAAGTCTGGAGTAATGAAGGTGATAATTTAGATTTGATCACAGTAATAAATTACATTTTTAAATATATTCAAATAGAAAATAGCTATTTCAAACAGTAAAAATATTTCAAAATTGTACTGTTTTTCAAATATGTATTATAATAATATATTTAAAAACTTTCACTTTTAAAAAACACATAATCAACATCTATGTTTCACAAATGGCCTTTACCATTTTAAAATAATCAATAATCATTATATCACTTTTCTGCCTGCTGCGGCGAAATGCGTAATTTTTTGTTTACAATATTAAGCCCATTTCTATTTTTATTATGTGTCAAGGAAATGCAGATGCAAAGTGATAAGGCTGTTGTACAGGAGGTTTGAATGTGACTCACAAAGCCTGATTATTGACACAGTGCAACTGCAACTGCCCAAAACGACATTGATACAGTGACTGAACAAATCACCACACCCAAAATAACCAACAATTACATGCAATTTAACAAAGCCCGTTACTGTAATTATACAGATAAAGTGAACAATGGGTAGCTAAAAACGAATGAGAAATGTTAAATATCACGTGAAAGGGTAAATAAAAGATTATTTTGAAATACTTCCCACCTCTACTGAAAACATCACTTATGAAATAACAGATAATGACATGTGAACAGCTGTGGGAGGCCTGAACTATAAACACAAAGAAAAGAGCACATTGGCGTCTCTCTAAATCAATCTTTGCATTATAGGGTACAATGACAGCTTACCTAAGTAGGAGGCTTCATTTATTTATGTGCTCGCTGCTGTTTAGTATAATTGTTTAGGCTTTGTGACAACTAAATATATGGTTGTTTTTTCATGTTTTCTTACCTAGACATCTTGTTAACATGAATCTGCAAACGCTCAATTAAGAAAGACAGAAACAGCCAGCCAGTACTGCTTTGACAATACAGTAGAAAAGAACAGTAGGTCAGATTTTTTTCCCGCACATAAACAAGTCTAGGTTTGCGATCATAAGCCGGGAACATGTTAGTGCTTGATTAGGCAAAGCAACCCCATTCCCTAGAATCTTTGCTGCCAACATCTCCCATCAACAAACCTATTCAGAAATCTTTTCAAACATGACCCCTGAAAGCAGTCAAGCCATTTCTGTCAGTAATATTTTCACAGCAGGAGGACTGGAATTATAAAAAAACATTTGAAAATATTGATTTAAAATCTTAGTAAGCTCATTCTTAGTTCATGCTACTCGTATGTAAACACTAAAGCATATTTTTTTTAATTCAAACATCTGTTGAGATCTTATAACAATGAGATTCAGCCATGTTGACCACCATTAGCTGTATTGCTCTTAATTCTGCAAAAAGAGACCGTTTATTAGCTGTATATCATGAGTCACAATAAGTCGATATCATTTTACTGATGACAGAGGTTTACTCATTGCTTATTATAATTATTAAGGATAATTATTAGTTTTAGCTGACTTTGTTTTATCCAGCCATTGAATTGGCACAGTGTTGATGGTTTATAGATTATTATTATTGGTGAGGATTGAACCTGTAACCTTTTGGTTACTACCCCAGATCTTAAACCACAATGCAACTTACTTAAAATTTCCATCTGTTCATCTCTTGACCAGTATATGACACTTTGGTTATCAGCTTTCAGCGATTACACAGCAATTCAAAGGCCTTGCCACTAGATGCCAGTAAAGCTCAAATACATTATTGATTCTTTCACCTCTGCCCCTTTTTTTGAATCTACTACCTATGCTATTTTTAAAGTAGAGGTGAAACAGTAAAATAAGGTCATTAAAGGTCAACAAAACCTACGTTATGAGGATCAACAGTCCCTATAAATAAAATGCTTGAAAAAAGTCTTAATGAAAATTAAAATATTCAAGTACAGTAAATGATTAAGTAATAGACATACTGGTAACATTTTACAATAAGGTCAGTTAATAAAAATACAGTTGTTCATTGTTTGTTCAAGTTAGTTCACAGTGCATTAACTAATGTTAACAAACAACTTATATATATAATAATAAATTAGTAAATGCTAAAACAGTAAGATTAATAAATGCAGTAGAAGTATTGCTCATTCCATGTTAACTAATGTTGCTAACTAATGAACCTTATTGTAAAGTGTTAACGAAATATCATAAGTTCCCAACATTATAAAATAAGAAACGTGTTTGTTTGTTCATGTTTTATTTTAGATTTAGATTACTCTTTCATGATCAAACTATTTATTTTGCATTTATTTTTGAGATTATTTCTAATGTAATAATATGACATATTACTTTTGTTTTTAATGTTTAGCCTTACATACTCAATAAATAATAACAAAGAAGAAAAAGAAAGACAAAAATGTATTAGACTTTTATATTTCACCTTCTTTATGAATTCATAATTCCTATGCAATTACCTTGATACTGCATAAATGCAATAATTTAGTTGTAGGGTGTAAAATTAGAGTTTTTATATACTATCTGGACTTAATTCATTTCTTCGTCCATACTTCACACTTGCACATTATAGCAAAATGGTTCCATAACTTAATTCAGAAGCTAAGGGTGAACCTTGTATATGCATTTCCACATTTTTCTCCTATTATTTCCTCAATCGGTTTTCAAAATAACTAACGGCATATAGCGATTTTTTTCCCATGGTACTACTACTGTAACAGTTAAAAACCTGATTCAACATGCAAATAAACCCCTTATAAGTAGTTCACAAGGAACATGCTGTTTATCAGTACATCTCTCCTCATTTTTTTCCTCCATCTGTCTCTCCTTCATCCACCCCTTCCCTCCCTCCATTCCCTGGCCAAACAGGATCGGTAAGATCACTCAAAGCAATTTTCTCAGAAGCAAGGAATGTCTGCGTGTGTATCTGTGTGTATGTTGTGTGTGTGACCTAAAAGACTTGCTGCGGCCTGTATGGTACGCTTTCAAACCCCCCTCAAAAAATCCCTGACTATAGCCTCGGCTTGTGCCGCCCTGACTTAAGTGCCTTTGGGGAAGAAAAGGAGAAGAGTGATATGAAAAAAGCAAAACAGCAAAATGACTACTCCACAAACATTTTCCTAAAGTGAATTAATCACACACACGTTGCCTGGCTTCCTTGGTAACACAGCCAAGCCTGAGGAGCAGGGAGAAGAGGTGCAGACAGTTGATGTGTCACAGACTGTGCTGGTGCTGACTTACCTGTCTGTCAGACTTGTGAAGGTGGGAATGTGAAGGTTTGGTTGAATGTCTTTTTGAACTGTAATCCTACGGAAGTGACTCAGAAGCATGAACATCTAATTACTGGAATAATGCAGGGAGTGCTGCACAACACATAAAGGTCGAGTCTGCATCAATCAGAAGGCTTTGACTATCAACTTGCTCTCCGAACAGAAAATAAAAATTACCTTGCTTTCATTGCTAAGTGAATTTGGACACGCAAGTTTAAATAACTGCATACTACTTGTATGTTCTGGTGTGATTACTAAACAATACCTCTAGTCAATACACGTGACGTAAATATAATACGCGTATTTCTACATAATTTAAATAGGAACAGCAATATCACACGAGCAAAAGTGTTATTGTTGAGTCAGTAACGCTATATAAACATGCCTCAAGTGCTAGCGTGATATTGCTTTCATACAACAGATCAATAAACAAGTTAATATTGTGCAACTTACCTTTTAGACACAGTATTGACAATTACTTTTGATTCGGTCTGCCATCTGAAACTATTTTAATCGAAGCCACAACAGATTTGTTGATCGTCTCCGAGTAACACAACAAACATACTGGTCATCCCGAGTGAATCAGTGTCTTTGAATGAATGATTCAATGACTCGGTCATAAAAAGAGTCACTTGTAGCCAGTTGGTCCATCGAGGTAACTGCAGAAAGGTTCATCGAAAAAGTTTTAGGCACTTGTGTAAAAATGCTGTAAAATGAGGATGCTGTCAAAAATGATGTCATAAATAGATTTTCTTTATCAATTAACGTCTATTAACTAAATTAAATCGACATTTGGTGTGACCATCCTTTGCCTTAGATGCACTTGCACATAGTTTTTCAGGTAATTTTGCAGGTAGGTATCTTGAAGCAGCTTGGGGATGTTGTCACAGTTATTCTGGATTTAGTCCATCTCAGTTTTTTTCTGTTTCTTCATGTCATTCCAGAGAAACTGGATGATGATGAGATCAGATCTCTGTGGAGCACTGGATGTTGTCACCCCTTGTGCAAACTAAAATCTCACTGGATTATTAAAATTAATGGGAAAAAACATTTTTATCTTTTTTTTAGCTGGTGAAAATACTAGTGTTCTAATAATTTTGGCCACCAGTATATATACAGGTGCTGGTCATATAATTAGAATATCTTCAAAAAGTTGATTTATTTCACTAATTCCATTCAAGAAGTGAAACTTGTATAATGTATACATTCATTCCACACAGACTGATATATTTCAAGTGTTTATTTCTTTTAATTTTGATGATTATAACTGACAACTAATGGAAACCCCAATTCAGTATCTCAGAAAATTAGAATATTACTTAAGACCAATACAAAGAAATGATTTTTAGAAATCTTGGCCAACTGAAAAGTATGAACATGAAAAGTATGAGCATGTACAGCACTCAATACTTAGTTGGGGCTCCTTTTGCCTGAATTATTGCAGCAATGCGGCGTGGCATAGAGTCGATCAGTTTGTGGCACTGCTCAGGTGTTATGAGAGCCTAGGTTGCTCTGATAGTGGCCTTCAGCTTTTCTGCATTGTTGGGTCTGGCATATCGCATCTTCCTCTTCACAATACCCTACAGATTTTCTATGGGATTAAGGTCAGGCGAGTTTGCTGGCCAATTAAGAACAGGGATACCATTGTCCTTAAACCAGGTACTGGTAGCTGTTGGAAAATGAAATCTGCATCTCCATAAAGTTGGTCAGCAGCAGGAAGCATGAAGTGCTCTAAAACGTCCTGGTATACAGCTGCGTTGACCTTGGACCTCAGAAAACACAGTTGACCATTACCAGCAGAAGACATGGCACCCCAAACCATCACTGACTATGGAAACTTTACACTGGACCTTAAGCAATGTGGATTATGTGCCTCTCCTCTCTTTTTCCAGACTCTGGGACCCTGATTTCCAAAGGAAATGCAAAATTTACTTTCATCAGAAAACATAACTTTGGACCACTCAGCAGCAGTTCAGTCCTTTTTGTCTTTAGCCCAGGCGAGACGCTTCTGATGTTGTCTGTGAGTGGTTTGACACAAGGAATGCGACAGCTGAAACCCATGTCTATATATAACTGGGTACACTGTAAAACGTTTTCACCAGTTTCAACTTAAAAACTTAAGTTTAGCAGCTGCCTTAAAATGTTAAATCAACCTAAGTCATTTAAACTGACAAGTTAAATCAACTCATTTTTATTGTAATAAGTTAAAAAGACTTGTAGTTTTAAGCCGATTTAACTTAAAAACTTAAGGCAGTTGCTGAATTTAGGTTTTTAAGTTGAATCTGGTGAAAACTTTTTACAGTGTAGTAATCTGGATTACGTAATCGGATTCCAAAAGTACTTGTAATTAGAGTAAATTACATTTTAAAATCCTCATAATCAGACTACAGTTACTTTTATAAGGATTAAATGATTACATATCATTCACACAATAGCAATACATTACTATTCTTCTCCCTAATTTCTCTCTTTCATCTTTTAAATTTTCCTTTCTAAAATAGCCTACAGATTATATACATTCAGAAAGTCCAGTTTTATGGACATTCACACATTTAGTCAGCATTTGAATACTGAATTTACAAAAATCATTTTAGGTTTAAGAAGGGTTTCAACATTGCATCAACTACTGATGAACACATTCATTTTTATTTGCAAACATGGCTGCCGAGTGAAGATACTTGTTTTAAAATGATTTATTTTAATTGTAATTTTTATGATTTAATTAATTGTTAGCTTTTCTTTAAAATCACAAACCCCCTGCAGATATACGAAGCCTAGTTTGGGAAACCTTGATGTAAAATAATGTTTAATGCACTTCATGTTGTAAATTATAATGAATGGAACATATTTTCTTACTCTTTGCATTTTTTTACATCATTATGGTACAAGATAATCCTGTTTAAATCAATGTGATAAACAAATTAAGTCAAAAGTAATCCAGAAGTAATCTGATTATATTACCTAAAATGTGTAATGTAACGGATTACATTACTGATTACATTTTTTTTCATGTAATCTGGAATAAGTAACGGATTACAATTTGTAAGTAATCTACCTAGCTCTCTTTCTCTCTCTCTCTCTATATATATATTCTCACACACACACACACACACACACACACACACACACACACACACACACACACATGTTGGGTTTACATGTTTTATGGGGACATTCCATAGGCGTAATGGTTTTTATACTGTACAAACCGTACTTTCTATCGCCCTACACCTACCCTACACCTAAACCTAGCCCTCACAGGAGATTGTGCATACTTTTACTTCATCAAAAAAAACTCATTGTGCATGATTTATAAGCCTGTTTCGTCATGGGGATCTAAGAAATGTCCCCACAAGGTCAACATCTACTGGTATTACTATCCTTGTGGAGACATTTGGTCCCCACAACGTGATGAATACCAGGTACACACACACACACACACACACACACACACACACACACACACACACACACACACACACAATATACAGACTAAATCCAGAAGAACTGTGGCAACATCTCCAAGATGTCTCAAGAAATCTACCTGCAAAGCTACAGTAGCCTATTGTTAAAAGTTTTAGGCACTTGTGTAAAAATGCTTTGAAATGAGGATGCTGTCAAACGTATTGTCATAAATAGATTTTCTTCATCAATTAACTTCTATTAACTAAATTAAATTGACATTTGGTGTGACCATCCTTTGCCTTAGGTGCACTTGCGCATAGTTTTTCAGGTTAGTCTTTTGAAGCATCTTGGAGACGTTGGCACAGTTCTTCTGGATTTAGTCTGTCTCAGTTTTGTTCTGTTTCTTCATGTCATTCCAGACAGACTGGATGATGATGAGATCAGATCTCTGTATGGAGCACTGGATTTTGTCACTTCTTGTGCAAACTAAAATCTCACTGGATTAATAAAATATATGGAATAATTTTGGCCACCAGTATATATACACACTAAATTATTCAATTATATATTTAATTTAAAAAAATGAATGTATATATACCAAAAAAAAAAAAAAAAAACACTTTTGCAAGGGTGTTTCTAATACAACTGCTGAGAAGGATTTGACATTTGATGTAACCATTCTCTATTTTTCCTCTTTTGAATGGTTTCTTTCTTTCTTTCTTTCTTTCTTTCTTTTCTATTGCAATTGGAGCAAATTGAAACCTCAGAAATATGAAAAGGTCCATCAGATTCTATGACTGGAACTAACCTTTGAATACAATCATTTTTTACATTTCACTGGAAAATGTGTGCTGGAGTTCATTTTCTTTTGCTATTTTAGTACACTTCTTTAGAGTACCACCCTAGTCCTGAAATGAATCTAAAATGTAAGGCAATGACTGATGTCAGAAGGGATCTGTTTCAACACATGCTTTGACATGGATAGGAGGGTGCGGTCTTTTAAAAACCTGCTTCTCCTCTGAAAACCTCATGAACACTTTTGATCCATTTTAAATGCTGATTCAAACCACGATTATTGTTGAAGGATGATGTTCAGAAGTCAGAGCGGCCTACGCAGACCCCCACCTTCCTCTCTTTGGCTTGAGGAATTATAAAAACACTCCACGACAATCCACAGTATTTGTAGCCTGAGGGATGGAGCTCAATTACAGCAGAGCTGACATGCATGATAACAGAGAGAAAATGACGGCATAAATGCATGTTTAGATCTTCAGCTGCAGAAAGGGCACGGTGATGTTAACTACAATGACAAATAAGAGCCTCTACACTTATTTTATAATTAAGAGATGAATCTTGCTTTGGAGTCAATGAGTTATTCACAATAAGTGTGAATGGTTCGTAATTTCATTGGGCACAAAACAAAGGATTAATTCTCATTTAAAAGCTTATTCATACCATGACTCATGGCACACTTCATATATCAAATGTCCAATAGAAAAGGAGACTTTCTACTTTAAAACTGCAATGAGATTAGCCTAAATGGAGCATTTTGCTAACGGTTCTCTTCAAAGAAAAAGACTATTAATCTGACATGTGTCACCTTTAGAGTTTTAACGATATTTCACATTGTGCTAAGAAGTCTGCAATCAAAAATCAAAGATTTCAATATAAACTCAAACATTTTTCATCAAACTTTTCTGTAATATATGCATTTACTGTAATAATGTTCAGTATCATCTTACTGTCTGTCAACAGTTGTCTCCCTGTCAGGTTTTTCAAGTTTCTATTTTTATTTCTCCTGAAGGATTGTAGAAGAGACACCTGAGACAAAGTGAATGCTAAACGGAAACATAAACATAAACAGTCTCCTGAACAGAATCATAAATATTTTTCTAAGATGATGCTTCTTAATATTAACACTTTACAATAAGGTTCCATCTGTTAACATTAATTACATCAGTTATCATGAACTAACAACAAAACACTACTAAAGCATGTAATTTTGATTATTCATTTCTGAGGTACAGTATGTAAGTATAGCATAATGTACATCCAGCTGGTTGTTATCGCACAAGCCCGACAGATGTATCTGAAGGGCTTTATTTTGCAATTACAACCGGCTAGATATACATTATCCTGCTTATTACACGGCTACTTGCCACAAAACAAAATAATTAGACACAAAGCATTGTAATCTTAAGTAAGTAATCTTAAGTAATCTTAAGTATTTAAAATTAAACTTTTTAAAAATCGTACTAGTTTGTTAGTTATCTTAATTAGGGATGCACCGATACGAATCGGCCGATCATGCTTGCGCGTTTTTTACTACACACAGCCGTTGTTCACTGACGAGCTGCGCACATTCACACTGATAATGAACATTGATTTGCGCAGCTCGTCGGTAAACAACGGCTGTGTGTAGTATATACGGCTCAACGTGAAATCACGCACCTGATGGCATTTACCGCTGATTACAGAACCGGCTTTACTGACAAAACGCAAGCATGATCGGCCGATTCGTATCGGTGCATCCCTAATCTTAATCCATTACAATCGTCACAAAATGGCAGGAGATGCATTTGTATAGAGCGGGTCCGTGTTAACTGTACACAGAATATTGAGTTTTTGAGTTTTAATATTTTATTAGCCAACCAAACGCAGAAGGAAATATGTTTTTAGCAAGCAAATAGCGCAAACTGCAGTTACCCGGATTAACCTGTGTTAATAGTTTTTACTAGGGCTGTGAATCTTTGGGTAGACAGCGAATCGATTCGATTCAGAGGTTTTTGATTCGATTCAAAAACAATTTTTGCAAATCAGAACGATTCGATTCGATTAACAATGAAATTTGATTCGATTCGATTATTAACGATTCTATTCTGTAAATTTTAGTATACATCTGTATCTGAGCAAATAAAATCATTTTTTGGGAAATTCATGACCATTCAATAGATTTAATAACTTGATTCAGGACTTCAGTTCAATAGCTTAACTTCTTAGGACTCAAAATACATTAAGGCAAGTAAACCCAGAAAAATAATACTACTTCTACATATTCAATGCACCATGAGTGCTTTTATTGTAAACATTGCACACATTTCCTGAACATTTAGGAAATACAGCAAAGTGTGTACATACAGCAAAGGAAGTGTGTAAATACAGCAAAGACACTGTATTTGTACACTTCTCACGTCTGACCCTGAAATACTAGCTGCTTTAGGTTCAGGTATGTCTATATTAATGGCATGACGTCTGCGGAGATGGTTCCTAAGGTTCGTATTTTAACTCAGATTTACAATGTCTGCAAACTGCAACGGACTTGTCAATCTTTCCATTTACTTTGTGAAAACCGAAGTAATCCCAAACCTATGATCTCATGTTGGCTGGTGCCTTGCAAATTTCTCCTTCTTCGTTGCCCTCCATTGTGCACTGCTGCGTTTATTCAGATGACAACAAACAGGCGCGAATTGAAGATTAGTGACGTAATCCACTGCGCCACTGCAGTGAGGGCGCACTTTACGGGTAAAGACTAGAGGGATACATGATTGGCTACTGGGCATGCGCACATCAATCTAACGTTATTTTTATCACACTGTACAACAATAATACTGTTTTTTTATTACAGTAAGGGCTAGGTTTAGGGTTGGGGTAGGTGTAGACGTTAAAAAAACACAATCTAATAGGTAGAAAAATTTATTTCATTGTTAGTTTCCGGTCTTAGACGTATCCCTTCTAGCCACAACCTTTACGTCGCAGACGCAACTAATTTAAGATTTATTTTGATTTTTTTAAATTATCCATCGTATATTCGTTAAATAATCGCGATTCATTCGATTTTAAAATATTAAATCGATTATTGACTGAAACAAACGATTCACGATTCAAAAATCCATGTTTCAAGATCGATGCATATGCATCGGCAGGATTTGTAATCGATGCATCGAGAAAATGAATGAATCGTTACACCCCTAGTTTTTACTGATTGTTATTGGAGAATAACACAGGCTCATCCGGGTAACTGCCTGCAGTGGGCGCTGTTCACTTGCTGGGAACATTTTTTATTCGTGGAAACTTTGCGTTTGGTTTGCTAATAAAATATTAAAACTCAATTCAATGTTATGAGTACAGTTCTATTAATTATGTCATCCTGGTATCGCGAACTCTCTCTTTTTCATACAAACGCATCTGCTGCCAATTGCGACCACTGTTTTGTACACTGTAATGGATTATAAAATAACTAGCAAACTGGTAAGATTTTAAAGCATTTTCTTCTTAAATTAATCATGGCTATATGATATACTCGATTCTGATTGGTCAGTCAGCACGTTCCAAAGTATATTATTCCTGATAACAGCCGGTAAAAATTATTAACACAGGCTCATTTGGGTAACTGCAGTCACTTGCTAAGAACATTTTTTCTTCATGGAAGCTTATGTACACAATATTCTGTGTACAATTATTTAATTATCTAATCATGGTATCGAAGACGCACTTTCTCTTGTTTCAATACAGCTGCTGCCATTTTGCGGCGATTGTAAGATAATACCAAACTAGTAAGATTTTAAAGTGGTCATCGGATGCAAAACTCACTTTTACATGTTTTTACATTAATGTGCGTTGGCAGTTTGTATACACAACCATCCTACAATGATAAAAATCCACTCAGTGGTATTTTTTTAATCTTTAAAAGTAGGCTAATATCCCCTTTTTAAAATTAGGTCATTTTCAGCTTCTTGTCACACAGTTGATTGACATGAGCGTCTTACCTTAGAACCGCCCTCGCCAAGCTGAAACAGTCCGAATACGATTGCCATTGCGTCGCCTCAGGTGCAGAGGAAGACTCTAATTGAGCGATTGAGGTGTTCTGTTGTTGGATGTAATGATGAACATAGCAGTCGTCATTTACTTCTGACATCTGAGCCATTTAAGAGGCAGAGGACAACGTTACTTTCATTTTTAAAAGGAAAGCGCAGATCCCGATGCGTCTATGTTCGTGTGAATCATTCCTGATGCAGCTTCACCCACAGTGTAACGGTCTGGGTGTCTGCCCCTTTAAGGCTCGGGGGTTTTCGGGGAATTTCCCTTGCACAGCGTTCAAGTGTATATGCGTGAGGAATCCTCCTCCTAATCGTTCTTTTGTTGTTTCTTCCTTTTTAATAATAACCCTTTTTGTTAATGGTAACCGGCTTCGTGTGGTTTTTAATGCACAGTAGGTTACAACAGCAGAAGTGAGGAAAGGGTTTTTTATGCATCTTTGCAAATGGCCTTTCTTAATAATGTGCTTGTTTGCAAGTTTCGCCGATAAACGTGGCTAAATGCAGCTAAATGCAGCTATATGCGGCTAAAGTAAACATTACAGCTCATAATCCGTCAGCAGAGAGGGGCGGGGCGAGCAGAGCTCATTTGCATTTAAAGGGCCCATGCAATGAAATGCTGATATCTTGCAGAGCTGATTTTGACAAGGTAAAACGTTTTTTTTTTTTTACACTACTATTGAGATTTTTTAACCAAAGTATATTAGAGACTTTTCATTAAGACCCTAAAGAATCATATGGACTTGTGGAAAATGGGCATCCGATGACCCTTTTAAAAGAGTTTCATATTAAATCAATGACTTTTATCTCTTTACCTATTCATGTGGTGAAATGCCGTCTAGTTTGAACTTGCCACTTGCTAGCAACTGCTTTCTTCTTCTTATCCTTCAGATAAGCTTTGTGTTCAAATATGTGACCCTGGACCACAAAACCACTCAATAAAGTCAATAATTTAAAACAGTATTTGGCCGAGATACAACTATTTAAAAATCTGGAATTTAATAAATATCTTAGAACATGATCTTTACTTAAATATTCGAATTATTTGTTGGCATAAAAAAGAAAAATCAATAATCATAACCCACACAATGTATTGTTGGCTATTGCCCCACTGCGCAATGTGACGTCGTAGTGACGTCTTTTCCATGTCATTTTTGGACGTCCAATTTCCGTCCATTGATGGGGTTGTTCTGTGACGCCAGGCGACGTCTTTTTTCGACGTCTACCGCACGTCTAATGTTGACGTTGGTGGGACCTCCTTATAAGGGCTACTCCAAAAGTGATTTTTTTTTATATATAAAATAAATAAATTTATATATATATACACACTGTACATGTAACCCCTCACACACAGGTCCTTCCGCACTTGCTCCGCGCAGGTCTCGAACCCGGGTCTCCGGGACGGGAGGCGGACGCCCTCTCCATGAGGCTATTGCATCTCTTGTGATCAGAAAGTGCGGTTTACCTATTCATAACTTACTAGATGGCCACCGTTATATATAACATAAAAAAATAATAACTTGATTATAGGCTACTTTAAATAAAATAAAAACTGTTAAAGGAAAACAGGAAAATGTAAAAAAAATAAAAATGATAATAAAAAAACATATGGACTACCAAATAAATAAATAGTCATACAGATAATAAATCTTGTTTGTTTATAAATAATCTGTATTCGTATGTATAATCATGTTAATAGGTTCTATTTTGTAAAACACATTTACTGCAACTGCCATAGACGTCCAAATGACGTCCAAAAAAACCCAGATCAAATGTTGAACGTCAAAATGACGTCTAAATTGGGTCATGGATAGACGTCCAAATAGTGGACCTAGTTTGGACGTTGAATAGATGTCCAGAAATGGTCCGACCGACGGACCCAATATGGACATGATCTGCACGTCTATCCGACGTCCAATGTGTATATCACAACTGCCATAGACGTCCAAATGACGTCCAAAAAAATAAGCCAGATTAGGTCAAATGTTGAACGTCAAAGTGACGTCCAAGTTGGGTCATGGTTGGACGTCCGAATAGTGGACCTAGTTTGGACGTCGAATAGATATCCAGAATTGGTCATGGACCGACGGACCCAATATAGACATGATCTGCACGTCTATCCGACGTCCAATGTTTAGTGGGGCTACAAACATACCCGTGCTATTTATTACTAGTTTTGTGGTTCAGGGTCACATATTTTAACTCAAATCAATATTCCATGTCTAATTATTTACTTTTGTGGCACGTAGTCATGTAATAAGCGGGATAATGTCATCCAGCCAGTTGTTATTGCAAAATAAAGCCCTTCAGATAATCTCTGACTTCATTCTGCGATAACAACAGGCTGAATGTAATAGAGGGTTTGTACTTATGTCACGGTTTGGTCAGTTACCCAGAATGTGCAGCCTTATTGCCGATGGATTAGAAACAACAGCATGGATTGAATGTTTAATGCACTACTGAATACATTGTTCTGCTAATTTATGCTGTCTAAACCACTGAAAAAATGTGTGGAAGCTGCTGAACCTGTATAACTGTATAGAGGAGGACTTAGTAAGCAGGAAAGGGTGCAATATTTTGACAAACTAAAATTAAATATACGTACAATTAAGATATTAATCTAATATTTCACCTACCTGACCCGAAACGATAAGAACAACATGAATGCTGTCAATATTCTTGGCTTGGAAATCCTGGTTCAGTTTGGCCAACCACAAACGCCAGTTTTTTGCACTCTTCTTCTTGATTTGTTATATCTTTTGGCAGTCTATAGTACTCTAATATGTTTTTCCCAGTCTGGCCGATTAGTACAGCCTAAAACATGACAATAATTGACCATTTCAGTAGCAATAATCAGCAAAATTTGCAAGTTTTGTTCGGTTTAGTGGCATTGTTTACGTTTTGCAAACTCTATATGATCCAACAATGAGCAGTTACTGACTAATGTTAACAAATATTGATAAATACTACAACAAATGTACTGTCCATTGTTAGTTAATCATGACCTTAACTTTTTATCGGTATTCTACATCTGTGTGGACATAAACACATGCAAATGTACGAAGCAATATGACCACAGTAACATAATGTCCATCCAAAGAATTGTTAATCTTGCTGGTTACATTTTGCGTGGATCTGCTCTGCTAGACAATGATGTCATCTATACTAACCTTTCATGTGACTTAAAGCTGCCTTGAGGTGTCCACATTCCACAAGGACATCATGTTACTGCAACACCTTGAGATCTAAGCCACTGAGCATGAGTCATTTTGTTCTCTGAGAAACACTAGACTCTCCCCTGTATGAGGCCAGTCAAGCCTGCAACAGAGTATAGAAGGCAGGGCTTTTGGCAACAACAAGACTTCTTTGAACTCCGTTCAATGGCTTTTACTGTACCTTTGTGCCAGCAAATCTTCATCCAAACCTGTTCCTCAGCTTCTTGAACCTGATCTTGTGATTGACAAGTTTTGCATCTGATCTAACTGGCAGTTGATATATTTTTTTAGCAGGCATGGAAGTTATTTTCCAACTGTTTCCTATTTATCATAAACAATCTAAGAAGGTCAAATCTATTTGCCATTTAGCTGCTGGCAAGGTAAGCTTACGTATAAGTAAACGCGACTTGCATCTGGCCTCAGAAACGATGACAGGTGTTCTTATGATGTTCTGACTAATTTTACCCTCCCATAACGATCATTTACATAAACATACAACATCTCGCTCTATTGATTTCTGCTGGAGAAAAAAAAAATCAACTACTGCATGACCCTTGCAAGTCTAAGGGCGTTAAGCATGAAAGGTTATGTTTGATGGAGTGAAACAAATCCAATGTCAGCACTGTTCTGAAAATAGACCTATTGATGACTGAACGTCAGTTTACTTCATTAACCTGTTTGCTCTGTGGTTAAAGAAATGTTGATTACTTCAGAAAATAGTTTGACCCATTATGTTGTTCTCGTGCTGATAGACTTAAATTGAAAGCAAAACTGTATTTTTTGTTTGCTTTTAACATTTTGAAGAGTTTCAGTTATTTTCTGTGGGGTAATGAAACACAGGTTTAATCATCAGGAATTAATTAGATTATTAAAAGTCGCAGAACAAGTTATAACAACAAGTTTGATGAGGGATCACAAAGACAAATATATAACGTATGCTGGAATAACTGACGCTGCTGTTCAAATGTAGACTACTGTTAATATTTTTAAAAGCAAGATTGTGTACTATTATAATACAGTTTTTCTCAGTTGCTTAAACACATTTCTTGAAATTATGCCTCTTATTTGCGAAACTCTAAACACAAATCCACAACTCCTAACTCAATTCCCCAAACTTCCTATATTGAGGTCAAAATGAAGCTCTCCACTCAAAACAATTCAATCTTGCTGAAAAACCAAACTTTGCTCTCAGACATGACACACAAATCCTCAAAAACACACACACTACAACACAGTTTTACACACTGATGAGACAAATTCAAAACAATACTACGAAAACAATACAAATGATGTACACAACAAATCTATGCCGAAGGTTCTGATTGGTGTGCGCTAAATTTTGACTCCTAGTGTTTCCACTTGGGTAATTGTGTGCTAATTGAGCTCAAACTTCGCAGACTTGAGTGAACAATGTTGAATGCTTGTGCTTTCTAAATGACCACATGGTGTAAGCACTGAGAAATGTAGGGCTTTGTGTGTAGAGTTTTGCAGTAACAGTTCACCAAATATAACTCATTTGTCAAAGCAGGGAATAGTGTTTATTGTTTAGGGAAATGGGTGTGCTTTTTCAAAAATGGCGTTATTGTTTTGAAATTTTAGTTCAAAAGACTGGTTATAGTGTTTTAGCAATTGAAAAAAACTGTAAATATATAAGGAAAGGAAAGGAAAGGAAAGGACGTGAGGCCAAGTATGGTGACCCATACTCGTAATTTGCGCTCTGCATTTAACCCATCCAAGTGCACACACACAGTAGTGAACACATACACACAGTGAACACGTATTATTTTATGTGTATAATGTGTAATTATATTTTTTTCTTTTAAAATATTTTGAAAAAGCAATTTAGGCCTGTGATGCAAAGCTGAAGTTTCAGCATCATTATTTCAGTCTTCAGTGTCACATGATCCCTTCAGAAATCATTCTAATATGCTGATTTGATGCTCAAGAAACATTATTATAAATGTTGAAACAGTTATGCTGCTTAATATTTTTATGGATCCTGATACATTTCCAGTAATTTTTGACAAATAGAAAGTTCAAAAGAACAGGATTTATTTAGTAAAAATATAAAACTTGGTGTCCTTTCTAAATAAAATCAGTTTGTGGTAATGAAACAGTAGTTTAACCATCATGAATTGATTTATTAAAAGTAGCAGAGCAAGTTATTACTACATGTTTGATGAGAGATTACAAAGAAAAATATATAACGCATGCTGAAATAACTTACGCTACTGTTAAAATATATGCTACCGTTAATGTTTTTGAAAGAATTATAATAAAAACAATTGTTTTAAAATACTTCGAAAAAGATATTTATTCCTGAGATGGCAAAACTGAATTTTCAGCATTATTACTCCACACTGTAAACAAAATCTGTAGAAATTACAGTATTACTGGCAGCTGGTTGCCAGTAAATTACTGTAGATTTAAATTTATGCTATTTACTGGCAACAGTTTGTTCAAAGTTAATTGAACATTAAACATTAACAAGTCTTTATCTTTACAGAATAAAACTAAAATAACAGCCTCATGCAAAGCATTCTGGGAACCAAAATCTGAAGGAAAAAAACAGAAAAAGGTTAATGAAGGTTTCTGGTTCCCAGAATGCTTTGCAGTAGGTTGTTATTTTATAGTTTTATTCTGTAAAGACAAAGACTTGTTAATGTTTAATGTTCATTTAACTTTGAACAAACTGTTGCCAGTAAATAACATAAATTAAAAATCTACAGTAAGTTACTGGCAACCAGCTGCAGAACTACAGCAAATTTTTTACAGTGCAGTCTTCTGTGTCACATGATCCTTCAGAAATCATTTTAATATAGTGATTTGGTGCTCAAGAAACATTTTGTATTATCAATATTGACAACAAATCAATATTCAATATCAATATTGTTCTCAAAAGAACAGCATTATTTGAAATATTTTGTAAAAATATAAAATGTTGTGTGTCCTTGCTAAATAAAAGCAATTTCTTTACCAAACATTAAAAAAACTCCAACTTTTAAAAAAGTGGGGTGTGAAACAGCTTAGCAGTTTAACCATCAGGAATTAATTTGATTATTAAAAGTAGCAGAGCAAGTTATTACAACAGGTTTGATGAGAGATTGCAAAGAGAAATATATAATGAAAGCTGAAATAACTGCCGCTATTGTTAATGTTTTTGAATAAGGGCTGCATTTATTTGATCACAAATACAGTAAAAACTGTACTATTGTGAATTATTGTAATTTTTGTATTCTGAAATATTTTGAAAAAGCAGTTTTTTCCTGAGATGGCAAAGCTGAATTTTCAGCATCATTACTCGTTTTCAGCATCACATGATCCTTCAAAAATCACTCAAATATGCTGATTTTGTGCTCCAGAAATATTTCTTATTCTCAGTTTTGAAAACAGCTTTGCTGCTTAACATTTGTATGGAAACTGATCCATTTTCAGTATTCTTTGATAAATAGCAGGTTCAAAATTATAGCATTTATTTGAAGTATTTTGTAAAAATATCAAATTTAGTGTGTCCTTGCCCTAAAAGCAATTTCGATACAAAACAAAACAAAACCTGACCTCACACTTTTAAACATGTATGCTTATTGTTTGTTCACAACAAGACTAGAAATGTGGATTTGAGCATATACAGTTGAAGTCAAAAGTTTACATACACCTTGCAGAATCTGCAAAATGTTCATTATTTGACCAAAATAAGAGAGATTATACAAAATGCCAGTTTTTTTTATTTAGTACTAACCTGAGTAAGATATTTCACATAAACGGCATTTACATATGTGAATTTATAAAAATGACCCTGTTCAAAAGTTTACATACACTTAATTTTTAATACTGTGTTGTTACCTGAATGATCCACAGCTGTTTTTTTTTTGTTTTTTTTTGTTTGGATTCATAGAGGGCCTCATATGCAACTATCTAAAAAAAGCTCTTGATGCATTGTGTTTCCTTCTGAAGCATCAGTGAACGTTTGAACCTTCTGTAATAGTTGCATATGAGTCCCTCAGATGTCCTCAGTGTGAAAGTGCTGAAAAACCAAAGAATTGTGGGACCTGAAGGATTTTTCTAAAGAACAGCGGGCAGTTTAACTGTTCAGGACAAACAAGGGACTCATGGACAACTATCACTAAACAAAAAAACAACAGCACAGTATTAAGAATCAAGTGTATGTAAACTTTTGAACATAGTCATTTTTTATAATTGTAACTATTATTTTCTCCTGTGGACTATATGTAAACATCTTTTTATGTGAAATATCTTATTCAAGACAGTACAAAAAAAAAATAACGTGCATTTTGTATGATCCCTCTTATTTTGGTAAGATAATTAACATTTTGCAGATTCAAGGTGAATGTAAACTTTTGACTTCAACTGTATTTTTACTAAATCTTTCTACAAATATATATGTATTTATAAGTATTAATTTAAAAACAAAACCTACAGCTAATGCATTTGAAAAAAAAACGAGTTTATTACAAATATGTACAACCGTATAAAAGCTTGAAATTTACACAGGGATTGAAATGAACAGCAGTAGAGATGCCATACAGAGATGCCAAACAGTTTTCCACCTCTTTTTTCAAGCATTTGTTTCCAATTCAAACATGAAACTTTCCGACCAAATAATGTTTGGTCTGTTTTGCTCAGTGCTCCTCTTAGGTTAAAAGATCCTGGTACACTGTCTAATATAAATATGCACATATTATCAAAAGAAAGCTTACAACAGACGATGAAATGTTACTAGTAATAATCAGTGCAATCACAGTCAAAACATACAAAACCAGTGACACCCACAAAACCAATGACAAAAGCCAACTCCAACAATGCTTAGCTACCATGAAATGACCTGAAAAAGGTTTGACAATTCCTCATCTGCTCATGACAGCTTTTACAACACATCAACTGACTAGCTCACCATCGCACAATCTCCCTTTGGCTTTTTACAGCAGAAACGCATGGGCCTACACATGCATCTTGAGTTCATTTTGTCATATCTACATCAAATTCTCTTCTTCATTTATCAGACCATAGGTTTGGTGTGGTCGTGGTAGGACTGACTGAATCTTTGCAAGGCCTTTTGGGACTCTGGCTGTAGCCGGGCGAGTGGATGAAGGTCGGACTGCTGGGTGGAGACGAAGAAGACGAGGACGAGGATGAATGGCAGGAGGAGGATGAAGCTTTGAGCTGAAGCCATTTATCTCCGAGCGCTTTGGCGAAGTGGTCATCTACAGACACGCTGATGGAGGTGGCTCTGTGGTAGTTCATCCCGAGGCTCCTCTGGAAATGCTCTTCAACGTGGTCATAACTGTGCTGGGTAACGACTGTAGAGACAAAATCAGAGAATCAGATGATGATGTTCCAAACTATTCACTCTGATGAAAAGATCTGCACGGACATGTTCAAGGAGGAGCGGCAAGCTCTTTAGCAGCTTTTTACTTACTAGTGGAGTGATTGCAGCAGTCCTTTTTCGTTGACCTTGTTGCAGAGGAAACACAGGTGATGACAGATGGCCGTATCTGGAAAAGACAGCAAAGGTCAGCAAATCCTTGTCTCAGTACATTTAATTTTATCTATCCATCTATAAGCTTTTGGATTGGCTAATGAGTCAAGCTGATGGAAAACCATAAACTAAAATGACAAGGCAGACAAGTTATGTTTGTGGTTAGGGGTTCTACACTATTTCTCCCTCCATCCTGATGCCACTGGCAGGTCAACAACAGCACTGGTGTGTTCAGACTTGTTGACAACATTCCTCCACCCATTGCTCACATTTTCTCCCTGAATCCGGCTGGATTGCATATCTGAGACAGGCAGAGGCCTGTCCACACTCTGAAGAGCCACTCTCTCAGGAACACAAAAGTGCCTTCCTGCATTCTGTTGTGTCTCACAGATTGTGAGTGAGGAGGTACAGACCGCAGTGGCCTCAGGACAGACTCTGAGAAGAGGACGCTATAATACATCGTGTTCAATCAACATGTACTGCTGAGGGAGGGGAGGAGAGGATGGAACAACCACAAATTGGTCTTTTAATTATGGATTAGCATGCAGGTTTGAACACTACAGCGAGGACACTCGCTAATGTCTGGAAATGTTTACAGACTTTGATACAATATTATTCCATGGATGATGTATTCATGTATAGAAATGTATCTACACATATTTATCATATATTTAGAGTATTTATTACTACTATTTTAATCAATTATTTATATATTTAGACACACACACACACACACACACACACACACATATATATATATATATATATATATGTGTGTGTGTCTATATATATATATATATATATATATATATATATATATATGTGTGTGTGTTTATATATATATATATATATATATATATATATATATATATATGATGAACAGGATTTACACATATATATTAAATATTTAAATATCAGTTAAATAAATAAAAATACATATTTAACAATAATTAAAAATATATTTAATAAATAGTATATACTGTTATTTATATATTTTAATAATAATATAATCATTTTAATTAATATAATTACTATTATTTTTAATTAGTTTAAATATACTATTTCACAAATAATGTTAATGCTTAATAAGCTACTGATTTAAACATAGTTATCATATCATTAAATATCAGTTAAATATATGAAGTTATTTAAAAACTTTATTTACATATTATTATATTATATAATGTAAATGCAATGTGTGTGAATATTTTATATATATATATATATATATATATATATTTTTTTTTATATATACACACGCATTTTTACTATTATCTACTATAGATATATATTTTAATAATAATATTATAATTTTAATATAATTACTAATAATTTTTAATTAGTTGTGATTATTATTTAATATATAATAGTTATAATATAATTATATAATTTCACAAAAAATGTTAATGCTTAATAAGGTTTATACATATAGCTATCATATAATTAAATATTAGTTAAATATATGAAGTCATTTGAAAATATATTATTATTATTATTAAAAGATATTACATTTACATAATGTTTATATATATATATATATATATATTATTTTTAAATAACTAATTTCTTAATAATTATATTAAATTGTTTAATTTAATTACAAAAAGAAAAAAAATGCTACTACAACTAATAATAAATATTGCTAATAAACAGCATTTTAATATATTTACATTTTTACTATTACTATTTTTAAATCACTAATTTCTACATAATTATATTAAATAGTTTGTACATATACATAAACATATATATATATATATATATATATATATATATATATATATAATTTTTTTTACTATTGTTTTTAAATCGCTCATTTCCTAATAATTATATTAAATGGTTTAATAAAACAAAACAAAAAAAACATACTGAAAAATACTAATAAATACTGCTAATAAACACTGCATTTTAATTTAATGCATGCTATAAGCTCAGTTGATTTAATAGCAGTAGTATTCACCTGTATTTGTCTGACTGTTGTGGCTTTGTTTTGACTCTCTGTTTTTTCTGGTTCTGGGCGCGGCTTCTTAATTAGGGCCAGAGGCTCGTCCATGACTGGGGTGGAGTACACTGGGCTGGGGATCAGGTGAGTGGGGCTGGCCGTTGGGCTCCAGGTGGATGTGGGGCTTTCAGGAATACTGAACCCAGATGATCTGCGGGCACTGTTGGCCAGACTCTTACTAAGAGCCCTCTCTCTTCTGAAACAGAAAGTACGCAAATGAGCAATCTAAATCCTCCTTAGTCCCTATTAATCTACTGGGTACTGGTTCCATGTTGGATAGTACACGGTTCATTACCTTTCTTCAAGCGTCCGTCCTCTCTCTGAACTGTGCTTGCGCTTCATGGGATGTGCAGGGCGCATCCGCACCCTGTCGCTGGTCATGTGGCGAAATCTGTCTTCGCTCCTCAGATTGGGCTGTCCTGTGAAAAGACGAACACACACATGCCCGTGTGACTTCAGAGATGATAAATGACATCGCTGCAGGGTGCTCACACGGTCATTGCCAGTCACCGGTTCTCTTACTTGTGAAAAGGTGTGGCAAACAAGTAAACAACTGACTCTTAATCCTCGAAATTGCATCACCGCGTGTGTATCTTAATTGTGGGAAAAAACGTTGTTGGGCCACCGTTAAATGTAAACTCCGTTAAGTGGCAGAGCGAGATCAACCGGCTCGTTCAGTATTACTGCAGAACTACCCAGCTGATTCACCGCTAACGGTAAATGTCATTCAAATTTTGGAAAACATGCGAGCCAAAAAAACGACATCAGTGAACAAATGAGGATATCGCTTGTTGTTCATACTGCTTTGAGGGGCAAAACAGGCTTTGTGGGTTAAGGCATGCGGCTCACAGCGTGTTTACCCAACATAACGATAGTAACAGACTAATCCAAACTGAAATACACATCACCATTCACATGCTAATATCACAAACAGTGTCAAGCAAAGGTCTCACGGTTCATCTGCTACAGGCTACAACTGGTAATGGGTTTAAAGCTCATTAATAGCTCAATGACAAATTTTAGTCTCAATATGACCTGTTATGCTGCATTTGAACTTTTTGTATACAAAATGTATACATGTAGGCCTATATGTACAATCCAGAATAGTCCCAAAAAATTTTAGTTAATAAAAATTTTAATTAAATACGAAAAAGTTAATACAAATAGTTGTATCTCGGCCCAATATTGGCCTATCCTAACAAACCATACCTCAATGAAAAGCTTATTTATTTAGCCTTTTGTACATTTTGTTGTACAAAAAATGACCCTTATGACTGGTTTGTGGTCCAGGGTCACATAATATAATATAATATGATATAATATGCAATTAAATCTTATTATAAAGTCAATACTTTTATATATACACTACTGTTCAAAGGATTGGGGTTGGTACAATTTTTTTAATAAATGCACCAAGGCTGCATTTGTTTGATCAAAAATACAGTAAAATCTCGAAATATTTTTAAAATGTAAAATAAAAGCTTCCTACTATATTCTAAGAAGTAATTTATTTCTGTGATGGCACAAAGCTGATTTTTTTTTCTTTAAGCAGCCATTACTTCAGCCTTCAGTATCACATGACCCTTCAGAAATTATTCTAATATGCTGATTTTGTGCTGAAGAAACATTTCTTAAAATCATCAATGTTGAAAACAGCTGTGCTTCTTAATATATTTGTGAAAACCGAGAATTTCTTGAATGGTAGTGTATATTTGGATATCTTTATCTTTTTAATTTGGGATTTAAATACGCAAATGATAATGATAATGCATTTTAATATCCCTCTCCCTTTTTACTTGACATCAGATTTGAGGTACTGATCCAAAATTAGTTTACCTGTCCTTTACATTGTGTGAAACATTAACATTGCCTTAAAAACTCCTCTTGACCCCATAAGAGATTTCACAACATCCTCTTGATTCACACAAAATAAGGTTAGAGATTTTGTGCAACTGATAGTGACTTACAGTAACTTAACAGTAACTTACACACCTTCACAGTAACTCCAGTGAGTCATATACCACAATCAGTGAAGGATCTTGAACATCTGCTAGACCAATTATTTGACTCTCAGCTTGCTAGGGATTTTAGGAAGTAGTAAAAACCAGATCACAGGCTTTGGATATCAAATCAACCACACATTAGACCAGTCAGGACCCGTGTTGATATGACCGGTGATTAACATCTGAGGTATTTTAGCACTGCATGAATGAAGTGTAGCGTTAGGTGCTATCAGACTTCAAGCGGATAGCGTTTACTAAATGCTCAAATGGCTTGGGCGATGAGGGGGCATTGTTGGCAAAAGCCTCTTTCACTTCCATACACTCACAGATCTCCTAAGCAGTGGACTGTGACAAGGCAGGTTGACTCTGCATGACAGAGGATGGGGGATTGGGTGTAAACCACACCTTAAACCTTGACTGATGACTGATTTTTAGTGCCTCGGGGAGGGATATTTTTCAAGGGGAGATTAAAGACAAAAAAAAAAAAACAGACCCACATCCTTTTTCTTATCTCTTTCATTTGCAGTCTTAAAACACACATCAAGCATATCTTCATCTCAACTCTGCTCAACTAACCTCCAAAACAAGAGCATCATAAATGTGTCAAAAGTTCTTTTCTTATTATATACGTTTTAAATATTAATTTTAGAATTGTTTACATTTATATGTTCAAATAAGATACACAAATGAGTACACCATTATAAAAAAAACTCTAGACATTTCATGATAAATTCCAGCTGAATGGTACATTTTCATGTATTAAATCTAATAATAATGATTGTTTTTGTTTTAAAACAATGCATATAACATGCACACATAATGTAATTCCCAAACATTAAAAATAAACAATACATATAACATGCACAAATACTGCAATTCTTAATTTTAAACTGGTATTAAGATATAAAATGTGATAATTACCTTCTAGGATGTACACTTTGAAGCCACTGCTCATCCGGGTAATGTAGTGTAAATTAGTGACCGCCATTCCTAATCTTCAGGGGGTTTGCTAAGCAGTGCAATGCTCCTAAACAAGTTGAGTTGTGAGCAGCAGAATCGTTCCTCACTGTGCTTTGAATTGTCACTGAGCTCAAGTGCTCTGCGCTTTCCATGATCATGCCTCTCTGGCTTCTTATTGGCTGGTTGAAGGCCGGCCCCCTCCCTCTGCTTTTGTCTGCATGAGGCGACCTATACTACCACAGGTGTCTGTTGGGAGGAGACAAACGAGAAGCTGTGAATTGCCTGCTGTCTATCACCCCCACCCCACTATCACAGCCCCAACATGGGCTAAAAGTGACAGAGAAAATCAAATTGAGCAAAAATGATAAAATATAAGTATTAGTGCATTAGTTGCATTAGTGTAAAAATGTATAATGAAACAAAACCTCACAAATAGAAGTCCAATCAAGCAAGAGATGTAGGGGTGTTTATTACAGGGACTGTACATGTGGTCTAATTGAATTACTTTAGACGGGCAGCTCAGAATAAAACTATCCGGTGGTAATGTGGATCTACCCTCCGCTCCAAGTATCAACATGCCAGGGCAGCCGGGCAGAGAGATGAATGGTTTCCTTGTTATATTATCACTGTTCTTGAGAAACACATTTCCTGGCATCACAAACTTAAAATTCGTAATTCGTGCTACATGTACAGACAGATTTACACAAATAGTAACTTTTTACAGAATTTTAATCATTTGAAATATATAATATAATATAATATGTGACCCTGGACCACAAAACCAATCTTAAGTATCATGGGTATACTTGTAGCAATAGTCAAAAATACATTGTATGGGTTAAAATCATACATTTTTTATGCCAAAAATCATCAGGATATTAAGTAAAAATCATTTTCCTTGAAGATATTTTGTAAATTTCCTACCATAAATATATCAAAACTTTCAAAAATGAGTAATATGCATTGCTAAGAACTTTAAAGGTGATTTTCTCAATATTTAAATATTTTCTCAATATTTAGGCCAAATATTGTCCTATCCTAAGCAAACCATATAATATGCTATTCTAAACTAAAAGAAGGTGCAATTCAATCTTATTATAAAGTCAATCATTTTAAACATACTTTACTGTTCAAAGGATTGAGGTTGGTACGATTTTTTTTTAATAAATGCACCAAGGCTGCATTTATTTGATCAAAACACAGTAAAATCTGGAAATATTTTTAAAATGTAAAATAAATCATTCCTACTATGTTCTAAGAAGTAACTTATATCTGTGATGGCCAAGCTGATTTTTTTTTTGCAGCCATTACTTCAGCCTTCAGTGTCACATGATCCTTCAGAAATCATTCTAATATGGTGATTTGCTGCTCAAGAAACATTTCTTATTATCATCAATGTTAAAAACAGTTGTGTTTTTTAATTTTTTGTGAAAACCGATCATTTCAGGATTCTTTGAGTGGTAGTGTATTTGGATATGGGATTCCAATTTAGGAGTTAAAACGGATAAACAGAACTTTAGGAATTTGAGCATATTTAAAATGGTCCAACTTCAAGAGAAATTGAAATATTTAAGATTAACTGATGAAAGCAAATTTGCTAATGTGACATTTGTACACCACAGACTGAACAAAATTAAGAATTGCTTGGTAATTGGTCAACAAAGTATTGATAGTTGTGTAAATATTGTCATACTAACAGTTGATTGTAATCTATTACATACAATTCTATTAGTTATCTGACATTATCAAGATGAGTTTGTTCTGACACAGTTTAACTCTTGAGATCTTGTCATATTTTATTACCGTTTTCTAAACTATAGCAAATAAACTGTGCTAATGTGAGAAATGTTGAAGGTGTCCAAATACATTTTTGTTTGACTATATGATTTGTAAAGAAGAATGAAAACAATGATAATATAAAACACTAAATCCTAGATTCAAAATCAATCAATTTTTGAACGTAACCATAAATCCTTTCGGAATTTCACTATCCCACTTTTCCTTCCCTGGATCCTGAATCCACAAACAAGTCTTGCTCTGTCTTTTGTTTCCTCTCTAGGAGTCAGCACCTGTCGACGGCCCCTCCTCTGCCCTAATCTAAAATCTCACCCGACTGCATTTTTCAGAGTGTTTAGCCCACCTGAGCTGCAGTCATTCCACCATCTTGCCCATACATGCAGTTATGTTGTCAGTTCCCAACCTTTATGCATTGGGCCTTTTCTTTCCACAGATCTGTTTCTCCTATTTCTTTCCTGGCAGAAAGACAAAGACATCAGAGTGCTGAAGAGAGCTTTGTACAGCGTGATCCTGCCTGAGCATGCTAAAGCCACAAATGCTTACATACATGACTGAAACACACTCCCTCTGGACACACACTTAACCCCATTTGCATTACGAAGAAGCCATCATAGGGTTACAAGTGAGTGCTGCTGCTCTACATAAGGATAGCCTTTACATATAACAGGTTTTTTTTTTTTTTTTTTAAATAAAAGAGACACTTAATACAGGTCACTCTCTTTTTTTAACAGTGCGAGAACTTTCTCAAAACACTTACTCATACGCCATTTATTTTGTAACATTCGCTGTGACTCTACTGTGATTTATTGCGTCTCGTCTCACTGTACCTGCGAATTAACACTGTAATCAACTACTGTAAATATTTACTGTACTTGCTCCCTATCATTATTGGATTGTCATCTATTTCATACCCACATTTCCCAGGATGCCACACACAGTGTAGATGCGTCTCTATAAACCACTGAGAAAAGTTTCTCACAATCATTCAAGCGCTGAAACTTCCAGTTTGATTAAATATGTCATCTCTAAGCTGTTTATGCAAGGTTATGTATATTTTTGAACATTTAGTGACAGGCCAAGATTAGACTTTACTCTGTTTGTGCTGACTGAATAAAGTAGAGGTTCAATTTCGCGGTTGCTTGGAGGCGCGTCATGTGGGAAGCGGAAGAGCGACCTCTTCCGGAAGAAATCAGTAAAGACAACAATTCCGGCAGCGCGATTATGAATACAGTCTGTCTAACGTAGAAATGTACACAATAATATTTCAGTTTTGGTTTCTGTGCTTCTTTGGAGATACTAAACAGTGTGTTTAGTGCAGAGATGAAGAAATGCCCGCAGAACAGGTAGAGCACTTAACGTTTTTGGCTTGAGGTTAAGTGTCGTTTTAGTGCAGAGTAAAAAACAGTGGCCTGAAGCAAATATGTTTTAAGTGAAGATTATTCTTGCCAACTGCAAAGTCAAAGATACTATATTTCATCCAAGAATGTTTATTTGACTACAGTAAAGTCCTATAGCTTATCCACATCTAAGCCCTTGTATAATTTTTAAATGTATTTTTAAGGTAGGTTAATTTTATATATACAGTCAAAAGTTTTTGAACAGTAAGATGTTTAATGTTTTTTAAAGACGCCTCTTCTGCTCACCAAGCCTATATTTATTTGATCCAAAGTACAGCAAAACAGTAAAATATTTTTACTATTAAAAATAACTGTTTTCTATTTAAATATATTTTAGAATGTTATTTATTTCTGTGATTTTAACGCTGAATTTTTAGCATTATTACTCCAAGATCCTTCAGAAATAATTCTGATGTTCTTCTGATTTGCTGCTCAGAAAACATGTATTATTATGTTAAAAACAGCTGAGTAGAATTTTTTTCAGGTTTCTTTGATAAATATGAAGTTCAAAAGAACAGCATTTATCTGAAATATAAATATTTTGTAACATTATAAATGTCTTTATCATCACTTTTGATCAATTTAAAGCATCCTTGCTAAATAAAAGTATTAATTTCTGTAATTACTTGAATGGTATAGTGTATAATGTTACAAAAGCTTTTTATTTCAGATAAATGCTAATCTTTGGATCTTTCTATTCATCAAAGAATCCTGAAATCCTTTAAATATTGAAAATAATAATAAAATGTTTCTTGAACAGCAGATCAGCATATTAGAATGATTTCTGAAGCATCATGTGACACTGAAGAATGGAGTAATGATGCAGAAAATTTAGCTTTGATCACAGAAATAAATTCCGTTTTAAAATATTCAAATAGAAAAATATATTTTAAATAGTAAACATGGTTGGTGAGCAGAAGAGACTTGTCTAAATATATTTTAAAAGTTTTAAATATTTATGTAAACCCACACAGCCTTTGTAGAATAAGCATTTTTTTTAACAAACAGTCACATATTTGTCGTTTTGCATATGTATGTTAGGTGTATAGGTGAAAATGTGTCTATTGTTTTGAATGGCAACGACTGTCTGAACCATTCACATGTTTGTTTATGAATACTTTTGCTCATTCACTAATGGAACGGCTTTGTGAAGGCGGGTGTAAGCTGCCTTTGTTAACGTAATGGCTCAGAATTAGGATCAACACAAGTGGCAATTCACTTCAATTCATGGCTTACATACTGTGCACTGTATGTATGGAAAGACTTGAGCAACTGGTTCCTGCTGGAGAATAACAACTGTTTTCTCAAGGGAAAGGGACCCCTGTAAAACAACTCCCTGTGAATCCACTAACAAGGGAAGAAGGATGTGGTGCAGAATAATTGAGTTTTATATCACTGCAGAGTGTGAGCTCACTTTTGTGTGTGTGTTTCAGCGCTACTGTAATAAACTCAAGAAACTAGCCTGAGAAAAGCAACAATAAAAAATCCGTACACCACGTACATGGCAAATACAGCCAACAGAACAAGCTGGAAAAACATTAAAATGGAAATTTGATATGTATGCTAGAATTTAAAAGTTTGGGGGCAGTACTATTTTTATTTTTGAAAGAAACACACTACCAGTTTTTAAAGAAAATGTTTTATAAAGAAGTCTCTTCTGCTCACCAAGTCTGCAATTATTTGATCCAAAGTACAGAAAAAACTGCAATATTTTAAAAATATTTTTATTATTTGAAAGAACTGCTTTCTATTTGAATATATTAAAATTGTTTAATTTATTTCTGTGATCAAAGATAATGTCACATGACCCTTCAAAAATCATTCTAATATTCTGATTTGCTGTTTGAGAAACATTTGTATTACTATTATCAATATTTAAAACAGTTGAGTAATTTTTTTAGGATTCTTTAATTAATAGAAAGATCCAAATATCAGAATTTATCAGAAATTAAAAGCTTTTGTAACATTATACACTATATCATTTAAAAGTACGTTTTTTTGGGGGGAAAGAAATTATAGAAATTAATACTTTTGTTTAACAAGGATGCTTTAAAAAGATCAAAAGTGATGATAAAGACATTTATAATGTTACAAAAGATTTTGTAAATCTAGATAAATGTTCTTCTAAACTTTCTATTCATCAAAGAAATCTGAAAAAAAATTCTACTCAGCTGTTTTCAACATAAAATAATAATAATATATGTTTTTGAGCAGCAAATCAGAATATTAAAATGATTTCTGAAGAATCATGTGACTGGAGTAATGATGCTAAAACTTCAGCTTTGAAATCAAAGAAATAAATTAAATTTTAAAATATATTCAAATAGAAATCAGTTATTTTAAATATTAAAAATATTTCAAAATGTTACTGCTTTTTCTGCACTTTAGATCAAATAAATGCAGGCTTTGTGAGCAGAAGAGACTTCTTTAAAAACATTTAAAAACTTTTGACTTGTAGTATAAATACTTTTATTCAGAAAGAACACATTAAATTGATCAAAAGTGACAGTCAAAATATTGCTACAAAAGATTTCTATTTTAAATAAATGCTGTGATTTTAAACTTTCTACTAGAATCCTGAATGATTTCTGAAGGATCATGTGACACTGAACCTGGAGTAATTACTAATTACTCCTATGAATAAAATAAAATTAAACTTATTTTAAAAACCTATTTTAATCTGTAATAATGTTACTATTATCACATATTACTCATACTACTGTTTTACCGGTTTTTTTTTTCATCAAATAAATGTAGCGCTGATGACCATAAGCAGTGGTGTATGTGTAAAATATAAAATATTTTTTATTTATACACAATATTTTTTATAATTACTTGTTGCTTACAGTATGTTTGGGGTCAAAATAAGCCTAGGAAACAACAGCAACAGCAATAAAAAAACAGGAAATTAAAGCTACAGTGCTGTAGATTTTGTAAAAAAGCTAAGAAACTTACACTTTAGTGTATATGTTTTGAGGTATTAAAATAAATTTGGGGTCTCTTATAATCTTATACATTTTAAAAAATGTATCCTTTTCCTCTATTAATTCATTTTAGTTTTAATTATGCAATTAAAAAAAAAAAAAAAAACGTATTTTGTCCCTCATTGCAGATGTAGAGCCTGTTCAGAAGGGAAGGGGGGAAAGACTGCAGTCCCACTGTAAAACTCTAGAGTAAAACAGCTCTCCAAAGTCACATCTCAGATTGCATTGTGTGCCTGAAGGTGTCTGGTGCTGCCCACGCCTCCATTTTGTGCTAATGTGGGTGCAACTGATTCACCACTCAAGTAATGAATGTGAGCAATGCTTTGTTTATTGATAGGGTCTGTCTGTCAATGCAAGGCCCTATTTCATTATCCAACAGAAATGGCCATAGCAATTATGTTTAAGAACATGGACAAGTGACAAAGGCAATGAATATGAAATGGTTGAAAAATTAAAATGTACATATCTTAGAGTCATACGAACACAAAGGCTGTGAATGTGTTGTTAATGTATTGTGTTGCATTGGGTGGAACCTGTAAACATTACGTTCCTTAATTTGAATGTCAGTCAGGTCATTTCCTGATAAATGACTTCACAGCAGAGATGGGGGCTACATGTCACAGATTTATTTCAGTACCTTTTAAGTCAAATGGCCAATTATTTACACTTTACTGAAAGCGATTTTGCATATTGATTTCAAAAGCTTAGTTTTTTTGTTAATTCTATTCTCCAAATTTAAGTTCTATTTGTGACCCTGGACCACAAAACCAGACTTAAGTAGCATGGGTATATTTGTAGCAATAGCCAAAAATACACTGTATGGGCCAAAATTATAGATTTTTTGTTTATTCCAAAAATCATTAGGATATTAAGTAAAGATCATGTTATTATATTTAGTACCTTTCCTACCGTTGATACATAAAAATTATTTTTGATTAGAAATATGCATTGCTAAGAACTTAATTTGGACAACTTTAAAGGCGATTTTCTCAATATTTAGATTTTTGAACCCTCAGATTCCAGATTTTCAAATAGTTGTATCTTGTATCTTAACAAACCATACATCAACGGAAAGCTTTTTTTTAATTTAGCTGATGTACAAATCTCAATTTACCCTAATTATTGGTTTTGTGGTCCAGGGTCACATTTCATTATGTTTCATAATAGCTCTTGGGCAAACAGCTGAATGCAATACAAATGCTTTAAATATATACTTGACATAGAAGAGTCAAATATATAATGAAGACTGATTTGATTTAAAGGCTTGAGCTGTGTGCTCATTTTTCATAAATGTCAGCTCATGTCACATGTTGTAATTTCATTGTAAGTATTATGATGTATATCCCAGTGTAGAAGATAATCAAAAAAAATTTATGACTG
Organism: Garra rufa; assembly: GCF_049309525.1. NCBI lineage: Eukaryota > Metazoa > Chordata > Actinopteri > Cypriniformes > Cyprinidae > Garra > Garra rufa. The sequence continues at coordinate 19,674,897 of NC_133375.1, read as the reverse complement.
GGATATGGTTCTATCCATCAGATTGAATAGAGATGATCTGAATGGCACCCTGCAGTGTTTTGTAAGAAATGGGTGGGATTTAAGCAATACAAAGGAGAAATCCAACATATGTCACCAGAAAGAGGTCTGTCATTTCTCCGGGAAGATAGATCTTAAGATCTATAATATGCATTTTACAAAAGAGTAAATTTTCATTTCATGCTGACTTATAATGATTAGTCCAATTTCAGATTGAAGATTTCCTGATAATTTTCTAACCCCCATGTCATCCAAGATATTCATGTCTTTCTCTCTTCATGCAAAAAGAAATTAAGGTTTTGAGAAAAATATAGTGGACTTCAGTGGGATCCAATGGATCCAAATTGAAGCTTCAAAGCAGCTTCAAAGGGCTCTACACGATCCCACACTAAATATTTGGATCTTATTTAGCGAAACAATCTGTCATTTTCTAAAAGATAATATACTAATTTACATGCTTTTTAACCACGAATACTAATATTGCACTAGCTCGACTTCACACATTATGTAATCATGTTGGAAAGGTCACATAGGTGAAAGTATGCAAAGAAAGACAAGTCCTTTACAAAAACAACGCTGTTGGATGATTTTCACCTACCTTTTTGAACTGAAGTTAACACATGAAGCCGAAGATGGGCATCACAGAGCTAGTTCAAGATGAGACTTAAAAATCAGTATTGACAGGAAGTAAAGTGGAAAAGAGATAGGGGGTGGGATTGGGAAAGGTCCTCGAGCCGGGATTCGAACATGGGACGCCCGAAGTGCAACGGTAAAATTTAATTTGAATTATTTTAATTTTTGTTCCTTGGTTGGGATCGTGTAGAGCCATTAGAAGCTTCATTGAAACTGCAATTTGGACCTTCTACCTGTTGGTTCCCATTGAAGTCCACTATATGGAAGAAATATAATATAATATTTTCCTCAAAAACCTTCATTTCTTTTCAACTGAAGCAAGAAGTCATGAACATCTTGTATGAATTATCAGGAAGTGAGCTAAACCTTAAAGGTATGTAATACAGAAAAGGGGTATATGTCAAGCGTCACCTGACCAAGCCAGAAGACAGGTCCCATCACATTACACACTACTCATAAATCAGTTGCAAGACTGCTCTGACACTTTTACACATTTACAAGCTCTGTTGCACTATATTGTTTACATGGTTTGCACTCTCTACCATGTGCCCTTATACTTGTATATTGTGTTTTTCATTTTATATATTATATGTTTATTTGTATTTATTCATTTTTTTTAATTCTACCTTTGTATTTAATGTTACTGTTTGTATTTAATGTTACTTGTATGCACCATGGGTCTGAGAGTAATGCAATTTCAATTCTCTGTATGTCCTGTAGATGTGGCAGAATTGACAATAAAGTTGACTTTGACTTTGACATTAGCTTGTCTAAGAAAGTGTTAACAGAAATATCTATGTACTTTTAATGTAATCAGCTATTTTTATTACATTTCAATATCCGAATGTTAATGAAAAAAACGTTGTGACCTGTTTTACAGAATACAGCAGTCTAATAAAGCACATAACCCCCACTGATTTTTAAAGAGAATTTTTCACTGGAGCAGAAAGTGTGACGACTAGCCCCAGTCTTTTCTATTAATAGCAGCATCAAGAACATATAGATTCCCTGTCCAGGGTGCTGAAAATAAAGACAGGAAGAAGTAGTTCTGCAGTCACTGTCCAGAGTACTGAAAACCCATCACGGCTTTTCTTAGATGCTGTATATCAATACATTACATTCTATTCCCAAGTGTCCTTTAAAATAAATATCAAGGTGCAAAAAGAGCCCTTTGATAATAATAGTAAAACATTAATTTCTAACACTGCTCCAACATCACCTATTTATTTTGCATAGATTATTATCTCTACAAACAGTGTTATTTATCTGAGGCTTTTCTTCAAAGCCCCTAACAGCATCCCTATGATGTACAACAACAGTCCCGAGGGAACAACCAGGGTTTAGGTGTGTTGCTCAAGGGCACCATGGTGACAGTTCAAGGATCGCCACCTGCAGGGTCTGAACCTACAACCTTTTAGTTACAAGCTCTTTAATCACTAGGCAGCACCCCCCACTGTCATGCTCAATCGAAATCTCTCGCTTCCTTAAAATGAACACAAGCACATGCCAAATTCATCTCTCCTCCCCATTCATCTAAACAACCAGATCCCGGACCTGTCCCGTGCGTAAAGAATGTGCGCAACGGGAGAAACTGATGATGGGTCAGAAAAAATGACGAGGGAAAACACTGAGCGGATTACTAGGATTGGATGGCACGAGTGATGCAATCCCTGCATCCTCCGAAGCCCCAACCGGATCGCAGAAAATCTGGCTGGAGATTTTGCCTCACCGACTTTCATTTCTGACAATTACTAGACTACCTTAACCGAGCGAGCACACTTTTAACAAGTGCCTCTGCGTTAGGACTGCTTTTCTCCACGCCCGTGGAAAAGAATCTAAACATCATCATCATCAATGGAAGGAGCTTGAAATCCTAATGCCAATTGCTGAACGAGCTTTTCACTGATGTAAGTCAACCAGTCACTAATTACGAGCATTTATGTATGCAATCGTGATTTTAATAAAGCGTTGATTTGGTTTCTTTCATTTGTTGCAGTGCAGCTTTGCATGTTGTGAAGCACGACCTTTGCTTTGAGGTGCACCCTGGAGGATTGCGTATCGACTCGTTTTCACGTCTCGTTTTAAACTGAAACGCACGGTTGCAGCCTAGATATCAGACACTTGATCGGTTTGCCATTCCATCGTCTTGGATTTTTTTGTGCCGTGCAGAACCTACAGGGGAGTAATTTACCGTCGCATCCCTTTTCATCCTCACCATGAATTACCTGCGACGTCGACTATCGGACAGTAATTTCATGTCCAACTTGCCTAATGGCTACATGAGCGATTTACAGCGGCCCGATCCGCCGCCGCCGCAGCCGCAGCCCCAGCCGCAGCAGCAGCAGCAGAGCCCAGCCCCGGTGCTCTCGCCGAGCTCTCAAGAGAGGCGTCAACCCCCAAGCCAGTCTACCGGCGCCGGTTTCTTTTCCTCCCTTTCCAATGCCGTCAAACAGACCACCGCCGCCGCTGCCGCTACCTTTAACGAGGCCACCGAGAGAGGAATCGGTTCGAGCAACGCCAAGATACTCCTGGTCATTGATGACCAGCAGACAGACTGGTAAGATGGATTTGAATATATGACTTGGGGTTTATAAACAGATTTGTTTGTTTCACGTTTCAGGCTCGCACCTGAGGTGTAGCTCGTGCTAATACAGGCCAAAAGGAGTCACTATCCAAATGTCGTGACTCATTAGTCTATGGGCCTTTGCTGGCACGCGCGCCCGTGTAGTTGTGGGTGTGCCCGCGCGTGTGTTTGTGCGCATTTCACTATTCAGTCAGGGACAGTTAATGGAAAAGCAGTGATACCCTACGGCAAAGTATATTACATTAGCTTTTGAGTCCAGATTAAAAGGCCCTGTGTTGATGGGTTTAAAGGGGAAGTTTACTTTCAGAATGAACATCCAACATTCCTAATAATGTTAATGTCTTCTTTCTTTCTTCAGTCGCAAAGAAATTACATTTTTTTGAGGAAAACATTTCAGGATTTTTCTCCATATAATGGACTTCAGTGGTGGCCAACGGGTTGAAGGTCCAAATTGCAGTTTCAATGCAGCTTCAAAGGGCTTTACATGATCCCAGCTGAGGAATAAAGGTTTTATCTAGCAAAATAAACAGCCATTTTCTTATAAAAAAATAAAATAAAATGTATACTTTTTAACCACAAATGCTTGTCTTACACTAGCTCTGTGATGCCTATGATGTCTATGACTTGACGCATTACATAATTACGTTGGAAAAAAGTCATGCCCGGTTAGTTCTTTGTTTGTGTTCTTCAGTTTAAAAAGGTATCTCCATCTCATTTTCTCCTCCAATTTCAAAATCGTCCGACGTTATTTTACCTTTTTTTGTAAAAAGGTACCTTTTGGGCATTTGACATTCTTTGCACATTTGCTTTGTAATGTGTGAGGTTGAGCCAGTGCAAAACAAGCATTTGTGGGTAGAAAGCATAGAAATTTGTGTTTTTCTTAGAAAATTACTGATCATTTTGCTAGATAAGACCCTTATTCCTCAGCTGGGGTCGTGTAGACCCTTTGAAACTGCAATTTGGACCTTCAACCTGTTGGCCACCATTGAAGTTTACTATACACTAAAAAATGTAAGGTGCTTTAAAAGGTTCTTCAGAGCGATGCCTTAGAACAGGGGTGGCAAACATCGGTCCTGGAGAGCCGCAGCCCTGCAAAGTTTAGCTTCAACCCTAATCAAACACACCTGAACAAGCTAATCGAGGTCTGAAGGGTTACTAACAAGCTACAGCAAGTTGAGTTTTAATTACGGTTGGAGCTAAACTCTAAACTTTTGTGAAGCAGAAAGTTTCTTCCGATGTTAAAGGTGCTCTATGGAACCATTTAGACAAAAAAGGTTTTTCTATGGCATCGTGAAGCACCTTTATTTTTAGGAGTGTATGGAGAAAAACCTGGGATGTTTTCCTCAAAAACCTTCATTTCTTTTCGGAAAAGAAAGAAAAACATGAACATCTTGAATGACATGGGGGTGAGTTAGTTATCAGGAAATTTTCATGCTGGAAGTGAACTTCTCCTTTAAGAATAGATTGGCTGTGCTTGGGGAAAAAATTGTTTTAACACAAAGTCAAGGTAATTGAGGCAGTTTTGGAGTTTTTACAGGTGAAACTCTCTGGAGAACTTATAGGAACCATTTTCAGGATGGCTCAAATGTCCTATTGTATACTCAAGGAATTAAATGTATTTTCAGAACTAGTGCTGGGCGATATGGAAAAATCATGTATCACGATATGGATTATTTTATATCACGATAACGATATATATCACGATATACCAAAATAAAGTACGTTTTCAGTTATTCTCTGAAAAGTTTGACAAAAATATCATTGCATAATTTTTTTGCAACTTTATTTTTATTCGTTATTTGAAGTGACATTTAACTGAACTGTCACAAATGAGAAAAATACATTTTAGTGCAGCAATATAAATGTATCAAATGACAACAGATTTGGTGGAGGTAGAGCTACAGTAGCCTTCACATTTTTTATCCACATCATAGTTAAATAGTATTATCAAAATAAACTTTTTTTTTTTTAATTAAAATGCACAGCCATTTCAAGTTTCTGAGCAGAAAAGCACTCAATTCACTGATCTATATAATGACTGGATTGCTCATTGCGTTCTAAAATGCCGTTAGGCAGTGAAGCCACCGGAAGTGTTCGATCCGCCATCTTACTATTCCCTACCGGCAGAGTGCGCCATTGAATTCGCATGTAAACCACTGACCTAAAATCACCCGATTTGAAGCGTTTCATTCACACATCATTAGTTTTGAGGATATGTGTATGTAAATAAATTATACTTAAGATGTTATCTGGAATGTTTATGGTCTTTTCGGGCTGGATAAGCGATATATATTGAAATCGTTTAGGTGGGTGTGTCAGCTGCGCACTTGCAGACACAGGTGAGTTAACTGAACCAAAACGAAAATATATTTATGTACCCAATTATGCAGGAAATTATAAACAAAACCGTGTATATGGTATTAGTAGCCTACCTGAAATTGTATCGATTGTACAATATTGCTCTTGTACTATAAATTAAAATCTTTGAAATAAAGCTTAATGTCTTTAAGTAGTCAGCGCGGTATGGTGCGTTTTTTTTTTTAATGAGCAGCATCTATTTCAGTCTCTTCAAATCACCAAATTCTGTAATGATTTACTAACATTACTGTTTCCATGTGAGTAAAATGCTGTGTATATATGTTGAATTAATTATTAATTTAACGAACAAATCATTACCTGCTTCAAAATTAATAATGTTATTAATGAATATATAATAATATAACATACAATAAACGAATTAATAACAAAAGTATTGTTGAAACATGCAGTTAGCCTACTGTACGAATAAATACAACAAAATGACATAAACAGTGATTATTCAGATTTATGAGCACATTTTCTTTTGTAAACATATGTTGAACGCCCGATGTTTATGCTTATCTGATGTACATGACTGTAATGTAGGCTTTATGAACGTACATTTTTAATAAGCAGAGGGAATTCCCGACAATAAACAAATAACCGTTTACATGCTTAGGACGTTTGCGTTGTAAAAATGCACAGTGAGACTTCAGATATAAAAACGCTGACTTGTTATGTGATGTTTTCTCAATGAAATCGTATGATCTCCTATTCATTCAATGGAATGTATGCGAATAGTAGGGAATACTAATATGGCGGCGCGGTGGCTTCACTTTTATGACGTCATGAGCAATCCAGTTCTCTATTATAGATCAGTGACTCAATTATAAAAAAACAAAACAAAACATTTTTCAACCTTGTAGTGCAAAGTTTGCAAACCAAAATGAAGTATCACGCCTGTTTCACACATACTCCGTCTGCAGTCTGTGTACGTTACGTATGCGGTGCAGAGGCAGCACGGACTCGTTTTGCTTTCACACAGAACGCGTTTGCAGTCCGTTCCTGATCCGCGGGTGTTTACCACAAACACACCATTTATCCGTTATTTTAATTTCAAATACAAACGTGCTTTTTCATGATTGGGATACTCTTTTATCACAGTACACTAATACAATACTACTAGACATATTCACGTTTAAACTCAACGTATTATAAACAACGTAGGCTATTATTCAATGCACTTGACTTCTAGATTTGTATATTAAGTTGCTCAAGCAAGTTGCAACACATTTAAACACAGCATAGGTAGGCTATAGCTTCCTTTTCATATTGAAATTGGGCTATCACAAATATTTTAAATTAAAACTTACCACAGACAAGCAGTCAGCTCTCTGTGCCTTTCTTTCGTATTAAATCTTTATTAAAAAACATATTTTAAAGAACTTTTCTACCTGGACAAGTGCATCTATTATGTTGCCTTGTTTATTTAAAACTGCACTATTTTAAACCTAGCCAAAAAGCCACGTGTTGACTGTGAAACACAGTAGACTGCATTTATATGCATTTATGGTACATTTCCGTGTCAATCCATGTTCATTTTTCCAGCGAACAATGCGCTGTCACTTTAATTCAGCGCATGCAGCACAGCAAAAACAGACTCTGTGCCGAAAGGATCGCTCCACTGCTGCAAACGCACCGCATCTGGAACGCACTACCGGACAGCAACCGTGTGCAGTGTGAACGATCTGATCCGTTAACATGGGTGCCGAAAAAAATACGCAACGCATACGCACTGCAGACGAAGTATGTGTGAAACAGGCGTCAGCGTCGGGCGCGGAAACAGACTTTTGGCAGAGTTTGCACATGACTGTCTTCTGCTCCGTGTCGGAGCTCTTGAAGCCAAAATGCAACAAGATCACTGACGTACCCCCACGTGTCGGTAAAAGTAGCCTACTTCTTGTCTGCTGCCTGCGTAGCAGTTTCAGTTCCAGTAAGGGCTGGCTCAAACTGCGGCATCGGCATCTCGCAGCGGCACTTCCGGCGGCATGTCGAGATGCCGCTGTTTTTCTCCGGCAGGTGCCGCTACAGCGGCATCTCCAGATGCCAGAGCGGCATCGGCATCTCGCAGCGGCATCTAGCAGCGGCATAGCAGCGACATCGGCATCTCGCAGCGGCAGCGGCATCTAGCAGCGGCATCGGCATCTCGCAGCGGCATCTAGCAGCGGCATCGGCATCTAGCAGCGGCATCTCACGCCGGCATGTCCAGCAGGCGTACTTTCTTCTTATTAAAAAAAAATAAATACATTTCAACAAAATAACATAATATACTACAGGACTGTCATTTCTTAAGTATTTATCATATAATGTGTAATACTGATGCTGGATCAGAGCATGTGTGTGTGTGTGTATAGGATCCAGCAGTAAGTGTGTATTAATTTTTCATTTTCAGTTCGTTTCAGTGCCAACAAAGTTAGTAGATCACAAACGATAATAAATAAAAAAATGCAGTGTTTTTAATGTATTTGTCTATTTCAAATACTGCTTTGAAATGTTACTACTTATGAATATAAAATGTTAATACAGAAATTAGTTTGTTATGCTGCACAAAACAGATATCGCAGCTCTTATAGCCTAAAATATACTTAATGTCACTCGTTGTAATTGCATTTAGTAACAATTCATTTAGAGAGCTCTATAATTAAATTCCTACTAGTAACAATTCCAAACAAAGAGCTCTTTAAATTATATTTTACTATTTACAATTACAATTAAAGAGCTCTCTAATTAAATTCTTACTAGTAACAATTCCAATTACAGTGCTCTCTAATTTAATTCTTACTAGTAACAATTCCCATTAGGGAGTTCTACAAATGTATTTTTACTAGTCATATGTCTCCATTGACTTCCATTTATTTTTAATTACAGAGCTTAACAACATAATTTCTACTAGTAAGAATTTCAGTTAAAGAGCTCTACAATTGAATTCCTACTAGTAACAATTACAATTAGAGAGCTCTTTAAATCAATGTTTACTAGTAATAATTCCAATAGCTCTTTAATTCAGTTTTTACTAGTAAGAATTCCTATTAGAGAGCTCTCGAATTCAATTGTCACTAGTAAGAACTTAATTAGACAGCTCTTTAATTCAATTACAGAGCTCTGCAATTAAACATATCTTTAATGTGTTTTTTACTGGTAAAAATTGAATTGTAGAGCTGTGTAACTGCATTTTTATTAGTAATAATTAAATTAGAGAGCTCTCAAATTGGAATTGTAACTAGTAAAAACTGAATTAGAGAGCTCTGCAATTGGAATTATTACTAGTAAAAATTGATTTAGAGAGCTCTCTAATTGGAATTGTTACTAGTAATAATTAAATTGTAGAGCTCTGTAATTAAAAATGAATGGAAGACAATGGAGACATATGAATGGTAGAAATTAATTTGTAGAGCTCCCTAACTGGAATTGTTACTACTACGAATTGAATTAGAGAGCTCTGTAATTGGAGTTGTTAGTAATACAGTTTTTTTACAATCGTTTTTGCACTAATAACAGAACTGTAATATCATTTTTCAAAACTCTAGATACAAAACTCAAAACAGTCATTATTTGTAACACAGGCTGTCCAGTGTTCAAAACTTTGCATATTGCATTCATATCTTTAAAGAAGCCTTGCATTAGCAGAAGCATTGTTTCAAAAAACGAATTTATAATGAAATATCGTAGGAACATTACTTTAGATCACCCATACACGAGTTACCCATAGTTTCAATGTGTTTTTGCAAGTACAATCATTAAATATAGCTGTACAAAATATGTGATACAGGTTTCATTTTTTATTTTTATTTTTACTGTAGACTGAGAACAGTACAGACACAGTGGTATCATTGAAATACTGTAATGTGGAATTTACTGATAAAATAAATCTCAGCATGACCAGCTAAAACCAGGCTGGCAAAAACAGCCAAACAGCCTAGGCTGGTTTTAGATGTTTTTTTTCAGCAGGGTTAGTTTGTGTACCAACATTCTTGATACATTCTTTTTTACCAGGGTAGCCATTAACTCATTAAAAGCCCAAAAGCGATAACATAAAAATGACATCTTGCACTCAGTAATGTTAAATATGAAAATGTGTTCTGTAAAAGAGGCCATAGAAACAATATCTGATAAAGAATGAAATATGACATCCATAGATACACAGTAAAAAAAAAAAAAAAAAAAGGTACTGCAGAGGTTCAATTTTGTTCCTGGTCAACAAAACATATAAAGGTACCTTTAAAGGTACACAATGGGTCCTTATTGTACAATTATGTACCCAAAAAATTGTACCCTTGGTAACACCCCAGTGACAGCTACTTGTACCCTAAAAGGTATAGTTTTGTTCCTTTTTTTCTGGGAGTGTAGTCCATCTGGGTCATATTCTGTGGTAACTGGTGTCAAATGATCTTTCCTGAAACATGCACTATTTTCCATAAAAGCTAATCTTCAAGGGTAATGCAACAGTTACTTATCATTTTAAGCAGATGTATCAACTGATAGTTTAATCTCTGTAATGCAATTAATGCACACTCATCTCAAGATGTAATTTCAAATTTCAAAACGGCTTGACATTGTATGTAATACAAATCATATATTTTATTAAGGAATGTGATCTTCTAACTTCGTTGGCACTGAAACATAACTGTGATATTGACACATACTTATTGCTGGAGATAGCCTATAGCCACACAGCCACAGCCAGCCAGCCACACACACAGCGCCACGCACACAGCGCCACGCACACGCACGTTCTGATCCAGCATCAGTATAAACACATTATATGATAAAATGACAGTCCTGTGGTATATTATGTTATTTTGTTGAAATGTATATTTTTTTTTAATAAGAAGAAAGTACGCCTGCTGGACATGCCGGCGTGAGATGCCGCTGCTAGATGCCGCTGTGAGATGCCGATGCCGCTGCGAGATGCCGCTGTAGCGGCACCTGCCGGAGAAATACAGCGGCATCTCGACATGCCGCCGGAAGTGCCGCTGCGAGATGCCGATGCCGCAGTTTGAGCCAGCCCTCTCTCTTCAGTTTGTTGTTGCGACTCCAGGCATTCATCTTCAACCTCTTGCGTCTCCATCTTTAGGCTAAGCACTCACGAGTTAAAGCATGTCGCACTCGCAACAACGTAAAGCGTCACGTCGCACAAGACGGAGTTTCTTTGTGAAAAAGTTCGTTTTTATTCTTGATTATCACTTATAGGGTAGAGTATGCATTGCACAGCAACAAGACACTATCATACATTTGTCATAGCCTATTTAATGCAATATTTTCTTTAGTAATTGATAAAATTGGGTTAGAGACGATAGAAACGATAGAAGAGAAATAGGACGATAGACACTTTTCTATCGTCCCCACGATATATATCGTCATATCGCCCAGCACTATTCAGAACTACATATAGCCTTTCGTTTATAATGGGGTTAATGTATTGACTGACAGCGTAGAGTTCTTCGAAGAACTTATGGGTTCCTCAGAGGGCTGTCCTTTTTGCAAGGATGTCTGGAGGTTCTCCAGTGGTTTCCTCTGGTACGGTGATCTAAGGATCCCCACATGAAGCCTCAAGTATCTTTACCATTTTAAATTGTGTGATGTTGCACTCACTGTTTCCCATGAGGGCTAGTGACACATTTACTGGATATAAAAACCAAAACAACACCAAAAAGTAAATTTTATATGCATTTTAGAAACTTGGAGGCAACATTCTATCCATCCATCTGTCCATCCATTTATCTGACAAATTCATTTAAGGATTCTACAGTTAAATATAATAGTAGTTTATAAATATTCAAATGTTATTGTTAAGCTTGCTGCACAAAATCACAGTTACACTGAAACAAAACTCTCCTTTACACAAAGAATTCTTGCTTGATGAATACTTGAAATAAAGGATTTTCACACCATTTCACTGTTGCATAATCTAGTTTGGACACAGTTTAAGTGTTTTTGTTAACTATGACTCACAAGTGCAAAAATGTTCTTTCTTTTTCATCTTTAATTCTCCAGGGCAAAGGTGTTCAAAGGCAAGAAGGTTCATGGTGAATTTGACATCAAAGTTGAACAGGTGAGTTTTTTTTCTTGTAAAACTGACAGAGAAGTACAACTCAACAACGTGTTTGTGTGATGAATTAGATGTCAGACTTAGCAAAACACATCAACTGTCTAGAGATTATCATCACTCTGAGTTGCAAATGCAATATTGAGCTCTTGCAATTTCTTCAGTGGCAGTTGTTTGTGTTTGTGAAAAGGGATAGGATAATACATCAAAGCAGTCCCTAGTAATGAAATGCAAGATCTAATCTATTATAGGCGGGGATAAAAGAAAATGAATCTGTTGTGTCAATGAATAATATCCTTTAAAATAATTAGTCATGGATGAGACAGATTTGGTAGCAGCTTTACAATAAGCCAAAAGTAATTTCGACTAGAAGAAACATTTTGTTATTGAACAACTGCTTGAAATGATGTTTGGTTAGAGTTTTACATGTAATACTATTCATTAGTACAGAATAATCTAGGGATTTATGTAAGACTTTGGCAACATTATGGAAAACCAGGGATTCAAAATGCCCTTTTTTGACAATTCCTCTTTTCTGTTTTGAATTTTTTAATGAAATGGCAGTCAATGACCATGCCTTAAAAGGAAAGGATAAATGGATGGTATGTTTTAAAAAGCAGTTTTTGTAGTTTTAACATGTTTCACACTGGCACAGACCCCAGGTGCTGTTTTAGTTTAAATGCTTTGACAGCATCACTTCACTGATCACTTTCATTGATCCTTTCATTCCATCTGGTGATTTTCATTGATTTTCAAGGCTGACTTCTCTGAGGTTAATCTGGTGGCTCACGCAACTGGAAGCTACAGTGTGGACGTTGAGGCCATCCGCAATGGGAACAAAATCACAAAGTAGGTTTCACATCTGTTTTAGAAACTATTGCATTCATAAAGCATGCAATTCAGTTGGTTTGTTGATTAATTCAGCAAGCAATTATACAAATATGAAATCTGTGTGAGAGTAATGAATGCATGTTAGGAACATTTAGTGCACCATTCAAGATGATTAATTGAAGAAAATAAATGTACTGCATGTATATCTGTACTGTATAAATAGATTTGCTTCAGTTATAACAGTATAATTACTAACAATGGCTACCAACATTTCTGTGGTCATTTAGGTGTTTCAAGCCAGATTTTGTGCTGGTGCGACAGCATGCTTTTAGCATGGCCAAGAATGGCGATCACAGGAACATTGTGATTGGACTTCAGTATGCTGGTCTGCCCAGTGTCAACTCACTTCACTCGGTCTACAACTTCTGTGACAAACCATGGATGGTGAGCACTACATACATCAGTCCATAATGATTAGCTAATTAAGGATGTTCTTTGTGTATCCAGTTGAATTTAGTAAAGTATTTTAAATATTCTTCAAATAATCTTCAAATTCCCACAGTAAAGTGGTGTTTCCAGGACTAGAAAAATCATGAAAATTAATTAAATTGTTAACACTTTACTTAAAGTATTATAAAGTAATTAATATGTTTATGTTGTATTGCATTATGTTATATCTTTTCATAAATAAGTTTAAACAAAGTTACAATGCATTATAATATTTGAAGATTTGTCTTTTGTTTTAATCAGAGCTGGGTAGTAACTGATTACATGCAATCTGGATTATGTAAACAGATTCCAAAAATGTAATACTTGTAATTAACTTAAACTAAATTTTAAATACTCAAAAACAGACAGTTACTTTATATGGGTTACAATTATTAATCATTATTGATTCTCCCTAATTATTATTTTTCATCTTTTTAATTTTCCTTTCTAAAATAGGCTAATGCTTCTTCACAGTCTTCAAGTTTTGTGGACATTCACACAATGATCAGAACACATTGATTTTTATTTGAATAATCACTAGGTTGTTTAACCATGTATGTCTATGTCTTTTAAAGGCTTTTGTCTTTCAAACATATTGAAATGGACAAATTCACAAACTTGTGTCATCTGATCACATAATATGTTTATTTAGATTTTGCTGAGATTTTAAAATAAATATTGTAATATTTAAGTATCACATTTGCATGTTTATGGTTCTCTGACATTGGTTATGGTCACATGAGAAGCCCTTTTTTTTTAGAATTTAATTCATTATCAGATTTTCATTAAACTCATAAACCCCCTGCAGTCCTTCACAAACACCAGTTTGGGAAACCTTGATGTAATGTTTAATGCACTTAATGTTGTTAATAACAACAAATATAATATATTTTCTTACTCTTTGTATTTTTAGATCAATATAGTACAGAATTATCCTATTTAAAGAAGTTGTTCACTTCCAGAACAAAAAATTACAGAAAATGTACTCACCCCCTTGTCATCCAAGATGTTCATGTCTTTCTTTCTTCAGTCATAAAGAAATTGTGTTTTTGGAGGAAAAGATTTCAGGATTTTTTTTATTACAATTTATATACTTCTTAACCTCAAATGCTTGTCTTGTCCTGCTCTGCCTGAACTCTGTTTTTTTTTTCAGTTCAAGACAATTAGGGTATGTCGAAAAAGTCCCATTTTATTTTCTCAGACCCTTATTCCTCAGCTGGATTGTTTGAAGCCGCATTTAAACTGCATTTTGGAAGTTTAAACTTGGGGCACCATATAAATCCACTACATAGAGAAAAATCCTGAAATCCTTTCCTTAAAAAACATAATTTCTTTATGACTGAAGAAAGAAATACATGAACATCTTGGATGACAAGGGGGTGAGTACATTAGCTGTAATTTTTTGTTCTGGAGGTGAACTTCTCCTTTAAATCAATGTGATAAACGAGTTTAGTGAAAAGTAATCTAAAAGTAATCAAAAAGCTGTCTAATTATATTACCTAAAATGTGTAAAATTTTTGTCATGTAATTTGGAATCAGTAACGGCTAACAATTTATAAGTAATCCACCCAGCTCTGGTTTTAATGCATTATACTTGTAACAATGAATAGATAAGTATTATGCTGTATTATAACTGAGGTTACAATTATTCATGAGATCATGCAATTATGAATACATCATAAGGTGCACTACAAGGCATAATTAATGCATTAAAGCTACCTTGATAATGCATAATATAAAAAGGATTTAGGTGTTACCATAAAATCTTATCAAATGTCTATATTTCTATATATTTAATTCAGATGCTCTATTCAAAGGTTACAGCTTATTGTTGCTTTTGTATAGAGAGACATACATAAATCAAATCACTGACTTCAATGACACTGACTGACAGTCAATTATTTTCAATGAATTAGGTCAAGCTGCTTCACGAATCATACTTAATCATTCATTTGTCAAATGGTCTGAATTAAAATGATTTTAAAAAGGTCATTAAAATGCGTTTTCAAACAGGCTTTCATACAATTTTACTACAAAATGTCCGTAACTATTGCTGCATAATAGTTGTCTCTATTTTTATGTATGTATATCTGTGTGCGGGACGCCATGAATCTATCAGTTCGCTCAGTTGTCCAGATTGTACAAGCAGTTGGGTCCAGAGGAGTTCCCACTGATCGACCAGGTTTATTACCCCAACCACAAGGAGATGGTGAGTGTTTAACCATCTGTCCCTGTCCCTCTCTTAGCCCTCCTCACCAGTAAACCCTGAGCTATAGGGCTCTAGACAGTCCCACTGGACCTCGCACAAAGCTCCCATCTGTGGCAGAGACAGTGGTGCCTGGATGCAGTAAACAGTAAAATATATAAGACTCATGCATATTCAGTGCCCCAGTTTAGCACTGCTCCACTCAACTTAGCATAGTTATAGCCTTGTCTAGACTGGAAATTTCATAAACTCCAGACTAGTGTAATTGTGTGGTACATCACAGTTCTTATAGACATAGTTCAGGTTTTAATAGGAGAGGGAGGCTTGCTGCAGTGCCACCACCTCCTCCTATTCCTCCACTGCAGGCATCTTCACACACAAATGATCCCAGACACACTCTTTGCCAGAATATTTTTCTCTCTCACTGGCCTTTTTCTAAGATAAAGCACAGCAGACTCAGGCATAATTCTGTGGGCTCATTTTGTCCCTGAGCAGAAAGTTTTTGCTCTCGCATTTCAATTACTGTAGCAGTATAAAAGATGCCTATCAAGCACCGGTGAGACTGCAAACACAACATGTTCTCCTATTAATAACCATTTCAAAGTATAGCAACTTGTTGTTGGTGTCATTTTCTAGTAAATAATTCATTCAGATAAGAAAAATATGGCAACATTGTGTAATAATAACTGCAATAAAAACATGGTTGAGTAAATGGCATGTACTGAATTCTGTATTATAGATTAATTTTTTTAATCTAGATTAATCTCACTGTAATATTGGAATTAATCTAGATTAATCTAGATTAAAATGGCTAATTTGAATTCTACCAAAGACATTCAGAATGTGTGTGCTACCCAAATAATGACTAAAAGTAAGTCTTTGAGATCGGGTTTCTCAAGCCAGGTGGCGCATTAGACCAGGAGCTCATCTCCTGTTTCCAAAATGCATCACAAACTGCTTGACAATTGCATTTACAACATAATTAACTATACAAACTAGTATATTTGTATACTGGTAATTTCACAGTACACACAGGTTTGAAGACTCATTCTCACCCCCTACAGTGCAATTCGGCTAGGTATACATCTGCGCTAAAATATCAAGGTGAAAGTCATCATAGCTTGCGTAGTACAGACCCAGCTCCCAACCCAACTTTGAGAATAGATTAACGGCTATATTTGTTTTTATCGCCCGATAAGAGTCTCACGTTAACCACTCATATATATATATATATATATATATACAGTATATATACGAACACATCATGTCAAGTCAAATGTCTGGGAGTGGAAAGATTTTTTTTTTATGTTCTTAAAGGAAGTCTCTTGTGCTCACCAAGACTTCATTTATTTGAAATACAGTAAATATATTAAAACTGTAAAATGTTATTACAATGTATAATGCTTTCTATTTTAATATATTTTAAAATGTAATTTATTCCTTTAATGCAAAATGAATTTTCAGTAGCCATTATTCATTTCAGTCATTTCAGTAGCTATTAGTTGTGTGGCTTAATATGTTTGTGGAAACCCTGAAACTTTTTTTTTCAGGATCCTTTGATGAATAGAAAGGTCAAAAGGAATTGTAACATTATAAATGTTAAATTATTATTATTTTTTTTTTTAAATCGTAATATAACTCTCTTGTCATTAGATCACTACACCTGGCTTTCCTGTGGTTGTGAAGATGGGTCATGCCCACTCTGGCATGGGAAAGGTATGATTGAAACCCTTTATTACACATTCCTGGCAATTGCAATTTTTTTTTCAAATATATAAACTATATACAATTGAGGTCAAAAGTTTACATACACCTTGCAGAATCTGCAAAATGTTAATTATTCTACCAAAATAGGAGGGACCATACAAAATGCATATTATTTTTTATTTAATACTGAACTGAAATAAGATTTTTCACATAAAAGATGTTTACATATAATCCACAAGAGAAAATAATAGTTAAAAAGATCCCATTCAAAAGTTTACACCCCCTTAATACTGTGCTGTTACCTGAATGATTCACAGCTGTGTTTTTTTGTTTAGTGATAGTTTTTCATTAATCCTTTGTTTGTCCTGAACAGTTAAACTGCCTGCTGTTCTTCAGAAAAATCATTCAGGTCCCACAAATTCTTTGGTTTTCCAGCATTTTTGTGTATTTGAACCCTTTCCAACAATGACTGTATGATTCTGAGATCCATCTTTTCACACTGAGGACAACTGAGGGACTCAACTAATCCAGAAGGTTCAAATGCTCACTGATGCTCTAGAAGAAAAAAACATGCATTAAGAGCAGGGGGTAAAAACTTTTGAACAGAATTGAGATCTGAACATTTTATTTTTTATTTTGCCTAAATATATTTTTTTCGTTTACTACTGCCTTTCAGAGGCTACAGAAGATAGTTACTATATAAGTTAAATTTACCCTGATCTTCAAATTCAAAATTTTCATTAATCTTAATACATGGTTTTTCCTTCTGGAGCATCAATGAGAGTTTGAACCTTCTGTAACAGTTGCGTATGAGTCCCTCAGTTGTCCTCAGTGTGAAAAGATGGTTCTCAAAATCATACAGTCATTGTTGAAAAGGGTTCAAAAACACAAAAATGCAGAAAAACCAAAGAATTTGTGGGATTTGAAGGATTTTTCTGTGGAACAGGGGCAGTTTAACTGCTCAGGACAAACAAGGTGCTAGGTGTCTGAAAACCTTTGACCTCATATTATATATTATGAATTATTATTATTTTTTTTGTGATTACAGCTGTATCACTGCAATTCCTATTTTCTGTACAGGTCAAAGTGGACAATCAATATGATTTCCAAGACATTGCAAGTGTTGTCGCTTTGACAAAGACGTATGCCACATCCGAGCCTTTTATTGACGCCAAGTATGACATCCGAATCCAGAAAATCGGTGACAATTACAAGGCCTACATGTAAGAGACTAAAACCATAGCAGAGTTTTCATGTCAATATAACATGATGCAATCTATACCTTTAACAATATCATTGGAACTGATTGTACAACACTGTATCATACCTGCTGTTGTGTTTTTATCGGACAGGAGGACATCTATATCTGGCAACTGGAAGACCAACACAGGATCAGCCATGTTAGAGCAGGTGGCCATGTCTGACAGGTACACACATCCTACAGGATGTTCCTTTTTCCATTTTCCTATAACATGACATCAGATAACCTTATTAGATGTTTGCTCATCTAAAAATGACATATTACGCATAATTTAACATGTTATGTATTATGCATATCATATGCTAATAGCTCTTTTCCAAAACCCCGTTGCCTTCTAGGACATTATAGCACTATTTCTCATAAGATAACTCACTTACTGCGAATACCTAGACGGCATCACATATAGTTTATTCAAGATGGTGGATGAAGCAAGAGAAATGTTGAATATTCATTCATTAGTAATTCATTCAGTGCTAAAAAAAATGCATTACTAAAGTAAATTGTACGTTGGGGTCTCTGGTGTGTTTCACATGATATGCTGCCTACGTAAAATATGTCAAATCAGCCACTTACGACGTTCAATTTTTTGTTAGGATGAAGGCAGACATTTATGTAGGACATTTATTAGGTTTTGGAACAAAAAACAAAAAAAAAATGCATAAATTAAAAAAGCTCCTTGCTTTGTAGTTTGGCCAAAACATTTGTGATTGTATGGAAATATGAGTATTGTTTTATTAAATATGACTTAATTATATACATTTTATTAATTAAGCCATAATGATATTTTGGTTTTATTTTTAATAAATAGTGCAGCCCTAATTATCATAGTGATGCAAAAGTATTCATACCCCTTTTTCACATTTTGTTATGTTGCAGTCTTACGTTAAACTGCTTTAAATAATGTTTTTTCGCCATCAATCCACACTTAATGCACCATAATGACAAAGCAAAAACCGGTTTGTAACAACTTTGCAAATTTATTAGAAATAAAAATCTAAAATATGTACATTGAATAAGTATTCATACCCTTAAAATGGTACTTAGATAAGCACTGTACAGTACATATTACAAAAAATATTGATGATGGATTTTTTTTTCCAGGAATAGCCTACACTCAACAAGTATCACATATTTTTCTTGAAAAAAAAAAAAAAACAGTTTCATTAGCTAGAAATTTTTTTTAATCAAAGCCAAAAAGTAATGTCTTGCACTGCAGTAATCCTGATTTCCTTGTTTACTCTGGGCAACAGTGTGGGTGGATGCTTTTAGTGGAATGCACAAGGTCATCATTTGCGATTTTCCCTGCAGGTATCGTATGTGGGTGGACGTATGCTCTGAGGTTTTCGGAGGTCTTGATATATGCGCTGTAGAGGCATTGCATGGTAAAGATGGTCGAGATTACATCATTGAGGTAACAACATCTGCAAAAACATTCAGCGTTCCAAAATAACTCTATAAAATATCCTTAATGCCCTGGGCAAACACTCTGTGTGTGTGTCTATTAGGTCGTGGGCTGCTCAATGCCTCTCATAGGAGACCAGCAGGATGAGGACCGGGCTCTGATAGCTGACCTTGTTGTGGCTAAAATGAACCAGACCGTGCCACGCACTTCAGCTCCCACTCCAGTCCGTTCTCAGGTTAACACACTCGCTTCAAAACATCCTCATAGCTACTCAACCCAGGCTCAAACGTGCCTGTGGTGACATTTCTGCAAAATGAACTTATATTGCTTTTTGTATGCTTTGTGTCACAAGTGAAATGTGTGTGGCTCTAAAAGCATTCAGTTTTATCTGCAACAGATGAACATGAATTGGCAATGTTTTATTTCAGTGCTGTTGTACATAATGCAGCATTTTGGAAATGAAATGTCCGATGAGGGGCACGCTATCACATTCGAAAATATCAAAATATGAGATAAAAAATGTTAATGTTTTATGGTAACTCGTGTCACGGGACTTGTACCCAAGCACTCTACATCGCAAGCACAGTGCTATACCGGGTGAGCTGCAGAGTAAGTTTAGTATGTCAGAAAAGCTGTACATGTGGAGCTGTTGCAAAAATGAGAATTTCTGAATCAATAATTTGTCCTGTAGTCCCATTGTTTGTGTGAAAAAGTAATAAAAGTTACATATTCTCATGTGAAAAAAAACTGCTCTGTGCAAAATCAAAGATCAAATTTTAAACCTTTTGAACTGGCCTGCTGGTGACTCAAAATATTGCTACTCCCTGAAAGCATATCTGACCTAAAAACATGCATACAAAAACTGTCATTTCTGCTTATGCTGCATTAAGCGGTACAATGCTGCTGAGCAATACAGTAAAATGGAGTAGTTTCCTCCTACCAGTCAGTATTTATTGTTAAACTGTTCTAAAGAAATATGCAAAACTTATAGTCACAGCATGAGTCTGAGATCCTTTTTGATTGCAGTGCAGAGACTGCTATTTTCCATTATTCCCAGAGCTGTGATTGTAATGATTCATCGCCACACAGATGGGAGAGAATGAGAGTGAGAAATGCCTTTAATGCATAAGCTAAAGACTCAGACATCATCTCTCATCACCTCTGCATCAAATTGCTCGGTTTAATTCCCTCCACATTTGTGCTAAACTGATTGCCTGAAGATTAATGACTGCACTTTTGCCAGCATCAGCCATTTATTTATGTTTCTATAGTGATGTTCAGCTATTTTTTGAGGTTGCAGCTGTTTGGAAGTCTTATTTAGGACAAAACCTTCACATTTTTTAATGAAAGTGACTTCAAGTGTTTCTAAAAATACAAAAACTTGCACTGAAATTTGTGTGTCAGCATTATGTTTCTGTGGGGTTTGGTTTCTGATATACTCTCCCCTTTCCTATATTTGTTTTGTATTTTAGGCTCCAGCTGTTTCACCTCAACCCATTTCTCAGGCTAAAGTCCCCCAGGCACAACAGCGCCCTCCTCCACAGGGTAAGGGATTACACTGCAATAATAAAGCCAACCTCTCAAAATATGGTATATAAAAACACATTGCAACAGGTATGACATAATTAATGCCAGACATTATTGGTGGTTGGGAGTGGGGAACATTTTAGTGAATAGCATCTTAAGTTTGTCTTGAAATATAGCTTCTGGGTGGCTTATGGTACTTCTTAATTGATTTATATTAACGATTATGAAGACAAACTTGCATTTTACTGCCTATTACATAATCTTCCTTTGTTATTAGTTGTTGCTTAGCAATATACTCCATTTGTGAGCACCACAAAGTTTACATATCAGCAACATCTCTGGGATGACCAAAAATGCAAATCTTATTGTGTTGTCATGGTAAAGACATTAAAATACTTTTGTCTAAAAAAAAAAAAAAAAAAAAAATCTCATTGATGGCACACAAGTGTTTGCGTTGGTCTGAACTGATATGTGACAGCTGTTGATTCAAATTAAAATGTTTAGCACCCTGGATTTTCAGCAAACAAAAGAAAGAAAGTTATTCAAGTTTGTAATGATATTAGGATGAAAAATTAAAGAGATGTTCACCCAAAATTGAAAACTAACCCATGATTTACTCAAGCCATCCTAGGTGTATGACTTTCTTCTTTCAGGTTAATACAATTACAGTTATAATAAACACATTTTTTGGCTCTTCCAAGCTTTATAATGGCAGTGAATGGCTGATATTTAAGTCCTATAAAGTGCATCCATCCATCATAAAAAGTTGTCCACACGGCTCTGGGGGGTTAACAAAGGCCCTCTGAAGCAAATCGATGAGTTTGTGTAAGAACAATATCCATATTTAAACCTTTATAAAGCGTAATCTCTAGCTTCTGCTAAATGTCATACACGAGAGTGGCGTTCTCTTGTGAATGGATACCACAGTTAATGGAAACTAGAGATTACGGTTTAAAAAGTTTTAAATACAGATATTTTTCTTACATAAACACATCAACTTGCTTCAAAAGGCCTTTATTAACCCCCCGGAGCTGTGTGGAGTACTTGTTATGACGGATGTATTCACTTTATTGGACTTCAAAATCTCAACAGCCATTCACTTGCATTATAAAGCTTGGAACAGCCAGGAACTTTGTTGATATAACTCCGACTGTATTCATCTGAAAGAAGAAAGTCATATACACCTAGTATAGCTTGAAGGCAAGTAAATCATGTTGTAATTTTCATTTTTGGGTAAACTATCACTTTAAGACAGATATTTCTAAAATACCAATAGATCTCTATATAACTATATAGAAATTGGTAACAGTTTGTGTGTTATTACAACCTGCTTACACAGTAAAAATGAGCTCTGTTTTTAGGAGGTCCACAACAAGCAGCTGCTAGCACTACTGCTGCCCGTCAAGGAGCCCCACCACAGCAGCGTCCCTCTCCCCAGGGTCAGCCCCCTGCCCAAACCCAGTCCGTGACCAGCCCTAATGCTCAGAACCCCCCTGCTCAACAACCCCGCCCTAATCAACCCCCACAGCGACAAGCCAGTCAAGGGGGCACAGGTCCGCAGAGGCCCCCCCCAGCACAGGGTCCTGCCCAGCGTGGCCCGGGTGGCTCTCCTCAGTCACAGAGGCCCCAGCAAGGCGGTCCGCAACAGCAGCCACAGAAGCCTCAAACTGGCGGCCAAGGTCCCAAACCAGCTGGTCAGCCTCAGCAGAGGGCTCAGCAGCCAAGACAAGGCCAGCCAACCAGGCAGCCTACCCAGGGTGGGCCACAGCCAACCCAGGACGCCCCACAACCAGCCCAGCAACAGCAGGGCGGCCCTCGCCCTCCGACCACTCAGCAGCCACGGCCTACTGCACAAGGCCAGGGAGGTCCAGGAGGTGCACGACCTCCCCTGCAGCAGAAACCCACACCTCCACAGAAACCAAGTCCTGATCACCCCGCTTTGAGTGGATCGCCACAGCTTAAGTAAGATGTTTTTTGTCCTCTGTCATAGTGTGAGTTCAGTTGACTGGATGTGAAGGTTTTTAAGAGTCATAAGCATCTGGACATGTTTTTCCATTTGTTGATGTTTCATCACCCATGCAAATGACTACAGTGGATAGATCGTGGCCATTCTCCTATACTACATAAAATTTGCAAATCACATGACAAGTTAATGATACTGATTGACAGTGACTGTGTGAATTAGAGTAAACCTAGTCAGGGTAAATGTTGTGTAGGGCTGGGAATGAATAGACTCCGAATTAGATTTTATTCTATACTCGATTAATGTAGGTATATTTTTACAGTGTCTATTTTCTTACACTGCCCTTTAAATGATTATTTTAACAATACAATGCATTGCTTAAAGGGATGGTTCACTCTTAAATAAAAATTCTGTGATTAATTACTCACCCTTATGTCGTTCCAAAGACGTAAAACCCAAATTTTAATTTTGGGTGAACTAATCCTTTAATAGTATTATTTAAAAAAAATCAAGTCTTTTTTTCTCCTCAGAAACGGACTTTATAACTCGCAATTGCGGAAAAAAAATGTCTGAGTTGTTTATATCTCGCAATTCTGACTTTATTTCTCTCCATTGTGAGTTTATATCTCACAGTTCTGAGAAAAATAGAATTGCAAGATGTAAACTCCCAATTGTGATAAAAAAAAGTCAGGATTGTGAAATAAAAAGTTGCAATTACCTTATTTTTACCTATTCTTAATTCAGTGGCAGAAACGGGCTTCCATACAGTAGAGTACATAATGAAAAAATCTATTTTAAAATATTTATTTCAATATTCATATTCACCCAAACTATGCATTTGAATGACTTAAAACATAGTGAGAACTGCAGGATGGGAAGTGCTATATAAGTAGATTTTCACCTACTACCAGTCAAAAGTTTTTGAACTGTAAGATTAATGTTTTTTAAGGAAGTCTTTTCTGATCACCAAGCCTGCTTTTATTTGATCCAAAGTACAGCAAAAACAGTTTTGAAATACTTTTTCTGTTCAAAACAACTGTTTTATATTTGAATATATTTTAAAATGCAATTTATTCCTGTGATTTCAAAGCTGCATTTTTAGCATCATTACTCCAGTCACACGATACTTAAGAAATCATTCTAATATTCTGATTTGATTATTTTAATTTTTGATTTGATTCTGATTATTATTATGTTGAAAACAGCCGAGTAGAATTTTTCAGGTTTCTTTGATGAATAGAAAGTTCAGAATAATAGCATTTATCTGAAAGCTTTTGAATAGTATCATGTATAATGTTACAAAAGTGTTTTATTTCAGATAAATGCTGATCTTTCAATCTTTTTATTTATCAAATAATCCTGAGAAAATGTACTCAACTGTTTTAAATCTTGATAATAATAATAAAATGCAATAAAGATGTTTCTTGAACAGCAAAGCAGCATATTAGAATGATTTCTGAAGGATCGTGTGACAATGAAGACTGGAGTAATGATGCTGAAAATTCATCTTTGATCACAGAAATAAATTACATTTGAAAATATATTCATTACAATGGTTATTGTAAATAGTACAAATATTTCAAAATGTTTGTGAGCAGAAGAGACGTCTTTAAAAAATATTAAAATCTTACTGTTCAAAAACTTTTGACTGGAAGTGTATGTTGTCACAGTAATGCTATTTTTTATGTAAGAGACTGGATAATGACCAGATAATTACTGATCTGACTGGTCCTTTCTTGACTTGCCAGCTAATTACAATGATATTATACCCTGTGTTGTTCTAACTAATTCACACAACCATCATACCTTCCAATTTCAAAAAAGGAATGGTGCAAACTCAAAAAATGGCATGAAATCATCTATATATTTAACTTTATTTAGCCAAGGCATTTTTTCAAAAACTATAATCTATACATGTTGGTATATATCCTACAATTTGGCAATGGGTGTATTGGCTAATACCAAGTATGCAAAATAAATAAATAGATAAACACATCCAAAAGCTCCTGAACAGATTCTTCAAAGCATACTATGATGACTTCAATGACTCTAAATATTCATAAACAGATTTTGCTAACGATGATGATAATGATATTGGACAATAATGGTGATAATGATAAATGTGGCTTATACATATAGGCAGATGCCTAATTAAAACAATGGAGATACAGAAGTATGCACACTAGATGAGCTGGTATTTTGCATGCCAAAGATGGCTTCCTTCAGTCTTACACCCAAAACCATTCATGCACTTGATTGTGGAAATTGCATTTTTCTGAATGGAAATGTGCATTTGATCTATTTTCACTGTCAAGCGGTTGTCAGCAAGTATGAATGTGATCATCCTATTCCCACTATTCCTCAATGAAGTTCTAAGGTGACTATTAGAATATTACACTGATTCTTCCAAAAAGAAAAACAAGAAAACAAACAATTTATTGACGTTACAGAGACGTGCCGTTGCACTTGGTTCTTCATTTAGGAATAGTGATCAGAAAAAAACAATGACGCAAAGTGCATGTCAATACATCCAGAGATGCCATTTCTCATAAGTCCAAGGCCTGATGTAAACATTGCACTTGAGTCATGATTGCTTAAATGAATGACACAAAAGAAAGCGTATGAATTTCATTCTCTCTCTTTCTCTCACAGCTCATTTGTTTTTCTCTACCATACCTTTATAAAGCCATCTCCATGGGTTTGCTGCATGACTTTAATAGCCTCTTCCTCTCCTTTATTGCCACTTCTTCTCTTTGTAGCAAATCCCAGTCTCTTACCAATACATTCAACATTCCAGAAACGCCGGCCGCCCAGCACCAAAGTCCTAGTCAGGACGAAGCCAAGGCTGAGACCATCCGCAACCTTCGGAAATCCTTTGCAAGCCTCTTCTCCGTGGAATAAACACACACACACAGACACAGACACAAAAACACACATACAAACAAAGAGGTTATGCAGTCTTATTAAAGAAAACATACAAACAAACACTCAATGTCAATTATATACAGAAAGGACCAATTATATCGCACATTGCAGTGCACATCAAACCTGTGCATGCCAATTTGCAATGCGACATTAATAAAACACTGCCTGCACTGCTAAAGTTTGAAATATGAAGTGAGAAATCACAGAATTTCTGCAGTTAAATAGTTTAACACGACTATATTCTTTAGACACATTCCCAGTTTTTCGATCCAACTGATGGAGGCAGGTGTGAAAATTAAAAAACACACACATAGAAACACTCGCACGCACTCTTTTACACTACCTACACAGTGACTGGACCCGCATACACTTAGCACACGTGCTAACTCTTGCCTATTCATTCCAGTCTCCTATTACTCTGAGATTCTTTTTGAAACGGAAAAGTTTTGGTGGATATTTTGTTGTATACCCATCCACCGCCACGCTCTCTCAGATAAATGATATCTGAAGTATGTCTACTAATTGTCTAAAGCATGTTCTGTTACAATAAGGGGCACCGACTAATGATTTTAACCGTGCGCGCCACATTGTAATGTAACCGAATGGTTTATCGTTATGTATTTTACACGCTTGAGCAGGATTTTGGATTTTGCAATGATGACCCATTGTGACGTTGTTCAAATTTCGCACAAGCTTTCATCGTCGAAACTAACCCCCGCGGCTGTTAGCGCTAGCCACTCGCGATACTTGCATGTCACTTAAGGAGAACGTAGTCGCACAATGTGGGTGGTCGTGCTTTGTGTCGTGTCGTTGCACCTAGATAAGGTAGTTGTAGTGAAAACGTTGTTTCATTTTCGTGAGCAAGCTCTGTCGCTGCTTCCCGTCCCTTTTCCTGACAAAACACACACAATGGTACACCCTTCGACGTGTTTAATATGCCTTAGCCAGATAGGCATACAAAAGATTGGTTTTGTGCAATCATATACGTCTCAGGGATGTCCTGAAGAGAAAGACGCAATGACCTAGCGTCATTGATCAGGTCTTCCAACCCATTACTGTAGAGAGCCGCTGATTGCGAAGGCCAGTAAAGGGAGGAATCCGTCGAATGTATTCGTTTGCTACATAAACATGTTTGCACACTAATACTGTAACACTTGAGAACATACAAGATAGTTGAAAGCTCAGGAAGGTTTGTTGCATCAAGAGAAGGTCAATTTTGCATGCTTGGATGAGCATGTAGATGTTTGGAGCTGCTTGTTCATCACACTTGGGCCCTATGAAAACGCAAAGCCAATATACAAAGCCAAGGATGCCATCGGCAGCAAACGTCTTCACAAAAAGATCATCTTTAGAGGAGATGCTCGTCACATGTTGGGTTTTAGACTTTAGTATGTCCCAGGTACACAATGTGGATCCTTAGACCAACTACTCCTGCGACTTTTTGCCATACCCGAGGAGAACCGGCAGTGTC
Organism: Garra rufa; assembly: GCF_049309525.1. Classification (NCBI taxonomy): domain Eukaryota; kingdom Metazoa; phylum Chordata; class Actinopteri; order Cypriniformes; family Cyprinidae; genus Garra; species Garra rufa. The sequence goes on along the minus strand of NC_133375.1, from coordinate 19,647,476 downwards.
TTCCACAGGTGAGGATAAAATATCCAAATACTAGTGTGTTTTAGGCAATATATTTAGTCAAGGCCATTCCAGGAGTCTCAACCCAGTCCCGAAACCTCCCTTTGCTTTCCCGCTCACCAGCCTGTTGTGTATTCAAAGTGATCCTTTTGTGACAAATGGTGCGTTAATGTGTGTAGATATATGTATAATGTAATGTTGTACCGTAAACTGTCTAAACCAAATAGAAGTGTTGTACAGATCTTAATTCTACAAACGATGCAAGAGTCCTGTATTTGATTTGATCCTCAAAAGGTGATCGTTGTGGGTCTTGTGTGAGACAGGATTTTACTTCAATCAGATGTGATTTAGGTTGTGCAATATCTCTCCACTGTAAACTAAACCTAACAGGTCTGTGTTCTTTCTTTGACCCATTTTGTGACAAATGCAGTTGTTAAAAGTCATCTTCAGTCAGTGTGTCCATTGATATGATTGTAAATGGCTTGATTGATTCACATATGTGGTTATCTAGATGGTCCACCATGATATTGTTGTGGCTCAGGCAAACTTTCAGTGCTCTTCTATGTGGTTCATGTTTTTAACAAGTTAGGATAGATATGTATGTTAAATGATGGCTTTAATGAATGTCTTATGAATAACTGTATCACTGATGCAATCAAAGTTTTGGAGGCAAATGAGATTTCAGTCATTTATTTGAATGTTGCAGTACTTACAGAACCCATGCCTGAGGTTTGTACTTCATCGTTTGGTTTAAGATTTTTTTGGCATATTTACATTTGTGGACTTTCTTTTTTATATATATATATTCAGAGGAATTGTCTCCTTTTAAAGAATATGTATTCAAATGGGTCGTAATTTCTAAATAGGTTTGACTGTTTGAATCTCAGTGGATTTTATTGTCTGTTCATGCCTGCCAATTGTATAAAGAAAGGAAGATATAAAATGAAATCACAGATATATAGAATTATAGTCTTAAATTCTATTCAAATGAGAAATATTGTTAAACATCGTGTAGTATTACACAAACAGATGCAACTTTGATGTGATCTTCAATGTAGCTTAATAATGTGTCAAATTACTATGCTAAAATGTGCACATAATCAATAAAGTCTATCAAATAAATATGCATCTCCTTCCTCTTATGTTAGCCTCTGTTTGGAATATTAATCATGGGCAAGTCAATTGCGGCAGTGCATTACAGTGAACTGAGACTTATTGTGAAGTTATTGTTCATTAAAGTTCATTAAAGCAATATAATAAAAGACTCCAATGAGAAGGCCTATCTGATAATATTAATGTCAATATGAACTTAAAATCTAATAAAAATCACAATACTTCCATCGAGAAATACCGATTTTGACATCCACAACAAATTCTGAGAAAAACATGTATATTAAAACATGTTTGTTAACATTTTCAGTATAATATATTAGACAGTGTTTTCACTATGCATCATCAATCGGCCATATTGGCAGCACCGAATGGAACTTACATATTTCGCTGATTATTGCTGCTAAAAATGGGAAAACATTTACTATAGGAGTAGCAATAGGATGCCAAAAGTTGATAACAAATATAGGGTTTGCATCATGGTTTGGTCAAATAGCTGGATGCGCAACCATACTGGAGATAATCGGATGTAAACAACAGCATGGATTGCACGGTTAATGTACTACTGAATATGTTGTTCTGCTAATTTATGCTTTCTAAACCACAGAAAAAATGTGTGGAAGCTGCTAAATCATATAGAGGACTTAGTAAGCAGAAGAGGGCACAATATTTTGACAAACTAAAGTTAATAGGTGGTAAAGATACATACAAGCAGTATTAATGAAGATATTAGCCTAATATTTCACCTACCTGACCAGAAATGATAAGAACAAACACAAATGTTGTCAAGATTCCTGCCCTGGAAATCCTGGTTCAGTTTGGCCAACCATAAACGTCTTTTGTTTTTCTGCTAATTTATGCTGTCTAAACCATGGAAAAAAACGTGTGGAAGCTGCTAAATCATATAGAGAAGGACTTAGTCAGCAGGAATATACAGAAAAAGGTAGTTTGACCTGTATTCTGCTACTGCGATTCTGTCTGAAGACGCAGTAACTTCCACAGAGGGAGAAAAAAAATCTACAGTTGTTAGCAACTGGCCTTAGCCAAGTCCTATATTCAGTTTTTTCAAGCTAAGTATCGCTAAACTTGCACTTCCCCATAGCTAAAAAGTTAAATCCATTTTACTTCTGCGGTACAATCCAAGAGAGACCCAATAACAGAAAGCTGATTGGCTATTGCATGTTGGTCTCATTTGTAGTTTAAATACAGCAAATTATATTTGGAATTGTGAAATAAAGAACTACAACACCCTGGAAAGAACAAAAAGAGAATTTAAATGAGCTTTAGAGGTAGCGTTACATGGACATCGGAAAAATAAGACCTGTGTAAAATTATTAAAGACCTAGAACAGCGAATTTAAGACTTTTTAAGGCCTAAAATTTTGATTTTTCAATTTTAGACTTTTTAAGACCCCGCGGGAACCCTGGAAAGGACGCAATATTTTGACAAACTGAAGTTAATAGGTGGTGAAGATAGATATGTACGAGCAGTATTAATTAATATATTAGCCTAATATTTCACTTACTTGATTGGAAATGATAAGAACAAACACATGTTGTCCAGATTCTTGCCCTGGAAATCCTGGTTCAATTTGGCCAACCACAAACGCCTGTTGTTCCTCAGACAGTTTTTTGCACTCTTTTTCTTGATTTGTTATAACTTTTGACAGTCCATAGTACTCCAAATGTTTTTTCCCGGTTCAACCGATTAGTACAGCACAAAACATGACAATAACTGACAATTTTCAGCAGCAATAATCAGCAAAATATGTGAGTTTCATTCACTTCAGTGTCATTGTTTACGCCTAACATGGCGGCCAATATGGCCGACTGATGAAGCGTCATGAAGGCTAGTCTTTCTGTAAACTGTTTATGGTTGTCAAGCTATGTAACAACATATGACAACTAATAGCCCATCCAAAAAATGAAAATTATGTCATTATTTACTCACCCTCATTGCTTCTTTCATGACTTCCTGACTTCTAAATAAAATTTTCTGAGAATGTCCTTGCTCTTTTCCATCTAAGTTAATGAAAGTAAACGAGGACTGTTTCTGTCAAACTTACCAAAAGGAACGCCGAACGACACTTCCAGCAAACTTAATGCGAATATCAAGCAAAAAACGCAGCCAATCACTATTAGATGCAGGTGTACGTCTATTGTGTGCGTTTAATGTTGTTTGCACATTGGACGCTTTGCAGTTGTTGAATGTTAAATACTGTACTGACGCAGGAGTCACAAGCGTTCTGATACAAATGCAGCGTCAGTGTTTTAGGTAACGTTTTATATAAACTATACTGTCTGTCACAAGTTTTTATCGGTATTTTGTGACATCTTAGAACGTGACTCGAAGTCATTGTTACAAAACTTTCTATCGATTCCAAAAATCCAGTTCTATTTTGCTTCACGTATATTTACACATTTCAATCATATTGCAAAGTACAACCATTAAAAAAACAAAACAAAACAAAAAACAGGACAAGTACACAATACATCCAATCTAGTCAAACAGGGTTCTGTTACTGAGTATGACCACAGTGTGGCGCAAGTCGGCAGCATTTTTGAGCACCATTTATGATCTGATCTGCTGTGTAATACATTAATGCATGACTAGGCTCATGCTGTATTAGTAAACAACAGATGATTAATTTGCATTCTTAAATTAATATTCTAACATAAATGTAAGCAATCAGAATTCTTCCACAAGCTGTTTTAGTGTGAAACGTGATTTTTGTGCTTAAAGGAGGTTCCGTTCAGTTTGGTAGTTCTTGGCTATTTATATAATTTATTGTGTCATAAACGTCAGACTCCATAAAGAAGGGGGTGCTCTGCTTTTGTTGGTGAATACAGTACAACAGAGGAGCTGTTAGTACATCACTGCTGTCAAAAGCAAAATATAGCTACATTTATTAAGACACATTCTTGATTTCAAAGCCATTTTCTTCATTCAGCACAGCTTCTACTCAGCAACTGCGATTCATTTGTTTTCTTTTATACGACCTACTCATAATCAAAGCATTGATTGAGCTGTGGCGTATAATTATTTTTAGTGGTCTGTGACATTTGTTCATTCATATTGAACTAAAGCTCTCTCTTTATTGCTGAAAGGCTCTTTATATGTCTAAGCACAAATCATGTAATGCAATCAAGCAGAGACATCTCTCCTATTCAGTGTCTGGACTACTCTGATACCAAATGCCATTATGCACACAACTGTCATACTGTTCATGCAATCAGAATAAGCCTCCGGCAAGGAAGATACTATGATGTTATGCATAACTTTGAGTCGGAAAAATAAGAGTGTGATACTAGTTTTTACAGCGGCATGCAAGACTTTATTAGACCCTGATGTGAAAACAACACTGGTGGCGCATAGGCCCCATCTGTGCTGTTGTCTCACAGGAGACGTCTCCTTTGAAATTAGAAAGCTGAGCACCGTAAGAGGACTGTCACTCACTGCAGTGAGCTGTGAGCTCATAATTACATTCCTCGAAGGTCACGACCTTTGTTGACTGCTGTAAACATCACAAAACCATTTGAGTTCCTTCTCATCAGTGGTGGGTATTCTCTTGGGTATTCTTGGGTATTCTCTTTTAAACAAATGACCATCTCTTAATTTCCAATAAAAAGAAACTGTTGTGTTTAAACTCATTCTGAAAGCAGCCCAGCAATTATGGTAAATCCCAAACAGCCAATAGTCTTGCTCAGTTCTGAGCCTCATAAATGACAAGAAAACTAACAGTGTGTTCTAGGAAGTGGGAGGTGGATGAGGTCGATTTTAATTAGAAAGCAGATCAATGTTTGTTTCTGTTTACTCTTTCCATTCATCTGGACTATGAATTAAACCTTTTAAATGTCGTATTGCAGACTTAGTCTTTAAACTCAACCTCCTTTAAAGCAAGAGGAAATGTTAATGTTATACTAGGACTTGAAGATCCTCCACTTAAAATGTTAACACAAGCTGTTCTTAAAGTCCCACAAATTTTTTTTTATTTATTTATTTTTTTTTTTTAGCTTGTTTGTGTATTTGAACCCTTTCAAACAATGACTGTATGATTTTAAGATCTATCTTTTCACACTGAGGACAAGTGAAGGACTCACTGATGCTCCAGAAGGAAAAACGATGCATTAAGAGCCAGGGGTGTAAACTTTTGAACAGAATGAAGATGTGTAGATTTTTCTTATTTTACCTACATATTATATTGTTTTCATTTAGTACTGGCCTTTAGAAGCTACAGTAGATACTTACATGTTTCCCAGAAGAAAAAATAAGTTAAATATACCCTGATCTTCATATGCAAAAAGTTTTCACCCCTGGCTCCTAATGCATTGTTTTTCCTTCTGGAGCATCAGTGAGTGTTTGAATCTTCTGTAATAGTTGCATATGAGTCCCTCAGTTGTCCTCAATGTGAAAAGATGAATCTCAAAATCATACAGTCATTGATGGAAAGGGTTCAAATACACAAATATGCTGAAAAACCAAAGAATCTGTGGGACCTGAAGGATTTTTATAAAGAACAGTGGGCAGTTTAACTGTTCAGGACAAACAAGGGACAAAACAGCAAAAAACAAAACAGCTGTGGATCATTTAGGTAACAACGCAGTATAAGGATTCAAGTGTGTGAAAACTTTTGAATGGGGTCATTTTCATAAATTCAGCTATTATTTTCTCTTGTGAAATATCTTATTCAGGTCAGTACGAAATAACAAATATGGGGGGACAAGTAAATGCAAATATGAACACTTAGGTCTGACACTTTGATATGTTGTATGAAAACACACATTTTTAAACATCAGTGGGAGAATTATGCTACAGCCACAACTAAAGGTCAATTTGGTTACAGACTTCTCTAATGTGGCATCAGTACAACCAGTCAAATTACATTTGCATTGGTGCATTCTTCAGGTCATTTTTATTTAGCACCATCACAGTGCAGTATTTACCATGATGGAGAGTGTGACCCACAGTAATAAGATGAATATGACTCTATAGCTACTGAATAAAGCAGTGCCATTTCCGATTCAACACTGCAATTTAGACTTGGTTGACATCATCACTGACGCACAGGAAGCAATGGTCCTGTTTAATGACTGGAGCAACAGAAAGACATTCTACATGCAGGGTAAATGCAGAAAATGTATTAAAATATCCCACAGGTCTTTACATATACCCAGGTGTTCTGATAATGCACCATTATGCCTGTACTTCTCTCCCTACAGAAACTAAATTCATGCTTTGCAAGGATGGAGAAATGTAGGAGAAAGAGAGAGAGAAGGAGAGAGAGAGAGCTACTGCAATCATTTCATTATGCCCTCTCAAGCTTGCAAGGGGGATGTGTCAATTAGCATCCACACCATGGTCACCATATGAGGAAGTGAGTGTGCAAATGTGCCTTTTGCCTGCAGGGCCACCACTTTTGCACTTCTTTTAAGAATGATGCATACATTTATCAGAAGATGTGCACATGGAACATTTGTATCTGAAAAGTGTGAGAACATGATAAAACATCAGTCTGGCCCTTGAATATTAATTATGTAATATAACATTTATATGTTAGAGTAGCTCAGTAGTTCTGAGTAGCAGATAGATAGATAGATAGATAGATAGATAGATAGATAGATGCACATACATTGGTTAAAATGATTAAAATTATACAAATATATATAGTGTTTTGCGGTGCTCAATTTCCTACACCTTCTACCTTATTTTGTTTATTCTCAGGTTAGGTAAAGATAGTCGAATCTGCCCTATCGTATAAGTAATTTTCATACTCACACCATAGGCTTCAGAAGACTCCTCCGTGGTATGTTCAGTTCAAGTCTATCAATCAGAGTCTCTTGGCAGGCAGGCTTCTTGGTTATAATAAAGTATAATTTTATTGTCTATAGGTTATATAATTTACATACAAATACTAATATATAAAATAAAGAAATACAAAAGAAAATAAATTGCTATCTTAGTCGTTCGAAGTCATCATTGGCAGGTCATGGCAGGTCGTCTGGCACCGGAGAAGCTGTTGCAGAACCAGCATCTGATGTCCTCTTCGTACTTCAGCCTTTTATACCCAGCAGGTGCATTCCAATGTCCTGAGATACCATGAGTTTTTGGAAATCCCCTAAGAAAGTACCTATATAACCTCTCTACATCTTCGCATTCTATCTTCTCCGGATTCTTCTCCTCTGCTTCACTCTACGCCTGTCTACTACAGAACACTCGACGGTAACATTTGAATTCCTCTTGGTCGATCTTTTTAGCAAAGCTCTTTCTAATACATGTTTATTTCCTAGCTATGTTCTTGCTAGTACATGCCACAAACTTTTACTTAATAAACTACTTTCAATAAAACGTATACAATACAAGTGTTGTATAGAAGAAAAGGACATACTTGCAACAGGAAAATTGCATATTTCATTAACACCCCAGTCTTGCAAGTTTGTTCTGCATCTTGAAACCCATGTATAGCATTTAACATTTCTTATTCTTGACACATTTGCTTAGTCTAGTATACACTTGTCTTGACTCCGTAACAACGTTCATTTGGAATGTGTTCATATATTGATCCACCCAGGGTCATTTGTTCTTAGGCCACATAATTTTACTTTCTATAATTTTTCCACTCACAATATCACCAGTTGGCCAAATTTTGATGTTTTGTTTTATAATTGTCAAATATTGCCCAAATTTTTGTCTCATCAATTTCCCATCAGTAATTTCATGATAACATGCTCCAATCAATTGTCCCTTAGAGTCTTCACAAATAAACGTGCGGCTCCTTCCATTAATCAGACATGTTCTACAAATGTCAACCAATGGAATTCTGGATCTAGGTACAAATACCGTCCCAGTGGCCGTCTACGTCATTTTGAAGCTCTGTCGAGACGTTTGTGTCTAGGGTGGCTGTTCTTTCATCTCCAGCAACTCCCTCAATGTTTTCATCTATGAAATAAACATTCCATCAAATTTCACTACTTTGTTAACATCATTGGTGTACTTGCCATGCAACTCATGCGCTAAAAGCAAGTCATCATTTAACCAACTTTTGTGAGCACTTAAGTCATTGTACCAGTATCTGGCCTCTGGGTGGAGCAACTTCAGTTTACTCTTGCATTGTTTAAATACATCTGTACTCAGGCATGTGATCAACTCGTGTGATCTTACACAGTATTCCATTGTTTCATCATCATCATTAAACCAGGCTATCACTTTACATCTTTTAAAGCAATTTTTACACAGATCTCCCATAAAAAATCTAGTTTTCTGAATAAATAACATCTGATGATAACACATGCATTCATCTTCTCTAACAGCAATACAGTAGTTCGGATTTCGTGACAACAGTTGACCTTGCAGTTCTTTTAAACTCCTATAAAATATATTACAATTCAAAGTATCGCTATACATACTTTTACTTATTTCTTTTATTCTTATGTTTAGCTGTTGCCAATGAACAGCATTATTCTTTCTTAGACAGAATAAATATATAATTACCATTTGGTCGAAATGATCAAGTCCTTCTAAGTCAGACTCTGCAGTCATCATTCTGTTATGTGCCATATATTCTCTTCGTGTTGGCAAATTAAGTCTTGGTGTGTCCTTAAGTCTTGAAGTGTTCTGTCTTTATGTTACTAGACGTATGAGGTCTTATAGGATCTAGGTTTGACAACACCCACTTTATCAGGTGCATGAATAGTTGAATGTAAATTAGTGTCGGGGTTATTTTACACCCTTTTTACACTTTTTCATTATCCTACAGATTCTGAAACAAATCATTCTTATCAGTTTTCTCCAAAATGATTAAAACCAACAGTCCAATTATTGTGATTAATATCACATGAAAATTACTCATGATCCACTTCAAATTTCTATAGGTACTTTTTGACATTCCTCCAAGAAATAAAAAGTTCCTTTTTACTTTGTATTTGTATTTTTTATTTTTAGAGACCTTACTCTCTTCAATTCCCCTTCTGTACCTTTAGTTTTCTCTGGGTTACTACTTTCTTTAAAATAATGTTTTTTAGCCACTATGAAATATATGAAATGTGGGCTAGCATCTGCATATATCGCCTTATCAGTGTTAATGGTCTTGGATAGCAACCTACTAATTCCCTGATTCATATTATTTCTGTTGCTATCTTTTGTTTACCCATCACAAAATTCCAGTTTCTTTTATATCATAACAATATCTCACCATCCAAAATAGTTTCAGATGAACTAATCCTTTGTTATGTCCAAATCACCTCTGAAACTTCTTATCAATTTAGAAGCCATATTTGGCTCATCTTCTTTCCTATAAGATTCTGGAATCTCTTCAGGAATAACCCATGTATTTATTTGTTTATCGTTCTCAACTCTTATTCAAACTATAGGTATTGGATATTCCTTCCCTAACTTCTTGGTATCATACTGTACTCTAGCTCGATAATTTCCTACTGTGGATCATTTTATTGGACCCTTAATTTTAATTGGAATTATCTTTCCATACTCACTCATTGCTACTTCTTGCAGCAAATCAAGACAGCCTAAACAGCCTAACAGCCTAAACTGTATTATCATCTGATCAGTCATCGTGTTATTCTTCGTTATCAGATTTCTCCACAACAGTGGTTGTTTTAACATTGTTTAAATTTTGACTCCTTGACTTTTAACTCCATCTCCATCTGAGAATATTATCCAATAACTGTCTTTGACTTTTGCCCTTATTCCTGCTCTGTGACTATAACTCTCATCACCTCTTCACTGCCCTGCCCACATATACAGCTGATCTAATGTAACACTCTGACCGTGCAAGCTTGGTTTTTAAATCTCTTATTTAATATTTCTAGTACTTTAAAATGCCACATCACATGTAATTTCCAATCAATATCTAGTCTTGGTTCATTTATTAAAACTATTGTCAGGGCACTCTTACCAGTATTTATCTATTATAATACTGATTTGATAAAAGGTTCTTTTCTCTTTTAAAATGCTTAATTTGTCCTAGAGCTATTTCAACTTCCCTAATAGATTGGCCATACCCTCCTAGACCGGGAAATGGATTTCTTAACCTTTGTAAACTTTCATATAATGTATATATTTTCGTTTGTAAACAGCTCTTTACACTCTAATGTTTTTCATTTATCTTTTCTTGCTGTTATTCATCTAAAGGTAACATTTTATGATGTTCTATGTTAACCCCTTCTTTTTCTGACTTTTCAAGTGAATTTCTTTGTTTATCACTAAGGTTGTCAATTTCATAGTCTGGATAAGTTGTACCTTATCCCTGTATCTTGATCCATTACAGTCAAATTTGTTCTGCTTTTTGCCAAATTCCAAAATACTATAAGTATAGCTATAGTTATCATTGTTACTACAAAGTTTGGTTTTCTTAAGCAGACCTTTTTCCATTTTCACACTATTCTGCTATATTTCCCTCTGCTCGTCCATTTTGTTTCAGTTCCCGTTATCTTGTATCATACAACAGAAAATGGAGTGCTCTGGAATCTCCCTTAGTCGTTAATCATTCGTTTCCTCACATTCCAACACTTGCTTCTGGATCTGAAGCTTCAACTCTGAAGTTGTTTTGTGTGTTAGAAGACTTTTCTCTATTGACTGGGCTTTCTTCCCCTTCTAAAAGTCTGATCAACACTCAAAACATTCTATTATTTGTTCCCCTTCTTTGGGGGTTATTTCCAATTCATTATTTAATTGATGAATTGTATACTTACGGTGCCAGACGACCAGACCACTGCCAGTAAATATTCGTTGTTCGCTCACTGCCTCTTTTTCTTGCTCTGCCATTTACTCAGACTCTAGTTTAGTGTTGAATTCTATTCTTCATTTTTCACTAAACATAGTTTCTCTTAACTTTGGTCCATCCAGAGACATACTATTATTGCTTCCTTAACTTACTAATGTCTGTCTTTCACATTTGTACACTAGAGTAAAGCTGCTCTGTTTCTTTTTATGCATTTCACTGCATTTACATTGCACTCTAGGAATAGGGTTATTTTTCTTTCTCTTGGATTTCTTTTCCAAGAATTTACTTTGTTAAAATTACATTTCTTTTACTCCAAAGTCCATTTTCAGATAGCTCTATTGTTTGTTTGCTTTTCAACTCCTAAAAAAGGATAAGCTGACTTCTTATTGTCTAACTTTATTATTATTAGACATTATCTCTAACTTGACACTTTATTGTTTTTCTTTCTTTGATTTTCTAAGTCACTGTCATACAAGGCTTCGTCCATATATTCATTCCATCTCACATAATTGTGATTTGATCTATAATAAGTATAATGATATACTTCACTTGCATACTGCGATTTCATTTAATTCAGGAGTACAGCATAAAGCTTTATATACAACTATATGTTTCTCTGAAAGCCAATCTTCTAACTCCCTTTGAATAAACTAAGTAACGTAATTACATTTACACGATTGAGGTCTAAACCAACTAGTTGTCTATTCTTCTAATGCTGTTATAATCACATTTGCAGATGCCTCTCTTAAGGATTTTGCCCAAATCCGACTTCCGAAAATTCATCTACTGCTATCAGCATGTATTTATTTCCTGACCTTGATTTAGGATTTAAAGGTCCAGCTATATCTGATGACCATTCTTGACTAACTCTTTCTGGTGTAATTTTACCATAGTCATTTCTTATAGCTTCATTGTATCTTCTTTGCATACAATTTTTACATTTTAGTCTTATTTGTCTATACAGTATTTTTCCTCTAATTGGCAATAGTTATATAATTGTCAAATAAAACTTTGCCTATTTAGGTTTATACTGGGATTTTTCATGTATTTTTCATGTATATGTATTTTCTAAACAGTGTTATTCTTGTTTTCGACTACACTTATTCTTCTTAATTTTGTTAACTTGTCTACCTCTCAGTTTCCTTGAGCTACTTCTGTGTCATCTGAGGAATGTATAGTTTGATGAATAACTATCGGATCTAACTCTCTTATTAGATCATAAATTTCCTTCTAGTTCACTATGTTCAACAGGTTTTCCACTAAATTTTCCCTATATGTCTACGTTCTCATTTATTCTTGTTTTAACATATTTGCTATCTTTTATAAGAATAATCTAAGCTTTTATTAGCTTATTTTAATCTTACACAAGCCTTTAATAAAGCTATTACCTCTGCAATTTGAGTTATTTCGAGAACACAGCTTTCGTCTCTTATCTCTTCTCCTTTCTTTTACTTGTATGATAAATGTCCAATAAGCTATATTAGCGCCCACGAGGGTTTTTGACCCATCTGTGTACACTGTTATTCCTTTAAACACGTTTACTTTCATTTTCTGACATTTTTCTCTACCTCTATTTTATTTTATAGTTTGAACCTAACCAATCACTGTCATCTCAAATTCTGGGCTTTCGGATCTTTTATTTTTCATTAAATTTCCCGTTATTGCTTCATCTATGTTAATTAATATCTTCTGTCCTTGTGCTAGATCTTAACATTCTGCATATCTCTTACTAATTGCTGCTAGTTTCTTCTTGATAGGTAAAAATTTTTCTCTGGATTTTTCCAGCTTTCACATCTTTTACGAATTGGTATTTGTAATTACTCCCTTAAATTTTTTTCTATTAATTGATAGCCAGTTTAATCGCAATCTAAATTTACTTTAAGTCTTCTCATAATTTCATCCTTTCTTCTTTGACCTAAACTTAGAATTGCGTCTTTTAAGTTTTGTAGCATTTTTCTGCTTTTTCAGTCCAACCTAATTTATTACCTTTCATTGTAGCATATTGGTTAAGCTTTTTACTAAGCTTAAGAACTATATCCCTTACATAATTCATAAGTCCCATCATTTGTTGTACTTTTTTTAACCCTTTCTAAAGTTTTTAGATTTGTACTTCACTTTTTTTATTCTTTGTGTAATTTCTCTATTCTCTGCTGATATCCAAAATCCTAAAAATTCACCCTTATTTGTCATTACTTTCTTAATGTTCAGTTTCAATCCTGCCTCCGCTTGGCGATTCACCACTTTCTTTACAGTTTTTACAAGTTTTTTCATTGTTATCAATGATTAATATATCACCACCATAAATCTCTAATTGCTTTAGTATTTCCTTATGAATAGTTTAGTAACTTCATTACGGTTTACATATTACTAAGTTTGCTGCAATTGTTTAAAAACATAATGTGTATTACTTAAAGTAAAAACAGTTTTTTTTTCTGTTAATGGAATAGACCAAAAGCCATTTGCTAAATCTAGCTTTAGTTAGAAATCTTCCATTTATAACCTTTTAACTGTGTCTCTAGCATTACTTACATAACGTCTATCTGGTTTCATTACTTTGTTTAATGCTTTACAATTTGTAACTAGTACGTTTTGTCTAGTTTTGGTACTAATTGTATTGGACTGTTTGTTATCGCAGACTTAACTTCTTGAAGAACTCCCTGTTCTACTAGCTCTTCTATTGTTCGATTTAATTCTTCTTTGGCCATTTTAATTTATTGGATATTGCCGTTGAGGCTTTTGTATTCCACCTATTATTTCATGCGCCTATTCATCACTTATTTTTCCAGAATCATTTTTATATTTTCTATACGGAGCTTTTCTCATGAATTGTATTAATTCATTTTTCGCTTCTTCTGATCCTATCATTTTGTTTCATATTCTATTTAATTCGTGTTCGATATCTACATTTTTTTTTAATCTCAGGACCTTTTTTAGATCTCTAGCAGCTAATAAGTTTTCTATACCTTTTAACATCTTAATGCCGAATTTATCTCCTATTTGTTTCTTTTCTATATTTCTATTATAAGCTTGAATTAAAATACTAAATGTAAATTGTATTGGCTCTGTTATAGTGGTCACATCTGCTCCTGTATCCAAAAATACTCTCCTTCTAAATCAACAAATAAATGTTCTTCACATTCTATTACTCTCTGGTCACAAATGTTCCGCTTTAACAGGCCAAGTGTCCTTCGTTGTGGTACTAAATTATTATTTTTTCTATTACTCCTGTTTCGTACCCTACATTTGACTGCTTATCTTTCTAGACTACTGTTGTTGTTCTGTCTAAGATGAGAAATCTACTACCTGAACACACATTAAATTTGATTTTTCTGTTTTTGACCATTCATTTTACCTCGCTTATCTTAGTGGCATAAGGTGACTGGCTTGCTGTTCGCATTTGCCTGTAAGTTAAATTATTTTCAGGAACAATCTTCCTAACCCATTTTCCTCTTAAATCTCTTCCTTTCTTATTGCTAGTGGGATCTTTATACTTAGTTACTTTAATTTCTATTTCTGGTCATTCACTTTAAATTTGTTTGGTCACTCTTCTTAATTGCGATCCACCTCCTTTTTTCTAATGTAGTCTTGTATCTTATCATATTTCTAACTCTATTTTACTACTTTTACTTTCTTTAGTTAGTGTTGACTAATAAGAGTCTTTTTCTTTTCTTCTTTACTACTCATTTCTATTTCTTACTGGTTTTTCAGAGCTCCCTTCTATCTCTCTGTGGCAGAAACTGCCGTTCAGTGGTTTTTATTACTCCCTTTCTCTCATTGTAAGTTTGTTTTTAGTTTTCTCTATTCTTGTTGTTCATTAACAGGCTTATTTTATCCAATGCCTTTTCTACTTATTTTTTCTAGTTAGCATTCCTTTATCACTGCTATTCCAAAATGTCTAAACTGTCCTATTCTTATTAAGGTTAAGTGTATTATTTTAACCTCTCTACTGATTGCAATTTCAATCAAGGACTACATTATTGTTTTATCTTTTAATTTTGAGTATTTTATAGTACGCAACTTCGCCATGCAGTCTGTCATTACGGCATGCATTACAAAATTCCAGTAAGGCGATCCAGTCGTAATTCTAAAGGATCCTGGACTCTGCATACCTAACTATTTTTGTGTATTTTCTATCTCTCTTTACGCCTGTACTTCTAGCAGTCTAGAAACGGCACTTATCTGTACGGGTTCTTTTTCAATAACCACAATTCCTCCTCTAGTTTCTTCTATTAACCCATCATACATTATAAATTCAATTTTGCCAATTTTTAATCCCTGTTTATTCAGCCTAAGTATTGATCCTGGCTCTATTAAGCATTATTAAGCTCTCTCTATTACTATTCTCAACCTCTTGTTTTCCTGAAAGATTTCCTTCTTCGGGTTTTAAGCTAATTGTTTCCTTATCCTCTTTTTTACTACTCTCCATTTTTACCTGCTTTCTTAGCACTGTGTTACGTACTCTATTATTACTATGTTATTTTTTATTGAATAAAAATTCAATATAATTAAAACTGAGAATCACTATCTCATTTTTCTTAAACTTTACAGTTTTTAATGTCTCTGGATGGTTACCAAATTATCCCAAATCGTTTTTTCTTCTTTAAACCAACATTCTCTTCTTTTACGGCACTACTCTAACATACGCGTATTTAAGAATCTTTAGTCCTGCATACTTGTATGTTTCGGGGCCTCACCATCATTTAGTGGAGCGTCCCCCACTTGACAGTTTCATAGCCCTTTCTAAATCTACTTTAAGATTTAGCTAATCTCAGGAAGCGCTTTCCCTTCAGAGATTTTTAGTTTTGTGCGCGCACACAACCCTTTATGGGTCGTATAAATAACTCGTTTTGAATTATTTTTAGTTTTCGAGTTTCCTATAGGTTTTCCCTACCTATTAAACTCTATATTTTCGTGCCTAAATCGTATTAGCTGAGTTGAGCAAGTGATCATTGATCCTGGCCAGAAATCAATGGTCAATATGCCCCCCCAACACGTTGGGCGCCATGTTTTGCGGTGCTCAATTTCCTACACCTTCTACCTTATTTTGTTTATTCTCAGGTTAGGTAAAGATAGTCGAATCTGCCCTATCGTATAAGTAATTTTCATACTCACACCATAGGCTTCAGAAGACTCCTCCGTGGTATGTTCAGTTCAAGTCTATCAATCAGAGTCTCTTGGCAGGCAGGCTTCTTGGTTATAATAAAGTATAATTTTATTGTCTATAGGTTATATAATTTACATACAAATACTAATATATAAAATAAAGAAATACAAAAGAAAATAAATTGCTATCTTAGTCGTTCGAAGTCATCATTGGCAGGTCATGGCAGGTCGTCTGGCACCGGAGAAGCTGTTGCAGAACCAGCATCTGATGTCCTCTTCGTACTTCAGCCTTTTATACCCAGCAGGTGCATTCCAATGTCCTGAGATACCATGAGTTTTTGGAAATCCCCTAAGAAAGTACCTATATAACCTCTCTACATCTTCGCATTCTATCTTCTCCGGATTCTTCTCCTCTGCTTCACTCTACGCCTGTCTACTACAGAACACTCGACGGTAACATTTGAATTCCTCTTGGTCGATCTTTTTAGCAAAGCTCTTTCTAATACATGTTTATTTCCTAGCTATGTTCTTGCTAGTACATGCCACAAACTTTTACTTAATAAACTACTTTCAATAAAACGTATACAATACAAGTGTGTGGTGTCTTTCTTAATAAACTACTTTCAATAAAACGTATACAATACAAGTGTGTGGTGTCTTTCTTAATAAACTACTTTCAATAAAACGTATACAATACAAGTGTGCGGTGTCTTTCTTAATAAACTACTTTCAATAAAACGTATACAATACAAGTGTTGTATAGAAGAAAAGGACATACTTGCAACAGGAAAATTGCATATTTCATTAACAATAGTATAATTAGAAAAATCTTTTTAACTCTAGTTTCTCATTGTTAATAGAAGACAACATTAAAGGAATTTTCACCCAAAAAAAATTTCATCAAAAAAAATTAGATTTAGTAGATTTTGTCATCAACTACTTACTTTCATGTCGTTCATTGATCTTCAAAATACACAGAAGAGATTTTTTACGAAAGCTGAGAGATTTCTGCCCATTCCAACATAACTCTGATGCTTCAAAAAGTTCTAAAAGACATCTTTAGAAGTCTGTATGAGTCAAGCAATTTAATCCAAGTTTTCTGAAGACCAGTTTTTGATAAACAGATTTAATTTGGGCTTTTACTCACATATGTGACCCTGGACCACAAAACCAGTCTTAAGTCGCTGGGGTATTTTTGTAGCAATAGCCAAAAATACATTGTATGGGTCAAAATTATTGATTTTTCTTTTATGTCAAAAATCATTAGGAAATTAAGTAAAGATCATGTTACATTAAGATTTTTTGTCAAATTCCTACTGTAAACTTATCAAAATGTAATTTTTGATTAGTAATGTGCATTGTTAAGAACTTAATTTGGACAACTATAAAGGTGATTTTCTCAGTATTTTGATTTTTTTTGCACCCTCAGATTCCAGATTTTCAAATAGATGTATCTCGGCCAAATATTGTCCTATCCTAACAAACTATACATCAATAGAAAGCTTATTTGTTGAGCTTTCATAGGATGTATATATCTCAGTTTTGTAAAATTTAACCTTATGACTGGTTTTGTGGTCCAGGGTCACATATGAACATTTATCAATGCACATACATCTAAGAAAAGTCTAAAAATCGATCCCAGTAAACAGGAATTATCCGTATTGATTTTTACATGTTTTACTCCTATTTAGAATTATGTATTGCATTTAGTTGTGTAGTATAGTTAAACAAAATGTTTATAAACCTTAAAGGGGTCATTGGATGCGAAACTAACTTTTACATGTTGTTTGAACATTAATGTGTGTTGGCAGTTTGTGTACACAACCACCCTACAATGATAAAAATCCACCCAGTGGTATTTTTTTAATCTTTAAAAGTAATATCCCCTTTTTAAAATCAGGTAATTCTCAGCTTCTTGTCGGTGTGATGAAACACAGTTGATTGACATGAGCGTCTTACCTTAGACCCGCCCTCACCGAGCTAAAACAGTCCGAATACGATCACCATTGCATCGCCTCAGGTGCAGAGGAAGACTCTAATTGAGCGATTGAGGTGTTCTGTTGTTGGATGGTAATAATGAACATAGCAGTCGTCATTTACTTCCAACATCTGAGCCGCTTAAGAGGCAGAGGATAAGGTTACTTTCGTTTTTAAAAGGAAAGCGCAGATCCCGATCTACATATGCATATGTCTGTGTGAATCATTCGTGATGCAGCTTCACCCACAGTAGAAGTGAGTATAAGGGTTTTTTGTGCATCTTTGCAAATGGCCTTTCTTAATGTGCTTGTTGGCAAGTTTCGCCGATAAACGCGACTTAATGCAGCTAAACACGGCTAAATGCAGCTAAACGCAGCTAAAGTAAACATTACAGCTCTTAATTCCACAGCAGAGAGGGGCGGGGTGAGCAGAGCTCATTTGCATTTAAAGGGCCCATGCAATAAAATGAGCTGATATTTTGCAGAGCTGATTTTGACAAGGTAAAAGGGTGTTTTTTTACACTACTATTGAGAATTTTAACCAAAGTATATTATAGACTTTTCATTAAGACCCTATGAACTTGTGGGAAATGGGCATCCAATGACCCCTTTAAGGATAATGTCCTATAGCAGAAAATTACCATTCCCATTTGTGAATGCTTTTTGCAAAATTTGGTAAACATCAGTTTAAAAGTGCTTTCTTGACATGTCAGAACAAACCTCACAGGGTTTTGTGCATCAAGTCATTTTTGGGTGAATTTTACCAGTAAAAACTGATTAAGCTCACACAATTTCCCCTGTATATTAGCTATATGATAATACAAAAGCACTTTCTAATATTAGGCCATATTATTAGTAAAATATTAACTTTTTTAGGGCTGAGTACTGACACAAATTTTACGATTAGATTTGATTTCTTTCCACAAGCTTGTGAATTGATATTGATTATTTTGGATATATATCAGGTACAGTACATGGTCAATTTTCTCAAGAAAAACAATGCTGTAAAATATACATCAGTTTGTAGCCTACTAAAGGCTACATTACTATAATATTGAAGGTTAAAACTGTATACAAACACTTCAATTACAATCATTGAAGTTTTTTAGTAATAAAGTTAAAATACTTTTATTGCCACAATATTTTTAGTTTATTTCCCTTTAAAATACAGCCTTGTACAATCATGCACAATTTCCCAAATTCCTTATACAGAAAGTTTACGGCATCCTGTCTAGAAGGATGCATCCAACAATTCTAACAAAAAACTCCACCAAAACCAAAAATAAAAATAAAATACAACATTGAACAAAAATGCTCCCCCTGTTTTAACACCTGGTAATCTTTTCATAAGTATCTTTTATAAACTTACTAAATTAAAAACAAAACAAATCTCCTTTGAAGAGTTTAATATGTACTAAATCAGAGCTGCATTGTCCACATAGATTAATCTTCCCCTTCTTCATCCGTAACATCCAAATCTTTACATGCTGTTTAGCCTTCAAAATGTAAGTTATCTTTTCTAATGGAAGGCTTGACATAAAATACGTAGCTTACAATTACAAATGTGTATTACTACTCCAATAATAAAAAAAAAATTAACAAATACTTTTTTGAAATAATAACATTTAAATGGTAGCTGTTATAAAAACTTGGCAGGTGTATTCAAACTAATTAAATAGCCTGTTGAAGAACAGTGCATATATAGTTAAAGGCTCCTCTCTAGATTTTTCTATCTAATGAGGACCAGCATAAACCAGCATCAAAACCTACCTAACCAGCATGTGTTGTTTTTTTCAACAGGGAAAACACTGCTAAACTGAAATTACATTTTATCCTGTCAAGATGCTAAGTTATTTAAAATGCCTGAAAAAAGACAGTTGTGTCTTTTGTGAGACCGGAAAAAATAAATGTTAAACCCAAGGATTAATCCATGCAATGTGATTACCTGAGATTTGGATTATTATAAAATCAGAACCGGATTACACCTGCCCTGTAGTGAATTTCCCCAATATTGAGAGACAGTTGGTGTGTTCATAGATCATCTAAGCACGGTGTAATAGCTACTTGTGACTGCCTTTATGTAACATGCAATATGTGACTGTCATTTATTCAGACTAGACTACTGGTGCAGATTTAAACCTGCCAAGAAGAGGATGATGACAGGAGGAAATCAGAGTGGGATCTGATTATTTAGCACATGTTCCTTCAAACCTTCTTTGTTAACTATATTTAATTCTTAAAACCTACTTTTAAAACATCATTATGTAAACGTTATGCCTGTTACACTGTATGTGCACAAATTACAGTGTACATTTTTTTTTCTGATTAAGAACCCTTTTGAACACGTGGTCATCCTACAATCATTTCTGTAATGTACATATTGCTCATATTAAATGTAATGAAAAACACCTGTATATAACTTTTTTAAATGTAACTTTCCTTATTGGGAACAACTCCAAAAGGTTAAGTTAAAATCCTGAGTACCAAAGACACACAAATGCAAGACAGTACAATGTTTTTGTGCAAAATGCTTGACCTTTTAAAACTTTACCTTGGTCTAAATCAGTTTTGCAATAATTTTGGCTGAGATTATTTTTAGCAAAAGGCATAATAATAAAATCATGTCATCAGAGATGGTTTAAAAACCTGAAAGATTCAAAGCCCGGTCAACATTTGGTATTAGTTTTTCCTCAAAGTCCCACATTCTTTTGTCCACAAACAGTTCCTCTTTAGTAAGATTTGGCTGCACTGGTTGTCTCACATGTACCATCCTAGACACATGAAATTCTACAATGTGAGAATATCCATAGATTTTTAATGGGGTATGTACTGAGGTTTGCAGCACATTCCTTGGGTTGACAATCATCTTTGTGGGATTGTGACTGTTCTTCGGATTAGGTTCTCTGTAGATGTGCTCCATGATATTGACACCAGGAATATTATTCCATTCTGCTCGTTTGAACTTCCCGCTCTCCTCAAACTGTGTTGTGGGGAATACGTGGCTCTCAAAAATGAATACACTTACACTAGGATAAGCAGACTCAAGGTCCTCCATAAGAGATGGTAAATTGTCATGTTGGTAAGGCATGATGATTTCATCAATGTCATGCAGAAGAACATACTTGGATTGGTACATGTGCCTGTAAATGCAGTCGTTGAGCGTCGCTAACTGTCCATAATAATGGATGTCACCCTTGTACTCCTTGAAGTTCCAGCCTGATGACGGGTTCAGAAACTGGTCAATCGGCCATGCAATGATCTCTAGTATCCCCTCTGTTTCATAATGTTTTAAGAGCTTTTCCAAGTCCGGTCCACAGTTGGTTTTATAGATGACCACATGCTGTACACCCAGAAGCTTGTACGTCTCCATCGCTTGAGCAAACTGCAGTACATTGTTGTAGTTGTTAAAAAGATTGGAGATGCAAACGGTGAAATCATACTTAAAGGTGTCCATCACGACCTGATTTTTTATTGGCAGATACTCAGTAACACTGTTATTAGACTCTTTAGTTGATATGAGGACATGTGTTGCATTTTGCATGTGCCTGCCTTTACAAATCACATCTGAGACGTGAAACGGAAAGCCAAAATGGTCGTCGTGTATCTGGACATCTGTTTGAACAGTTTTGCAGACTTGTTCGGTGCTGCAGTAAACACAGTAAAGTGGCTGAAGACTGTTTCTGTTTATTATGCTGATGACTCGAATGACCCCATCCAGTCTGTGGTCGAAAAAGGCAGACACCATGAAATGCTGTGAGTCTTTGATGGGCGTTATGAAAGCTTCTGTGATTCTGTGCATGTTTGGTGTTTTATAGTGATCAGTCCAATATTGGTAAAGTGGATAACTCTTGTATGCCAAAATCAGTGTTAAAGTAACAGAGATACCTGTTAGAGCAAGAAAAATTTGAAGTGTGCGTTTATCCATCTTCCCTTTAGTGCCTGCAGAGTAAAGCAAAGATAGATGTCAGAAATATGCAAGAATCTTATAAGACCTATAAACTTTCAAACTTGATTATTGTTAAACTTTCCTTAAGAACCTTAAAATATTCTAAGGTTGCTGTCATAATTTTCCTTTAGTAGTTAAGATTAGTTATTTGAATTTCAGTTCATTTTAATTAGACCACATTCAAATTTATATTCAGCATATTTTCTGCTCCCTCAGTTCAAATTCTGCAACAGATACAGAATTTACCATTCAGTTCTGAATGATGCACAACACAGATGTAGATTAACAGCATATGCGTAAATTGAATTGAAATATCAATATTCTTTTAACTTGTTCACTGACAACATCTTGGGTATAAAAGCCCATTTTTGCGATGTTATTGCGAGTTTATATCACAGTTTTTACTTTTTTTCTCAGAATCGCATGATACAAACCTACAAGTTTATGTCTCGCAATTGGGTTTTTAACTAAGATAAAAACTAAGATAAAAACTAACAAATCTGACTTTTTCCTGACTTAATTTCTTAGAATTTCAAGTTTATTTCTCAGAATTGCAGGGTTATGTATGTTTGATAAATAGTTTGAGTTTGAATGTCACAATTCTGAATCTATTTCTCGCAATTGTGAGTTCATATCTCGCAATTGCGTGATATAAACTTGCAATTGCCAGTTATAACCTCAAAACTGCAAGATACAGGCACAAAACTTTTTTTCCCCAGAATTGGATGATATAAACCTATAATTGTGAGAAATAAAGTCAGAATTGCGTGATATAAACCTGCAATTGTGAGATTCTGAATTTGTGTCGCAATTCTGACTTTATTTATGAGAAAAAAGTCAGAATTGCGAGATATAAACTCACAATTGCGAGTTATAAAGTCGGAATTACGAGATATAGTCACATTTCTGACTTATAAACCTACAATTGTGAGATAACTCACAATTCTGACTTTCTTTTTCTCACAAATGTGAGTTTGTCACAATTCTGACATTATTTCTCACAATTGCGATTTTATATCTCATATAACTACATAACTAGCAATTACGTGTCACGTTACGTACAAGGAGGTCTGGGTCCAAATGCAGGTGAGGTAAGATGGAAGTTTAATTAACAAAATAAACAAACAAAGCAAAAGGCCAACACGGCACAACAATAACTTGAAACTTAAAACAATACAAAATAAACAGAACTGAAAACTCGGTCAAAGATCCAGGGAACACAGAACATACCAAACACGAGACAATGCAGACATGAATGCAGAGTGAGTGGAGATGATACTTATAGTCCTGATAGTAATTGTGAACAGGTGTGGGTGATCAGTGCTGATGACAAGGACAGGTGGACAATCAAGGAAGTGCAGTGTAGGACAGCGACCTCAGGTGGCTGAGGGAAAATCCACAGCCCCGATCATGACATTACGAGTTTATATCACGCAATTCTGAGAAAAAATCAGAATTGCGTGATATAAACTCGTAATTGCTAGTTATACAGTCATACATAAACCTACAATTGCGAGATGAAAACTAGAGTTTATATCTCGCAATTCTGACTTTTTTTGTGAGATATACAGTCATGTGAAAAAGTTTGGGCGCCCTATTGAATTTTATGGTTTTCCATATCAGGATATCATAAAAAAAATCTGGTCCTTGGCTGGTTTTAAAATTTGGAAAATAAAACCTCAGATGAACAACAACACATGATAAATTGCACCGTGTCATCATTTATTGAACAAAAATAAAGCTAAAATGGAAAAGCCATGTGTGACAAAGTTAGGACACCCTTACTGTTGACATTGGAATTAGGAGGGTAAGTAACAGTCAAGCACTGCTAATCAAATACCTTTGATTAACTGATCATCAGCAAGTTTGAGCGCCTCTATAAAAGCATAAGCTTTGGCAGTTTGCTGGTCTGGAGCCTTCAGGTGTGTGTTAACACAATGCCAAGGAGGTAAGACATCAGCAATCATCTTAGAGAAGCATTTGTTGCTGCCATCAATCTGAGAAGACTAATACGGCCACGTCCAAACAATTTGATGTTTATTCACAAGTGAAAGACATTTAAAACAGACACCTCTCCTTCCAGGAATTGTACTGTTTTTGCTGTACTTAGAATCAAATAAATGCAGGCTTGGTGAGCAGAAGAGACTTCTTTAAAAAAACATTAAAAATCTTACTGTTCAAAAAAAACCTTTGACTTGTTGAAGACTGAGAAATATTGCAATATAATGTTGTTTAACTAAATTGCCCAGTCCTTGCTTGGTCGGTGGATGGTTTACAGTGCAGGGGTTCACAGCGATTTATGCGACTCTCTATTACTTGCAGCATCATTACATAGGTTCATAAATCCAGTTACTGCCAGCCAGCCTCATTGGCCCTTCATGATGTAAAGTGTGGGTGAGAGTGTGAGTGGAGGAAATAAATGGAGATTCTTCTCTCTCTGACAGGCAGAGGGGTCTGACAGCATTTCCCCGGATTTAAATGAACACAGAAACTCTCTATACTGTCAAGCTATCACCACCTTCCATTCATCTTAAGTCCATAACGTCGGTTTACTTGGTCTCCATGGAGAGCTGCCCTCAGCATGCCATTTCTCAGTCTCGGAAAAAACACTATCTACATTGCAATTTTTGGCTTTTGCGTAGTTCAGGGTAACCATGGATACTACAGCCATTCTTCATCGAGAGGTAGGAGATTTGTGTTTGATTGTGCATTGTCTAGATTACATTCATTTGAATGTTTTATAGCTGAGGAAAAGCCTAATAGGTTTTTAGCACCAGGCTTTCTCTTCACCATCTGCAGTTCAGTTGATATTACTTGAGTTTGAGCAAGATGCCAAAAACACATAGCCAAACTCTGGGTGAACAAGAAAAGGACTTTCACCATCACTGACTTTTGGATAAAAGGATAAGGGATAGGAAACACAATCCCACCCTCTGTCCATGTGCCAAGTCACCCTGGCAAGATATTTCACCAGACATCACCAAGCATCACCACAGACAGAGGTCGCTTTCATTAAGGCTCCAGATTCTAACTTTCAGGCTTCAGTAAGCCTTTATGCTTCAGCAAAAGCTCACTGGTGAATTCAATTTCCTGAAAACCACAAATATGAGAGTGATGAATCTAGCTAGATAGACAGACAGATACTCAGATAGATAGCTAGGCATCCACTTTGTTCCTGATTTAAAGAATTAGTTCACTCCAGAATTAAAATTTCCAGATAATTGAATCACCCCTAATGTCATCCAAGATGTTCATGTCTTTCTTGAGTCAAAAAGAAGTTAAGCTTTTTGAGGAAAACATTCCAGGATTTTTCTCCATATAGTGGACTTCAATGGAGATCAACGGGTTGAAGGTCCAAATTGCAGTTTCAATGAAGCTTCGAAAGGGCTCTACACAATCCCATCCAAGGTATAAGGATCTTATTTAGCGAAAAAGTCAGCCATTTTCTACAGTATATACAGTACCTTTTAACCACAAATGCTCGTCTAGCAGTAACTCTGCCTCCACGCATTACTTATGCTGCGTTCCAGGCAGGTTTTTGAGCCCATAAGTCACGACTTCAAACCACGACTTTGTAGCATTCCAGGCAAGTCACGCCAAATTGCCCGAGCGCAAGGAATTGTGGTAGCTAGATATAAACAAACCAACATGGCGGACCATACGGGACTTATGCTTTTTACAATCATTTCGATCACCAAAGGTGCTTACTTCTTGCTTATCTGAAGGAAACAGAGGAGGAAAACTACGCATAAGGCAAGAGAAGCTGTTATACCTTTTATTTTTATACTATGTATTTGTATATTTCTCACTGCGTACCACTTGCATAAACACCGCATCCGTAGGGGCTGCCATTGTTGTTTCGTGGGATATGTGACGTCAGAGTGCAGAACTGGGAGTACATCGATCTAGTACGAGTTCACGGGTGGAAAGTCACGGGTTTAGTTTCCACCCTTGAAGATGGTTCGAAAAACATGAGTAATTGGTTTGCCTGGAACGCAGCATTAATCACATTGGAAAGGTCATGCCTGTTGTAGGTGGAAGTACAAACCCAGTGTTTACCAGTGTTGGGCACGTTACTTTAAAAAAACAGTTATAGTTATAGTTACTAATAACTTCTCACAAACAGTAACTGAGTTAGATCATTATAAAAATAACTAAGTACCAGGGAAAGTAACTACTGTGTTACTTAATTTTTTTTAAATATGGTAAATTAATAAAACATTGTACACCAATCTACACAATTTTAAAGATGCAATGTGTAATATTTAAGAGGATCTATAGAGAGAAATGCAATATAATATACATAACTATGATTTGTATAAAGACCTTACATAATGAACCATTATGTTTTTATTAGCTTAGAATTAACAGTTTATATCTACATATACCGCGGGTCCCCTTACATGGGAGTCACCGTTATGTTTCTACAGTAGCCCTAAATGGACAAACTGCTCTACAGATCGCGTTTCATCACTATGTTGTTCTTGTGAAAATAACACTGACACAGTGATGAAGTAGTAACATTAATATTCACAATAACATTGTTTTATTGAATAATTAAATAAATATAATTCCTTCATTTACGTTTGTAAAAAAAACTCATTGCTCTCTGCTGTCTAAAACGACGACATCTTAATCTTGTGTCGGCCACCGTAGCTTTTGTATAGGGAGGGGTGAGCGGTGGACTGAGCCGTTGGTTGCAATTCACAACCTCACCGCTAGATGCCACTAAAATCTACACACTGCACCTTTAATGTTGCTGTAGGACAATGTGAGAGAGGCCTTCCACAGGCTAAATATCACGTTTTTGGGGTTGCTTCAACACGCAGACATGAAAAAAATCATAATACCATGTACAATACACAATACAATGTGCTTTTGTAAAATAAATAAAATAAACAGGGTGCGCTCTCTGCCGTCTCGGTCTCCGTCACCGTCACCGTCACCTCTCTTCACAGACACGTAAATAAAACAACATGAATCTCTGCGAATATGTGCCTCATAGACATGAGAAAATATATGTATAGAAAGCTTAAAATGTCTACTTTTAAATTAAGTGAGTCAAATATTATATAAAAATAATAAAAAATAACAAATATTCTCTGATGAAGTAATCTGTAGGATATCATGGCGAGCTCTAGATTTTACAGTCTAAACTCATCTCTAATGTAATCATGTCTACGAGTGGCTCGGCTTTTTAAACTGTAAACGTCCATGTGAGACACACAGACATGTAGGTAAAAACCCACATCGCTTTCGTAAACAAACGTGAACATTCATCAAGTTAATCTCGGCTACTTTTAGTTTCTGGAAAAAGACAGGCTGAGAGGAATAAGCCAGAATTTACCTCAGAAGAAGAACGCCACATTAAAATTATAGTAACATAGCATTTTATTGTCAGCAACGGCTTTGTAATGGGGGAAACAGTCATTTGTTTGATTCATTACTGAAAAATCTATTACGCTATTCCCATCACTGGTGTTTACAAAGCGAAAGTGCAAAGAAAGTCAAACGCCCTTTGCAAAAAAAAAAAGTAAAACAATGATGTCGGACAATTTTAAAGTTGGAGAAGAAAATGAGATGGAGTTTTTTGCCCTACCTTACCTTTTTGAACTGAAGTACACAGTCGAAGAACTAACAACTTGTGACCTTTCAAATGCGATTACGTAATGCGAGAAGTCACAATGCAGAGCTAGTGCAAAATGAGCATTTGTGGTTAAAACGTGTATACATGTTTCGCTAAAAAAGACCCTTATTCCATGGCTGGGATCGTGTAGAGCCCTTTGAAGCTGCATTGAAACTGCAATTTGGACCTTCAACTCATTGATCCCCTCAAGTCCATTATATGGAGAAAAATCCTGAAATGTTTTCCTCAAAAACATGCTTTGATCATCTTCAGTTAAGTTTTACTGTATTTTACTTGCTGTGCAAAGGTTGCCCAATAAAAAAATGGAGTGTAAAAATACATGCTAATGAAACGCTGCACAACAACATCCCCAGTGGGTCTCTTCATTTTAGCGCAGTACCTAACCTTTATCCAAACACATTCTGCTTTCTGTTGCCCCACTCTAATGCACTTTCCCTGTTCATTCTCTTTCATAATGGTGTTGCAGCTGTGGGAAGAAAAAGTATCAAATTTAAATAAAACATGTTGTATATAAACCATGCTGTTCTTATTCTGCACGAATAGTCAATTAGGTTATTATGTACAGTTTTATAACAGAATATAATCACATATTAGACGTCATGCAGAAAACAATCAGCTGGAAAAAGGAGGAAACTTGTCAGCTCTATTCTTTTTTTACTACCTTCATGCACCTTGCTTTTACACAAGGTAGTCATTAGCGAATGCCCTTGTGATGTCTGCACCCAGCAAGAGCTCCTCTTAAAGAAACAGCTTGTCTCTTATCAAAGTTGCAGCTATAGAGCATGAAAAGCAGAGAATCAAAACTAGATGCATTTATAATGTGCCCATTAAAATATGGATGTGAAATTTTGTTAATAAAATGCATGTCACTTGAAAATATTGCTGGAACAGGTTAGTGACCTCAACAGTTGGGAATGTGGTTAAATAGCGTTCTTCATAATCAGATAAACAGATCAACAGGCTTGAACATGATGACTCAGCATGAGGAGGATGAAAAATCAATATATGCAAAACCCCTCAAGGCATCACTGGCTGTTCTTCACTAGCAGTACATTATAATTCCAGATCATCTAGATCTTTCTAGCTGCGATTTTGCTTGTACAGCTGTTCAGCGATTAAGTGGCTGCTTATGAAAGTAGTAAATGGCAGTAATTACCGTTCTTGTCAGAGAACAGAGTTACAGTCTGATTATTAGATCAAACTGTATGTGAACCTTGGATTCTTTGTTAATAACTCATGTTATGGTTTCTTAAACATGGGAGTAAATATGATTGAGCACTACTTGACTTAATACATAGAGTTGAATTCAAAAGTTTACATACACCTTGCAGATTCTGCAAAATATTAATTATTTTACCAAAATAAAAGAGATCATACAAAATGCATGTTATTTTTTATTTAGTACTGACCTGAATAAGATATTTCACATAAAAGATGTTTACATATAGTCCACAAGAGAAAATAATAGTTGAATTTATACAAATTACTCTGTTTAAAAGTTTACATACGCTTGATTCTTATTACTGTGTTGTTACCTTTTTGTTTAGTGATAGTTGTTCATGAGTCCCTTGTTTGTCCTGAACAATTAAACTGCCTAAAGGTCCAACAATTTTTTTGGCTTTTCAGCATTTTTGTGTATTTAAACCCTTTCCAGCAATGACTGTATGATTTTGAGATCATCTTTCACATTGAGGACAACTGAGGGACTCATATGCAACTATTCCAGAAGGTTTAAACACTCACTGATGATTCAGAAGGAAAAATTATGCATTGAGAGCCGGGTGGTGATACCTTTTTGAATTTGAAGATCAGGGTAAATGTAACAGATTTTGTCTTTTGGGAAACATGTACGTATCTTCTGTAGCTTCTGAAGGGTAGTACTAAATGAAAAATATGTTATTTAGGCAAAATAAGAAAAATGCAGACATTTTTATTATGTTCAAAAGTTTTCACCCCAGGATCTAAATGCATAATTTTTCCTTCTGGAGCATCATTGAGCATTTAAACCTTTTGTGATAGTTACATATGAGTCCCTCAGATGTCCTCAGTGTGAAAAGATGGATCTCAAAATCATACAGTCATTGTTGGAAAGTGTTCAAATACACAAAAATGCTAAAAACCAAAGAATTTGTGGGACCTGAAGGATTTTTCTGAAAAACAGCAGGCAGTTTCTGTCACGGTGAGATAGAGGGAGGTCTGGGTCCAGATGCAGGTAAGTATTTCTTTTAATGATAATTACAAAACAAACAAACAAACAAAACCAAAAAGCCAACACGGCAAACTGAACAGTAACAAGATCAAGAGCAGAGAAAACAAGAACATAACATAAACAGGATCAGAAATAATGCAGACTCACAGTGTGAAGGATGAGTAGAGAATATAAGGACAAATCATAAGTGATATCAGCTGGGGAAGACAGGTGACAAAATCAAGGCAGGTGCAACAATTAAGGAAGTGCAGTGCAGGGAAGGGAAAACAGCGACCTCCGGTGGAGGAGGGGAAAAGGCACAGCCCAGAGTCATGACAGTTTAACTGTTCAGGACAAATAATGGACTTATGAACAACTTCCACTAAACAAACAAACAAACAAACAAACAAAAACATAGCTGTGGATCATTCAGGTAACAACACAGCATTAAGAATCAAATGTATGTAAACTTTTGAACAGGGTCAAATCTTTTATGTGAAATATCTTATTCAGGTCAGTACTAAATAAAAAAATAACATGCATTTTGTATGAACCCTCTTATTTTGGTAAAATAATTAACATGTTGTAGATTCTGCAAGGTGTATGTACACTTTTGACTTCAACTGTATTTATTGGTATATAAAACAGCAGCAATCAACTACAATTTGTTTTTAAATCAGAGTCAGCGTTACGTAAGAGTGTCCAAAATAATAGAAAATTATCTATTTTTTTATATTTACTGTACACATCTTCAGCATTATTTTCAAAAATGTTAAGGTAAAAAAAGTAACAATTCATGATTTATTTGTATATTTAAAAATATCATTAAATGTTAATTCATAAATATCATGAGGTTGCATTTTACAACCTGATCTCACCTTGCGTTGTCATTAAAAAAACATTTTCTTTCTTAAGAAATCAGATAGTATTCACTCCCCCCGCATATTTTTGCATTTTGGTCACACTACAATTTAGCAGACAAAAGTATTTCAAATATTATCAAGCTGTTACGTTTATTTATTTATTATATTACTAAAGCCATTTCTCTTCAAGAATTTTATTCCTTTTTTCATTATGCTATAAAAATAAACAGTTTAACAGGCTTATCATAGAAAAGACTGAAATTATTGAAGGTATGAATTTTTTAATATCATTTTTTGAAAAATAAAATCACATTATTGATCTAGCTATTATAATGGTTTGCCTCAATTGCTGTGCTTAAATGAATTAATCTACCTTAAGGATTATGTATCAGTCATTTAGAAGCTGTTCAAACAGCCGTCGACTTTGTTTCAAACACGCTAATGGTGTAAACCTGATTGATCCTCTGTAGAACAGTCCTCTTTTCAACAAGAGCAGGATTTGCAGCCAGGACATTGATCTTCCTCTTCCTCGTAAGAGTCTCTGGAGTGACTGAGACACCTGCTAGCATGCAGCTGATGGACGGCCTCTACTGCCTGCGTGCAGCTTGGAAGGAGTTGCATCATTCATGCCTTGAAAGATCAAAGTCTGTAGCTAAGCTTCTCTTCATGGCTGTGTGGCAGGGCCCTGGGTCCTCACACCTTGTGCATTATAGGAACGGCTCCTGTCATGCTGCATCATTTCAAACCCATATGGGAGCAGACAGATGGTGGGCATGCTAAACCAACGGGAAGCTGGGTTGCCATGCCAATAACAGCGATGAGTTCTCGCTATTACAGAGAAGGACAGAGGCATAGTAGCCTACAGTGTGAACAGTGTATTTTATTACTGCATGTAAAATGTGAGGAATATTGCGTTAGGGTGCAACAGTCACCGCCCACTTCCTCAGCAACCTAGCTTCCGTAAATATTTTTCTTCTATTCATTTTCTCTACAGGGATTTACAAAATATAGTCAGAACGAGCCTTGAACCAAACCAACCAGCACCAAGATGAATCATACAAACTTTAAAAGCAAAACAAGCATTTGAAAAAGGACTATGAGGTACTCAAGCCAAAAAGCATTGTGATTGACTTAAAGGGATAGTTCACCCAAAAGTGAAAATTCTGTCATTAATTACTCACCCCCATGCCATTCCAAACCCATAAGACCTTCATTCATCTTCAGAACATATATTAAGATATTTTGGATGAAATCTGAGAGCGTTCTGACCCTGCATTGACAGCAACACAACTGACACATTCAAGGCCCAGAAAGGTAGTAAGGACTTGGTAAAATAGTCTATGTGACTTCAGTGGTTTAACTGGAATGTTATGAAGCTACAAGAATATTTTTAGTGCACAAAGAAAACAAAAATAATGACTTTATTCAACAATTTAGACTGACTGTTGAAGACTGACACATAAAGGAAAACATTGTTAAATAAAGTCATTATTTTTGTTTTCTTTAAACACAAAAAGTATTCCCATAGCATCATAAAATTATGATTAAACCACTGATGTCACATGGACTATTTTATCGATGTCCTTACGATCTTTCTGGGCCTTTAATGTGTCAGTTGCATTGCTGTCTATGCAGGGTCAGAAAGCTCTCAGATTTTATAAAAAATAAATTAATTTGTGTTCCAAAGATGAACAAAGGTCTTTCGGGTTTGGAACGACATGAGGGTGAGTAATTCATTACAGAATTTTCATTTTTGGGTGAACTATCCCTTTAAGGGCTGTGTTCCACTTCGCTTTTAAACACACACTTTTGAACTTCCCTAAGCACTTGCCCTCAGGGGAATCCCTGCTGTCATTTTGAAGTGCGTTTCACCTTGTTAAGTGTACAAGGGAAGTTTATTGACAGGCCCTCAATTTTGACCAAGGGAGATGCTTGGTTCTTTTTTTAACTCCTGCTGGGGGCAGCCTGTTGGGTCACTTTATTCAGTTGTTTTTAATATTTTTCACCCAGGTGCTGGGTAGTTTTTCTGTAACTAAGCTGCTGGGCCATTTTTAATGCTGGGTTCTCAGCACCACCATACACTTCTTAAGCTAAATAAAGGTTTGTATACATTTTATTTCATTTACTATTTCATTTACTTTACTGTGCTGTAAATTAAATTATTATACGCAACACAATATACAAGGACGAGATGTCAGTCAGCTGCATCAACAGCAGTTGTTTCACATGATGGAAATGCATTTTGCCTTCCATAACATAAATTGATTTTATTGATTATAATTCTAAATTTAATTTAATTTGACGTTAAAATGTGTTCTCTAATCTCAGTACTGTTTGTTTGTGGGCAGGTTATGGAGTCAGTCACAGCATCTGAATACACTTAAATTAAAATGCTACTTTTAAATGTTAGATTTTTAATTTCTAAAATGCTTGTTAAACAAGTTTAAATGTATGTAATATTGTAAACTATATTGTATTCACTTAAATAAATTCAATTTGTCTTTTATTCATTGGTGTTCTTGCTTAATAACAAATGTTCATCTTTTGATTATTGCTATTGCCTCTATAATTCTGCGTGATTTTTAATTTCCCGCCCATTTTGAGGCAGCAATATAATAATTTTTAAACAATAGCTGATCTAAAATAAAAACAGTAAAAACACTGAAAACAATCAGCTGGTCAAAATAACCCAGCATGTGTTCTGTCTAATATTTACCCAGCACTGAGTTGCCAATTAACCCAAGTTGGGTTGTTTTTAACAAACCCTAGGGGGCAAAGAAGGCATGTGCCCCCTTAAAATGGGATAAGAAAAAGACTGTAGTACAAAAATAAAACAATGTCAATATTACAAAATATAACATTAAAAAGTGTATAAATCACTATAGTGTTTCTAAAGAAACATTGTCCAACAGGGACACCAGCAGGTAAAGTTACAGCGGGAGTCCGAGTCTCTCACCTCCCCTGAGTCCACTGAGTTTTAACAGACTCCCTAAAGTGTTCGCTGGGTTTAGTGGGGGGTAATTGAGAATGAATGTGGGAAAGTCACTTGAAAGGAGGGAATGCCTCCAGCGCGATATGATTGGATATGACTAGTTATAATCGGCTTTGATTGGTTCATGTAAAAATAAATAATAAATAAATCCCGCCTCTTTTGTTCATGCGTGTTCCGCATTGGCGAATCAGTCAGTAATTGCATTAATGAGACGACTAATTAACAAAAGTAAATAAACAACTCACACACTTAGATATAACCACTTTGTAATGTCAAAATAAGACTTGAAATGGCATGAAAACATGATGTGTGGGTGTTTTTAGTGAGTAATTAGCTTGGTGAAATTTAAAGTAAATCTCTGTCTGTGACTAATATTTCCCGAGCTTTGATAACTGATTATCTGAAGATATCAAAAATAGTTAAAAGTTAACTGTTAAAAAGAATAGCTAAACATAAGCTCATAAATGAAATATATTGTTTAAATTATTATTTTGGAATGCTTAAAAACACTAACTTGATGAAATTCAAACTTGGCTTTAATAAATAGAACATTGATAGAATATAAAATGTTTATTTAACCAAGAAAATGAGACTGGGACATGAATTTACATTTAAATAAAAAGGAAAAAACCCCACCACCGTTACATGCAATGCACACACTGAATGCAGTGAGCAAGCAAGCTTATGCTCAGTGAAGTTCTTCATCAAATATTCAGCTATTAATCATCTACAGGAGCATACTCATTTTATTTTGTAAAGCAGAAGTAAGAAATTTTCTTTAAATGTGCAACATTTCCGATTCATTAGCCGCTATGATAAATAACTAGAAGAATAAAAAATGCAAAAAACAGTAAACTCTTTACAAACCAGTGTGCTTATGATTATGATAAGAAATCAAAACAATTTGACAACAAATGCCAACAAATGCATAACAGGCTGTTTTTGTACAGCTAAAATAACTGGAAGCGAATGACAACGGAGGCCTCGCACATAGAAGTTACAAATGGCAGCTGTGCTCTCTAACCTGGATTCTGCTTAGCATTGTGCTTAAGCACACCACTTATCAATAAGCCTGTAAAACATTGGCTTGTTGCTTAAATCAAATTTATATCCTGATAAACCCGTCATAGTCACCTTCAGACTACTAAAAGCCTTTATATCCTCTGTGCCCTTTCCAACTATCTTTCTGGCTATAAGATGTGATAAACATGGCAGCACTTAGCTCAGCAGTCTTGTCTCTGCCAATTCATTTCTCCTGTGCTTTCCAAAACGTTCCTCTTCCACAGACACAGTCATGTGATCCTACTGGCGACACTGTAATGAGTTTGCTATCAGCAGGACAGAACCATAAATTCAGCTCGGACAGAAAAAGAAGGCGCAGAGAGAGAAAGAGAGAGAGAGGCTCAGGTGTAGTCGTGGCCTCGATTAGCCTCAGAACAGCTGAGGGGTCATAAGAGCTAAGAGAGTTATCATTCAGATGACTGAAGCACTGATATTATGAGTTATATATCTCACTCAGTGAGCCTCACAGTCTGGAGAAGAAATGAACATGCAAAACTGAGAAAGCACAAGGACACGCTTTTCTGTGAGCTGCAGGACACAGAAAACAGCTAATTCTGGGTCACATCTGTGTGATATCTATCTGAGTGCCTCAAACAAAACTCGGAATATCTTTCAAAGACTTGATGCCACTAATCTTACAAATTGTGGAAATCTACGGATTAGCTTGTTGTATCACTTGTTAACATGGCTTTGTTTCCTGGCAGGACTGATAAGCGGAACCTGTGTGATCTTACTCCCAGACAAATCAATATTTACAGCCTGCAGGTTTGTTGTCGGTTCAAATATAGTTTTTAATTGCACCGTTCTTCAAAAACAGCCTCTTTGTAAAAGTCTGAATTACACTGCGGCAGATGCAAACCAATTTGTAATGCGTTTCCGCATACAAACAAAAAACGCTGTTTGGGAACTTGATAACATAAAAAAACGACATAACATTTTACAATAAAGTCACATACAGTTTTAGTCAAAAGGTAACATACACCTTGCAGAATCTGCAAAATAAGAGGAATTTTACAAAATGCATGTTATTTTTTATTTAGTACTGACCTAAAAAAGATATTTCACATTAAAGACATATAGTCCACAAGAGAAAATAATAGTTGAATTTATAAATATGACTCAGTTCAAAAGTTGATTCTTAATACTGTGTTGTTACCTGAATGATCCACAGCTGTGTGTGTGTGTGTGTGTGTGTGTGTGTGTGTGTGTGTGTGTGTGTGTGTGTGTGTGTGTGTGTGTGTGTTTTTGGTGATAGTTGTTTATGAGTCCCTTGTTTGTCCCGAACAGTTAAACTGCCTTCCGTTCTTAAAAAAAAAAATCTTCAAGTCCCACAAATTCTTTGGTTTTTTAGCATTTTTGTGTATTTGAACCCTTTCCAACAATGATTGTATGATTTTGAGATCCATCTTTTAACACTGAGGACAACTGAGGGACTCATATGCAACTATTACAGAAGGTTCAAACACTCACTGATGCTCCAGAAAGAAAAATTATGCATTAAGACCTGGGGGTGAAAACTTTTGAATGGAATGAGGATATGTACATTTTTCTTATTTTGCCTAAATATATATATTTTTTCATTTAGTGTACTGCCCTTCAAAAGCTACAGAAGATACTTACATGTTCCCCAGAAGACAAAATAAGTTAAATTTATCCTGATCTTCAAACTCAAAAAGTTTTCACCCCCGAGCTCTTAATGCATTTTTTTTCTTCTGAAGCATCAGTGAGCGTTTTCTGTAATAGTTGCATATGAATCCTTCAGCTGTCCTCAGTGTGAAAAAAATATGAAATAATTACCATTTTGCAGATTCTGCAAGGTCTCTGTAAACTTCTGACTTCAACTGTACATCATCTTGAACAACATTATATTGTATAAAGCTAAATCAAAATTAAGCAATTGTTTTATGTAACATTGCCATATATCATTTTTAATGTACAAAATGACAGTGTATTTAATATAATTTCATATTACTACACAGTGCTCACTCTTTGGGAAAAAAAATTGAATAATGATGAGGCTGAGTCTTTTCATAGTACGACAAAGGCAAAGAAATAGAAGAAAGAAGCGCTGAGACAAAGAACAGAAGCTGAGTCACACCTCAGCACACAAACGCAATAGAGTCTAGGAGGAAAATAGATAATAAGACACAAAACAATAACATGTCAGCTGTCAGCAGTGTTTTGCACTGTAATGCCAATGACAGTCTGGGAAAATAGTGCTTATCAAATACCTTTTCCACTGCATTAAGAAAGAAGAAAGAAAGATTCATCGAATTACAAGTCTGTCATTCATTTTAAAGTCGTATATACACAAGCAAGATATAAAGCATTTAAAGTTTCACTCTGCGGGAGTCGAACAGCTGGATTTACGGCTACAATAATGCTATTTAATTGAACAACAAGCCTGGTCTTGTATGGCTTGCTCCCATGGCTCACACAACAAATGTGCATTTCTAGTAAGCTGGTGTCTTCTTTCAGTGTGCCAGGATGCAGTATATGTTCACAAAACATGCTTTTTTTGTTGCTGTAATTGATTAAACAGCCCACAAAATCATCTGTCGATTAAACAATAGCAGAAATCAATGTCTCACTTGATCCCTTAAGCTGTACTTTGCTATTGTGCACTTCTGTTTCAAGTTAATTGAATAAACAGGCAGGTCGACAGTGCAAGTAAAAGTCTATTCTTAGAAAGAAAGGAAATGCTGAGGTCAGTTTGCCCAGTAAAATCATTATTATAGGATGGATCATTCTCCAAAAAATAGAGAATGCCAACTTATACAGTTTTTAAAAACTACCAAGCCTGCATTTATTTTATCCAAAGTACAGCAAACCTGTAAAATTTTGAAATATTTTTACTATTAAAAATAACTGCTTTCTATTTGAATATATTTTAAAATGTAATTTATTTCTGTGATCAAAGCTGAATTTTCAGCATCATTACTCCAGTTTTCAGTGTCACATGATCCTTGAGAAACAGTTTTGATATACTGTTTTGCTTTTCAACATATTTGATCATTTACCATTCATCATTTTACTATGATGAATAGAAAGATTTTTTTAAAGAAATTATATAAATTAATATTTTTATTTAGCAAGGATGCTTTAAATTGATCAAAAGTGATGATAAATACATTTATAATGCTACAAAAGATTTCTATTTGAGATAAATGCTGTTCTTCTGAACTTTCTATTCATCAGAGAAACCTGACAAAATTCTACTCAGCTGTTTTTAACATAATAATAATAATAATAATAATAAATGTTTTTTGAGGAGCTATTTTCAACATAATAATAACATGTTTTTTGAGCAGCAAATCAAAATACTAGAATGATTTCGGAAAGTTGTGACTGGAGTATTGATGCTAAACATTCAGCTTTGAAATCACAGGAATAAAAAAATATTTAAAAATTTTACAGCTTTTGCTGTACTTCGGATCAAATAAATGCAGGCTTGGTGAGCAGAAGAGACTTCTTTAAAAAACATTAAAAATCTTACCGTTCAAAAACCTTTGACTGGTAGTGTACAAAATGTTTACATTTTCGGTTCAGTTTTGTTCCATGAAAATTTGTATTTAATAGCATTTGTAACACATTGTTCTTTTATTTATTTTGTATTTATTTATTTATTTATTTATTTAAGCAGGCCTAAAGGGTCATAATTGTTTTAATTAAAAAATGTCAAAAATATATAAAAAAATATATTTATATTATTAATTGTTTTTATTTTTTTTGCACTTCATAACCTGAGGGAAATAAATAAATAGACTTGGAATTCATAAATAAATATCTTTAAAATCTTCTTTAAATGAATAACTACTGGAGCCTACCAGCAAGACATGACACCTTCATAATTAAAATCCCATCTCAAAGCTGTGCCATCGCATATGCCTATCCAGCATGAGATTCGTGCTCATCCCAAGCACGCACTCGAGCTCGCAGGCAGGCAGGCAGGGTTCAAGCGCGTACCCAGCGTAGCACGCATGCGCAGTCGCTGCGCATCTCACACAAGAAACGCAACGCGTGAGGGATGCGGTCACACCCCCTCGTCTTATCTCAGTACGCCCCCGAGACCCGTGGGCGAACAACAATACTTAAGGAGTTTGATGCAGCCCACCTTACAGCATCTAATATGACATGGAGACCACATAATCTCTAAATGAACAGTCAGTGATACATGAGTCCACAGATCATCAGCATCTTGAGGATCTTAACTATGGATGAAGACGGTAAGATAAATGCGCACACTCCTAAAAGCTTCAAATACACTGGAAAAACTAAACTTTTGTCTTAGTACGACTGAGTACGAATTTAATAGTCTTAGTATGACCGATACCGTCGCAGTAGCTTTGAGTCTTACTGATGTATTTTGCGGCGAAAGACATTAGGTCATTTTACGAGAGATGCTCGATAGTGCGGGGCTCATGCCGCAGCAATAAATGAGAACAAAGTGTGCTTTTGTGTTACATTTTGCTGCGATGGCCAGAGGTTTCATTTTCGCGCTGCACTTTCGCAGTAAATCCACGACATGTTCATCAATGTTTGTCAGATTCATTAACGACCGTATCAGAGATCGAGGAGGATGTTGATACTACACGTTACGCATTGTGGCGACCTTGTAAATCACGTCGCTTTGCAAGTCCGTAGCTTGTGCATAGTGGACTTTGTGGTTTTGCTAGGTATCCAGGCGACAGAGCATGTGGCATGTGTGCTTGTCCGGAGAAGGTATAGGGAGGAGTAAGTTTACTACGTATGTATGGATAAATGTAGCTACCTATTAACAGTAGGACATACTTTTGGGAACTTGACAAGTCCTGAGCTTTGGCATGTTATATTTCATGTAAAACTATTGCTAATGTTAAAGTTATTCGATAAAATAGCGTTTTTATGGTTCCTTATTAATTATGTGGAATACATTTTGTGCTATTAAACGAATTTTTAAGCTATAACACCATTTGAAGTGAACCAGTGAAGGTCAAAACAGAGAAAAAAACTCTTTCTCTTATACAACATTCATATGCAGTTAACATACACTCTTGAAATTATGATTATAAACATGTTATGCGTCAACAACCCAGTAGCACAGATATTTCAATGGATTATCAAACAAATCAGGGCATTAACATTATATTCGGAATCAACCATAAATGTCAAAACCCACATAAGAGTCAGTTTATACACTGCAGCAATATGGTTGCACCTGTTGTTCTGAATAAATGCAATGGTTTGGAGAAGAGAAGGAGAAAAACAAGTGAATTAATAAACAAACCATTCCATTGATGTTTGGTTTGTTAGAATAGGACAATATTTGGCAAAGTAACACTATTTGAAAATCTGGAATCTGAGGGTGCAAAAATCATCAAAATATTGAGAAAATCACCTGTTGTTCTGAATAAATGCAATGGTTCGGAGAAAAGAATGAGAAAATCAAGTGGTACAATATTACTCTACCACTTGGATCACTTTTCTCCAATCCAAACATTTGAACTAGAGACATGAGTTATAAATATGTTTTCCATTATGTTTTAGATAGTATAATTGCTGGCAACAGACATGCGTGAGTGCCTTAATATTGAAATGTTAAGGACAATCACCCCCTCAAGGGCTGAGTGGATTGTGCTGTTGTTCTTACTGATTTAACTTAATAAGAAGTGTAATTGTTAGCAATGTGTTTTTCCAGAGTGTGTGTCTTTTAAATCTATTATCTTTAGTCCATCAAGTATGTAAAACGGTCTCCTATGGCCTAGAACAGATAGAGAATGATGGAGTGCCCCCAGGTGGTGCACATCATGACTCTGGAAATTTACAATGCTAAAAATATTAAAAGCATACACCTAAATGGGTAGTTTTCATTTTGTGTGTTTTTAGCTATAACTTCATCTCATGGGTCCCTGAATCAGCCAGTGGCAAAAATGATTGTAATGGCAGCAATCTACCTTCGCAGAGCAATTTAAAAGGAAAATATAAATGTGTGGAATGAAAACAGCTGAAAAAATGGACTTTAAGACAGATATGTGACACTGGACCACAAAACCAGTCATAAGGGTACATTTTTTGAAATTGAGATTTATACATCATCTGAAAGCTGAATAAATCAATAAACAACCCATTCCATTGATGTATGGTTTGTTCAGATAGGACAGTGCTTGGCAGAGATACAACTATTTGAAAATCTGGAATCTGAGGGTGCAAAATCATCAAAATATTGAGAAAATCACCTTTGAAGTTGTCCAAATGAAGTTCTTATGCATATTACTAATTAAAAATTAAGTTTTGATATATTTATGGTAGGAAATTTACAAAATATTTTCATGGAACATGATCTTTACTTAATATCCTAATGATTTGAAAAAAAAAAAAAAAAAGATAATTTTGACCCATACAATGTATTTTTGCCTATGGCTACAAATATACCTGTGCTACTTAAGACTGGTTTTGTGGTCCAGGGTCATATATGAATTATAGGTAGGTATAATTGCTTGGACTTTTAGTTCCTCTGAAAATCCTTTGAGCTTTCTTGTTGGAAAGGAAAAGAAGTTTCACCTCCAAATCTCCCAAACTCTACAGAATCATCCAGCTGGGCTGCTTTCACTGAGATACTCAGATGCGTCTTTCTCGTTATCCATTGTGTCCAAATATAGCCTCTTTGCCTCATATCCGGCCAGAAAAAAACCCACTCTGCAAGCTTGTTTGAGGAATGGGTTGTGTATTTAAGGAGATAGGCTTCATATGAGATTAACTACTGCTGCTAACACTTTCTGCTGTCTTGGAGTCTAGGATATTTTGTCTGTAGCTGACCCATCGTATCCAGTGAACCCACGGCCACGAATGATTCGCTTCAGATGTCTTTCTGCATTATGTTACAGTTGCAGTAAAAAGTCAATTGGTGCTTCTCATTGGGACTAAAACCAGGTGCTCACTGTACGATTTATAGTAGTCCTTTATAATTGTTGTTAATGAGATTATATAAACATGATCCTAGCTATAAGCCGTAGAATGTCATCAATGTCAAACTGTACAACAGTAAGGACTCGTTAAAAACACACAAAAAGAGTTGTCAGAAGTTTACATCCTCAATTTGTGACATGTTTGGTGACGGTGAGCTATAGGGCTGTCACGATTCCTTGATTCAATTGAAGTACTTGATTAAAAAAAAATCCTTGATTGCATTTTGCTTGCAAAAAAATTGGATGTGCCGCATTCTACAGAAGAGAATCCATAAAACGTATTATTAGACTGTTTTCTAAGGCTGCATGATCACAAAACCATTTAAAAATCATAATTAAAGCATAATGCTATTGTGAATTCACAAACACTATGGTTTAACTTATTAAATATATCGATGCAGGTTTAATATGTGTGCTTTATTATTTACATGCATGTAGGTCACGTATGTGCATCTCAGAGTGGCCCCATTCACAGTAAATGCTACTTCACACAGACTGTTATCATATACATGTGTGGAGCATTTCTGCATATTGTTGTGAATTTGGGTTTATTATACTGTTTATCTGGGAATGTAACGTGCGCCCTTTCATCAGATTTGTAAGGTAAATCATTTATTAACCTACGCAAACACGAGAATACATCAATATCTTTCTCAGTATGCTAACTGTTCATCGTGATTTCAAATTAAAAGTTTAAACCCTCACTCTGAGTTAATATGTTTTGATGTCCACATACTGTATTCAATACGTTGTTGTTCTGTCGTAAAGAAATGGCCAAATATTAAAGTTTAAGTGGACATTTGAATTAAATGTTGTTTAGTCAATATTCAAAAATGATTAGATTGTGCAGTATTTGTATTGTTATAATACAAATAATGTAGTTTATAATACATTATGTATTTTAAGTTTTTGTTCCGTAAAACCATATATGTGACCCTGGACCACAAAACCAGTCATAAGGTTAAATTTGACAAAACTGAGATTTATACATCATTTGAAAGCTCAATAAATAAGCTTTCTATTGATGTATGGTTTGTTAGGATAGGACAATATTTGACTGAGATACATCTATTTGAAATCAGAAATCTGAGGATGCAAAAAAATCAAAAATACTGAGAAAATCACCTTTAAAGTGGTCCAAATTAGGTTCTTAACAATGCATATTACAAATCAAAAATTACATTTTGATATGTTTACAGTAGGAATTTTACAAAAAATCTTCATGGAACATGAACTTTACTTAATTTCTTAATGATTTTTGGCATAAAAGAAAAATCAAAAATTTTGACCCATGCAATGTATTTTTGGCTATTGCTACAAATATACACCAGCGACTTAAGACTGGTTTTGTGGTCCAGGGTCACATATATATATATATATATATATATATATATATATATGTATTTTAAGTACATTCAAAGGCTATTATTCACTTAGGTCTATTTTTATTAATAAAAAATAATTGAATCTAATTTCTAATTTCTCAATTACTCGTCAGAATAATCATCCGTTTACTCGATTACCAAAAATAATCATTAGTGACAGCCCTGGTGACCTGCATTCAAGCTAAATTCGAAAGCGAAATTGTGGCTAGCAAACAAAACCTCTATCGTTTATTTTGATGGCTTATCTTGAAAAGAAAGATGGGAAAAATGAAAGACGATGTATTTGGAGCAAGTAGTGGTTTGTTGTTGTCGCACTATTTGCGTCATTAGGTTCTGTTTTCCTTATGATTCCTGATTTGATGGTCATAAGAAAAGCCACACTGCAGGACTGTGACTCTGACACTGGCAGAATTTCATCGAACGTAAAATTCATTCACAGTGGTCATTAATCGATTGTCACAAAACATGTCAAACTAGCCCTCAAAGACAACAGATTTTGGCATAGCATAAAAGGAATATTTTAGGATTCACCAAATGTGGCCATAATTGTCCAGTGTGCATGCTTTTAGTTGAAGATCAGATCATATTTTATGGAACTGGGTAAAAATAAAGAGTCCTCGATTTTGTTGACTCTCTTTTTACAAACTGTTGATTCTTATATCCCAAGAATCGATTAGTCTAGTCTGTTTTTAGTTAATAGAACATTATAACAGGCCTACCATCAAATAAATTGCAGTAAGTCTCATATTTCAAATTCTGTCCATTTTATTACAATATTCAAACATCATCAGTGTTTCAGCCATAGAAAAAGACTATGCATCAATATAACAACTTGTAAACAATGTTATGTAGCGTCACATTTAACTACAATCAAACACTCAACAAATGCGCTTTAATTATGGCTGTCAGCAACAACTCCACAAATGTAGTTTTGCTCTTAAAATTCAAGATATTGGAACAAAAATGCCCCTGTCTGAGATTTTGCCTAGTATTTATATGATATGATGAGGGATATCACAGGAGCAGTGAGAGCAACGCCA
Organism: Garra rufa; assembly: GCF_049309525.1. Classification (NCBI taxonomy): domain Eukaryota; kingdom Metazoa; phylum Chordata; class Actinopteri; order Cypriniformes; family Cyprinidae; genus Garra; species Garra rufa. Next base: position 19,603,487 of record NC_133375.1, on the reverse strand, counting down.
ACACTAGTGCTGTTTTGTCACGAATATCATCAAGTTTAAATGTGATTTTATACAACAGTTCAGGTTAAAAAAAAACTTTTTTTGTTATATTTTAACTAGGGGTGGGCATAGATTAATTTTTTTAATCTAGATTAATCTAGATTAAATCTTGGAGTTAATCTAGATTAATCTAGATTAAAATGGCTAATTTGAATTCTGATGAAGGCATTCAGAATATGTGTGCTACCCAAATAATGACTAAAAGTAAGTCTTCGAGAACGGGCCAGGTGGCGCATTAGATCAGGCGCTCATCTCCTGTTTCCAAAATGCATCACAAACTGCTTGACAATTGCATTTATAACATAATTACCTATACAGACTTGTGTAACCAAGTACTTCTGCGCAAAAGGCTGCACGACGTGCGCGTGCTGCACAGACGCGCACCGGCATGGATATCTGCGTGCATAGTCTTGGGTTAAACTGCGTTGCTTTTAGAAGCGTCAATTCAGTTGTTGCATATAGTTTAATGTCTTTATTTCGGGATTATCAAAGTAAATTATAACTCACGTGCCCCAGTAAAAAGGGTCTAGCAACGCACCTGCCCTGAAGCGGCTTCATAACTGCATCCATGTTTGCACGTCTCATTTGATGTGGTAATTTCACAGAAGTTGAAGACTCGTTCTCGCCCCCTACAGTGCAATTCGACTAGGTATACGTCATCCGCGCTAAAATATCAAGGTGAAAGTTATCATATCTTGCGTAGTTTAGACCCAGCTCCCAACCCAACTTTGAGAATAGATTAACGGCGATATTTTTTTTATCGCCCGATAAGAGTCTCACGTTAACGCAGCACGTTAACGCCGATAACGGCCCACCACTAATTTTAACTGTTTGTTATATTTTAACCGTCTGTCTGTTTTGCTCAATTTTGCAGAGAAAAAAATTACCTTTAAAGCTACTGTAGAACTAATATGCATCTGTGAGCAACATAGCGTTTTTTAGTTTCTGAATGAATCCACGTTTTGAACGAATCCAATGATTCAATGGCCTATTCATAAAATGAACCGTTTACTTAATTCCGGAATGAATCAGCAGTTTAAATGAATCAAATTAATTACATTTACCACCACCTGCTGGCAGTTTCTTATTTAGAGTATCATTTCATTGACAAAAAAAGAGAAAAAGCTGAAAAAGAATACTATTTGTAACTTTGGACTTAAATTTTTTGTTCCATAAAATTTTATGTTCCACATTTGTGTGTTATAAATGTTATGTTGAATCAAATAAAATATTTCTTCCTAAAGCTACTGTTTGTAATTTCTACTTAATACTTTCTAATTTAACACAATAATCGCTTTAATTAATCTTGTGTGTCATTTCACAGCCAAATTTAAATTGCGATTAATTAAATTAATTAAGATTAAGATCTTGATCAATTAATAAATCAAGACATAATGGAATTAATTAGATTAAAAAATTCATTTTTTAACATTGCATTTGTTGGTGTAGGGTGTTGGTGTATTTCCAACATGATAGAGCATTAACCTTTATCGAGACTCCCCGGATGTTTGAATTCTAACAACCACAATACATACCTTAAGCATCATAAAAAACACAGCAATACGTGCCTGTGCCAACATAATAAAAATGTGCCATGGTCACTTATTAAATGTGTTTTAGCACAACTCTCTGGGCATTTCACTTCGAAACATGCAGTACGTAATTATAGTGTTGCAGAAATGTATATAGAGGCCTGGGTTGCCTAATATTTTATGACCAGTTTATTCAGAAACCCTGGTGAACTCAAATGCCTTCCCTTGCAAATGTATGTGCATTCGTATATATCCTAAGTGGTTGTTTTCAAGATTGAATGCTGGTTAAGAAGTGAGAGGAAGCTAGCCTTGGCAGACGGTGATGGAAGTGTCAGACGGGTGGTGATTGACTGTGCGACAGCAGTCAGGTCTCAGTCACAGGTACTAGCACTGCTGCTAGCTGTGAAAATGCCTGCTGATCAGCCACCTTGCATAAAGGAAGAAGGGAATTATTAACATCCACATTGCCCAAGATGGACGCAATGTTTGGCTTGTGATGTTTTAATCTAAAAGGAAAATGACAATGCCCTTAAAACTCTCTCTCATGCTCTATTTTCTGTCCTCATTATATTTCTATTTGTGGAACGTTCCTTTTAAATTATTGCGCCCTTCTGAATTATTGCTAAATGCTGGTTAGATGGGCAAAAAGCATTTGCTGACTGAAGGAAAATATCTTTTTATATTCTCAGTGATTCAGTGTAATCTAATACTGTACACAGAGGTGGGTCAAATAGGGGTGATGCAGTATTATTTAATTATATGTGATTTGTGGACCTAATAATATGCATAATCACCAAGCTTATCAGCACCAGCTTTTATGTTACTTCTCCTTTTGTGACCTACAGTGTTAAGAGCGAAGGAGATGGATAGTGAGAGATGGTGGGCAGATATTAGCTCACCAAGAGGACACTTACACCCTTAGTCAGCTAGAAACAGAACCAGTGAAAATGGCAGCCCAAAGGAACCTGATTCGTAAGCATTTGCCATGAGTGACAGTGTTTTATAAATAGCTTTTAAAATGTGCGATTCAGCTCTCTTTAACAATTGGTAAATGGAGCGGCTCAAACGGCATTCAAGATTTTGAGACACAGAGTAGTTAGGGGTTTTCAGCCAAACACAGGGGGCTGTTCACCTCTGGCTGCAGAGACACTGGAGAAAATGCTTCTGAAAGTAGATGAAGTGCTTAGTGCACTTTAAAGTGCCATTTTTGTTTGTGCTCGAAAATTGTTCCCAGTAGACATGTAATACAATAGTCGTGGAAGTCATCTAGTCCCAGCTGCATCAATCACAGAGCCGCAGCAGATCTGATCTGAGCTCCGCTGGAGTTTTATTATCCTTTATGTCCAAGCGGTAATGTCTGTCTGAGATCTTCTGAGATGAGGACTGTCTGCAGATATTGTGAGTCAGTCCATCCCCAAAAAAGGGATGCACAAAAATACTCATCCAAGTTTATGTTATTGTTAATATTTGATATAGAATAAAAACATTTTCATGATAGGTTTATTTCTAATCAGAAATTAGCTCTACTATATAGACTACCCATCAAAAATTTTTGAACAGTAAGATTTTTAATGTTTTTTAAATAAGTCTCTTCAGCTCATCAAGCCTGCAATTTTTTGATCCAAAGTACAGCAAAAACATTAACATTGTGAAATATTTTTACTATTTAAAAGAACTGTTTTCTATTTGAATATTTTTATTGATCAAAGCTACATTTTTAGCATCATAACTCCAGACTTCAGTGTCACATGATTCTTCAGAAATCATTGTAATATGCTGATTTGCTACTCAAGAAACATTTTTATTATTATTATCAATATTTAAAACAGTTGAGTACATCTTCAGGATTCTTTGATGAGAGAAAGATCCGGAGGTCATCATTTATCTGAATTAAAAAGCTTTTATAACATTATACACTGTACCATTCAAAAGCTTGGAGTCAGTATAGTTTTGTTTTTGTTTTTTGGGGGGAAAGAAATCATAGAAATAAATACTTTTAATTAGCAAGGATGCATTAGATTGATCAAAAGTGATGATAAAGACATTTAAAATGTTACAAAAGTTTGTAAACCTGAAAGAATTCTATTCGGCTGTTTTCAACATATAATAATAATAAATGTTTGAGTAGCAAATCAGAATATCAGAATGATTGAAGGATCATGTGACTGGAGTAATCCAGCTTTGAAATCCTAGGAATAATTTTTAAAATATATTCCAATAGAAAAGTTATTTTAAATAGTAAAAATATTTCAAAATTTTACTGTTTTTGCTGTACTTTGGATTAAATAAATGCAGGCTTGGTGAGCAGAAGAGACTTCTTTAATAAACAATAAAAATCCTTGCTGTTCAAAAACTTTTGACTGGTAGTGTTACTTATAGGGCTGCACAATGAATAGGGCTGAACATAAACCTGCATGGTTTATTATTTTACTTCATCTAGGTTCCTGATGTATTAAACTGGTACAACAAAAGCTTCTCTCTACAACTAAACCCCTGACATTTTTTATTGAAGAACCTTGAACATCCATAGAACCTTACAAATGCAGAAAGGTTCTTTATAGTCGAAAAAGGTTCTTTAGATTTTCAGTATGTTCTTTTAGGAACTGTTCACTAAAAGATTCTTTGTGGAACCAAAAATGGTTCTTGTATGGCATCACTGCAAAAACACCTTTTTGGAAACATTATTTTTAAGAGTGTATGTTAAATTTTTTCTAAAAACAACTACAATCTATAGCAACCACACTATAGCTGAGATTCATGTCCAGATGTATTGTAGTTCATCCCTGAGGTTTGCTTGCAGATTTAGGTTGCCAGGTTTAGAGTAATTAAAACACTGGTTGGAAAAATATCTATTTATTGGGGATTTGGGCTCTTAAATTTGGCAAGCATGAAAGCCTGAGGAGTCTTGTTACCAATGCAAGATAACGCAAATGTCAAATGAAAATGAAACCTTTTCAGGATAAATAACCAGTGGGCAAATTATGTTTAATTAACCAAGAGAAGCAGAAATCATGAACACGGTTGAAATACGACTTAGTGTGCAACCCTAGGCACTTAACACTTGTTTTTTACTGTGCTTTTAATTTGCCTCACAGTGTACGAAGAACTTGGCAGTGTGCAAAAATACAATTACAATGCAGTAATATGTTAAAAAGCTAAGAATCTAGTTCTATTCTAAATGAATCCAGTAAAAAGAGTGAAGGTGTGATTGTGTGTGTGTTGAGACTGCTCGACAGTCCTCTCTCAGCAGGATGAACAGATGGTTTTCAGGATTGGCTGAAAGGAGGTAGCCAGTAAGTGGGGCTTCGTAGCTCCTACTGTCATTTAAAAAATCCCTGAAAAGCCAAACATTGTAAGTAACCTCAAAATTAGCTCCTAACCCTTTGCAAATATTGCACAGATGTTCTACTGTATCTCAGAATAAATAGGCAATCAAATTCAATAACATTTATATTATGTAAACACAATCTAATTTGTATAGCCATGATACAAAGCTTGGAGCTTAATACAGTGCACAGACAGACATGGGCCGACATTTTGCTGTCAGCTGGATAAATAACAAGTTATATAATTTGACCACTGGTAAACATTCAGTGAAAAAAAAAAAAAAAACTGTAATTGAATAGTGTCATACACAGAAGCATGCTTTAGATAAACACAATTGAAATGATTCTTTGTTCTGAAATGCAAATATTTAATAGGACAAAGGAAGCCAGACTCAAGAGAGCAAAGTACTGAGGAGCAGAGAAAATCAGAGCAGGCATAAATATAGAATGTGCACAGATGAATTACTTGCAAGGTTCTTATGTGTTTCTAAGCAATCTTAGGCCCTGCTGAAACTGAATTCTGGGATCAGAACAGATCCTCTGCATTCTAAATGAACCATGTTCCACGTCTAGAATCTATGGTGAAACTACCATCTGACATTTACTAGTGTATATGCTCTCCTTTTTTAACCTTATTTCCAGTCTATTCATTTTATTTCCCCATAGACCAGAGTGGCACTATTATTAATGGGCAGGAGCAGAGCTGTTGCAGTAGAATGCGGTAAAACTGTGTGTGTACTTTTTGCAAGACTCTGTGTTGATAGAACTAAATGATTACATCTTAAAGACTTTTTCATTTTCGAATAATTTTTATTCCTTAATTCATATTATAATCTATAATATAATGTTAAAAATAGATGTGCAAAAACAGAGAGATCCCAAATATAATTGCATTGTATCATGTGTTTAAGAACTTTAATAACATAAGATAGAGGGAAAAATGAAAGTTATGTTTTACAGAGGACTGTTTTATCCTTCACTGAGTTTTCTTATACACTAATTTATTCTCCTGAGATGCTGCAAGGCCTCCATCTTCATAATTAATTCAGATTTTCCCATTCAGTGTTATTTTATTTGTTTAGCATTCTGTGATTTTTGTGCACAGACTGATGTTTATGCATGACATGGCATTTAGCAGAAGGATACCATTTACATTGATTCTAATTGTGAAGATATTGTACTGTCTTATTCTTATATTTTTTCACTGAACTGATAGAATAGATAGAATATTTAGATAATACAGATGTGATTATCCTTTAAACTTTGCCATGTTTTTCATCTACTACTTTCTTTAACATGTCTTAGTAGGGCCCTATGAAATCCATTTTGTTTTTGGACCAAATTCCATTTTATCTTTTTCCAAACTCCTTTCTTTTTTAATTTGTCTAGACTCTGCTTAAATGGTTAAATTAAAAATATTATTCAAAAAGCATGTCTGATTTTTAAAAAATCATGAAAACTTAAAACAGTTTAACAGCAATTTATTAAAAGTTTAACAAAAATTATATTTTTACGGGCCTATGAAATACGTTTAGTTTATTTTTACCAAAGTCTGTGTTTTCATTAATTTTCTGGATTCCATTTTAATTGTTTTTATATTTAATATTTTTTTATTTATATTTTACATTTTTATATTTCAGAAATTCTGTGTTGGGTATTTACATTTTTCTGGTAAATAAATTCTGGTAAATAATTTTCAGAAAAATATTCTTTAAAAATGTTTAAATAATTGTATTATTAATAGTAGTATTATCATTGCATTAAGTAATATATTTCTGTCACAGTTTCTTCAAGTTAAACCAAACTTTTATTTTGACGGGTTGCTGTGAAGACCTTCAAATGACGTAAATTTTTTCTCAAAAGAAGTGACTCTCTCCACATCACAGAAATCATAGAACCCTATTTTAGTGCCATGGCATTAGTCTTTTTCCCTTTGGCAGATATGTAAATGATGCCTATAATTTACTCATGTGCTTTGTACATAACAGTACATAATAGTGGTCCAATAAATGCCTTGTAAAGCAAAATCATTTGTGAAGCATCTTGCAAATCCAATGATAAGCCATAAAATTACGCTCTATCTTCTCTTTAATATATTATGGACTTTTCTAAGCATAAGTGGGTCATTTTCAGACTTCAAATGAAATCCTTTACCCATAATATTCATCTATTTAAATACTTTTATTAAATAAAATGGCTAACTATTAATGCTTTTTTTTCATTCTCTCTAGGAGAAACTGACTGAGGGGGGATATAACGGGGGTCCATTTAAGATGACACGGACGGATCCCCCTGACATATTAACATCAACTTTATATCAAGACATAAAAATCAGCCCTAACTGTGGGCTCTCAAAGTGTTCTGGATCTTCTAAGCAATGTGATTCCCAAATGGTTGGCCCACTGGATCAAAACTTCGAAACCATTAACAAAAGACATTGTCGTAGCTTTGACTTCATTGAGTCACTGGATGACCCAAAGGACTTTCCCTCGTCCATGGAGTATCCCTACAGGTCTGATCAGCAAACAGTTAGCAAGGATGCAGTCTGGAATGGCATTGGACAGCAAGGACACTTACGCTTTTCCTCACCAGATCTGTTCAACTCAAGACTCTCCCATCAACAAATCAGCACAGACAAAAACACAGAGACAGCAAGGACTAGCGTTCATGGCAAGCCTCGCTCCAAAAGTGCTCAGAGAGTTCGAGCCACCCTGACACCTGTTCCCATCACAGTTTCTCCACCTACAACCATTAGGCGTCGATCTCCAGTGGACCCCCAAAAGAGATCTGAAAGTTTGCCAAATCGAGACCCCTCTCATTCTAACAGGGCTTTAGTTAATGAGGTTCATCCAATCAAGTTACAACCCCACACACCCCTCTATGTTTCTGATTGTTTTGAGGAGAGCAGACAAGAGAAACAAGCTAATACTCCCCACGTCAGATGCCGTGTTGATATTAAGCCAGACGCCTCAGTTCTCCAGCACACTGCACGGAAGATGCCTACTCACCGGAGTAATGTTCCCTGGCAGCTTTCCTCAACATCAGGGATCAGGAACGTCTCATTTCCAAGTCAGGTGTCCACCTCTAGAACGCCTACTCCTAGTGAGTGTTACAACATGGACTACAGGCAAGCATATCAATATCCCAACAGCTTGTCTGGGAGTTACGTTCAATCTGGAGAGATCCCTTTTGGACGGACTTCTCCTAGAGACCCAAGGGAGTACAGAACCTTGTCCAATCCCAACATCCCAACCAAGTTCTTCTACACAGACGATCCCTGCAGGTATCCAGTTCACCAACCGAGTCGGGCATATTATCAGGATGACCAGTACAGTATTAACAGCAGCAACAGCCAAAATCCATCCATTAGTAGTCAGTATGTACTCGACCCAAGGACTCGCTGGGTTCATACGTTGCCTGTGCGTTCATACTATGCAGATTCCCATCGCGAACCCTTGGATCCGTTCTACGGTAGACCATATTCAGTAAGTGAGCCAGGGCCATACTTCATATCCACCCCTCAGAGTGAAACATACTTTCAGGAGGATCCAAGAGCATATGCTTGTCCCTCTGAGTCCTCAAAGATGTTTTATACACGGCCTTGCCATTATCCAGCAGACTTACACATTCCTATGAGAGGATATCATACGGAGGGACGGCGGCGGCCACGTATGTCCCAGGTGTTTTCTGATGACTGGAACCGGTCAAGCATTGCTACATATTCCAGTCAGTATGCATCCTCACAGACCACTCCTCAACGAGTGCCATCGATGAGTCCTTGGTATCCCAATGACTTTACCGAGCCAAGTCGTTTAGGAGCAGATGTCCGGAACTATTCAAAATCCTGGGACAATATTATTATCCCTCATATGGACAGAGAACATGGTGTTTCACGAGGCAGGAGTTACGAGAACCTTCTCAATCACGGAAGGCCAGGAGTTACTTCGAATAACACTCAACAACCAGTTATTGTGAACCTTTCTAGTTCACCGAGAAGGTACGCTGCCCTGTCCCTCTCTGAAAATTGCTTAGAAAAGTGTGCCGGAGACAGACAAAACACTGCGAGGGGGCAATGGTTTGTAACCCCGGAGATTACAATTACTGACAACGACATTCGTGCAGCAAATAACAACAAGAGGGATGGAGGAACTAGCAGCTGGAATACCAAAAATACAGGGCGGTGTCAAACGGCAAACTTGCACAACTTACAAAGACAAACAAACACACCAGAATCCGCAGAGAGGAAGAACAATAATTACTCCCTGCAGCAAAGCCTCGAACAGCTTGATGAGCTGCTAGCCGACCTAGTCATTGATTACAAACCTCAAAATAGCAGAAGACCAAGTAAAGATCTGATAGACCAGCTCAAACAATTGATTCAAGATGACGACACCAAAGAAGGGAAGCGCGACATAGATCAAGAGGATTCAGGACTTTTGAACACTCAAACAGATTCTTCTAAGACCAGCCCAGACACATTTAAAGACCCAGACAGTGGTTGCGAGGGTTTTCCGAGGAGTGTTGAGGATGTCTCTTTGAACCATATTGCAGAGGAGGATGACACTATGGTGTGCTCCAACAGGAAGTGCTTACGCAAAGACACTACATTCAATGCCTGCTTGTACTTCAAGTCCTGCCACAGTTGTTACACCTACTACTGTTCTAGAAACTGTAGGCGAGAAGACTGGGAAACGCATAAGGAGAACTGTCTTTATGGACGCATTAGTAGTGTTTGCAGACACATACTAAAACACTGTCGAGAGAACACTGACATTCATAAAGCTTTCTCGCGAATTGCTAGGGTAGGGTATCTATCCCGTGGGAGAGGAGTTCTGTTCTTGGGTTTTCCGAACCCTGGGTGTGCAGATAACTTTATTCAAGTTGGGCTTGACAGCCTTACCATCTCTCCAACATATCTGTCCCTTCGAGAGTTGGACAGCTTCAAAGACAACCTTGGGCAATACTGCAAAGAGTTGCAGAATGCAGGCAAGGAATATGACCCCACTGAATGTTTCCTCTTGAATGTATCCATTGCTGTTGGAGACTTAGTGCCTAAAATTCCCTCACCCAAATTACAAATGCCAACAGTTCGCAAGTATGCCAAGGTCTCGTTGGCCTCCTCAAGCCCAGATAAGAAAATCTTTAAGAAAGAATGTGAAATGGAGACTTTGATTCTCACCCCACCCCCTGGGACATCCGACATCGACAAGGAGGGGCAAGAGGGCAGGAAAGCAAGAGAGATTTGTTTCATTAACATTCAGAGGGAGCTTCGTACCCGAGGTGTATTCCTCCGCCACGAGTTTCCACAAATATACAACCAGCTTTGTGAGTTTGTTGAGAGCAACAAAAGATTCACCCCCACCACCATCTATCCCATTGACAAGAGGACCGGAAAGCAGTTCATGTGTATGATCATGGCAGCGTCTGAACCAAGGATGCTCGATTGGGTTGGAGCACCACACCTTCTAGATGATATTATATAATCCTATGCATCCAGTATCAAGCTTTTGCTATATAAAACCTAAATGACTAATGTTTTTAGATATGTATTTTAATAGTGAGACTATATTTATTGGTTTTCTGTCTGGCACTAAAAATTAGAATTAATACAAGTTGCTTATGGAATAAAAAGCAATGTACAGTACTTATTAGAAAATATGAGCACATATGCTTTACCTTAAAATCTGTTTCCTCAGAATCAGAAGCTTTTTCCTTAGCATTTTCTGGGATAAAATCTTTCTGCAGTATGGATTTAAATACAGTAAAAGCTCAAAATATTCAAAGTATTTAATAAAAACACAATGAGTGTGAATGACAGATGTTCCAATTCTGTGGAAGTCGCTGAACTTTCTGTGAATTATGTGTGGGCCTGCTTATAACTATATTTCTTGTGCTAGTGTGTTGCAGCGAGTAAACAACTAGGAACCTTTGGAGAACCTCTGCAGAAAGTCTCATTTTCTCTTGCAATACAATATTGTCTTAAATCATTGTCTTTAGCCCCTTGAGAGGATAAAAATGCACTTGCATGGAGAATGCATGCTGGCAAGGAAAAAGCTAATTCACTTTAAATTTTGCAATGGTTTGTCAGTTCTTTACAATAAATTATAGTCACAGACGATGATCAGTATGGCAGACAAAAGCATATGTCAGGTACCTTTTTATAGACAAAGTCAAATAAACTGCTTGGAAGATTTCACTGTATTGTACATGGCAACTGCTTTCTGTATTGTATTCATGAGGTACTATATCTATTCACATGGTTAAATCAGCTGAAATTGTAACTTCTAACTTTACATGACAGGAAAACCACATTTTCATTATATACAAATAAGATTACTTACTAATTTATTCATCTGACATGAAAGATTATAAGCTGTATTATTTGAGTGGTTTTATTTTTTCATGGTATTGTAAAGTTCTGATGATCTCATGGTGTTTCGATTAAAGCATTTGTTGAGATATCGTGTTAAAATGATAAACATGTATATAAATTATGCTATTCTTATTTTAATCATTTATTACGACTGACAAAACTTAGATGCCTATATTTGAAATGTAATATTTCAATAGAAAAATATAAAATTTGAAAAAGATTTAAGCAACGGTGTGTAACACCATTGTATGCAAGATTGCGTTAGATATAGCACTTTATTAAATTGCTGAGGGAAAACATATTTATAAACAGACCATTTAGATAATGTAATCAACAGCATGCACACAAACCTTACAGCGATTAAACGATAGTCAGTGTTACTGTGTTTATTTCTGTTGCCATTTTTATGCCATTATTTATTTATTTACACTGTTCATTACCTGTTGTGTTCTGTTGACAAGTGTTGCTTTATTTCTGTACTATGGTCAATAAATGAAACACCAAAATGTCCCTAATGGCTCGTGGATTTCATAACTCATATTACATAACTATAATACCAAAAAATCAATCTATCTATCCATCTATCCATCTATCCATCTATCTATCTATCTATCTATCTATCTATCTATCTATCTATCTATCTATCTATATGGCTGACTTTGGTCTTAATCTAATATAAAGTGTCAAGGTAAGCAATAACCATGCTAACCTTTTTTTTTTTTCTTTTCTTTGTTGACAGTCATTGATAGAGTAAAATCAGGATTTGAGTACATATGCTAAATGACAAAGCGAATTAACCTATACAAGACCATAATTGTGATTTCTGGCTTCACTGATCCTATATTTAAAAAAATAAAATGTGCTTCCTGGACCTCTGGGCCTCTTTTTATTTATTTAAAGGCCTTTATGTCGCCTTTTAAATGTCTTTAAAAGAAACAGGTGTGCCTAATAATTTTTACAGTGTTTACTAAACATACAAACCTATTAAGATCTAACAGCTGGAAAAGTGGTGTGGAATTAATGTCCCTAATAAAATACTGCCGTTATGTAAATATATATATATATATATATATATATATATATATATATATATATATATATATATATATATATATATATATATATATATAACTATTATTGCAGCGACATCTGCTGGTTAATATAACTAAGCACAAGAGATCAAGGCGTTACTGTATGTCTTCAGCCATCATTTCCAGTTATCGACGTATACGTCAGGTTTTAGTGTACGTACCAGTCACGTGATAGCTAAAAAAAAAACATCTTATGCCCATGTTAGTGCAAAAACAACAACAAAAGATTATAGCAATGCGTTTCTATA